>NC_140003.1:10810274-11410274 GCF_964263955.1 Coregonus lavaretus | reverse complement strand
CTTCTTCTTTAAGAGGCTCCTCTGTCCTCCACTCGTTACCTGTATTAATGGCACCTGTTTGAACTTGTTATCAGTATAAAAGACACCTGTCCACAACCTCAAAAAGTCACACTCCAAACTCCACTATGGCCAAGACCTGTCAAAGGACACCAGAAACAAAATTGTAGACCTGCACCAGGCTGGGAAGACTGAATCTGCAATAGGTAAGCAGCTTGGTTTGAAGAAATCAACTGTGGGAGCAATTATTAGGAAATGGAAGACATACAAGACCACTGATAATCTCCCTCGATCTGGGGCTCCACGCAAGATCTCACCCGTGGGGTCAAAATGATCACAAGAACGGTGAGCAAAAATCCCAGAACCACACGGGGGGACCTAGTGAATGACCTGCAGAGAGCTGGGACCAAAGTAACAAAGCCTACCATCAGTAACACACTACGCCGCCAGGGACTCAAATCCTGCAGTGCCAGACGTGTTCCCCTGCTTAAGCTAGTACATGTCCAGGCCCGTCTGAAGTTTGCTAGAGTGCATTTGGATGATCCAGAAGAGGATTGGGAGAATGTCATATGGTCAGATGAAACCAAAATATAACTTTTTGGTAAAAACTCAACTCGTCGTGTTTGGAGGACAAAGAATGCTGAGTTGCATCCAAAGAACACCATACCTACTGTGAAGCATGGGGGTGGAAACATCATGCTTTGGGGCGGTTTTTCTGCAAAGGGACCAGGACGACTGATCCGTGTAAAGGAAAGAATGAATGGGGCCATGTATCGTGAGATTTTGAGTGAAAACCTCCTTCCATCAGCAAGGGCATTGAAGATGAAACGTGGCTGGGTCTTTCAGCATGACAATGATCCCAAACACACCGCCTGGGCACCGAAGGAGTGGCTTCGTAAGAAGCACTTCAAGGTCCTGGAGTGGCCTAGCCAGTCTCCAGATCTCAACCCCATAGAAAATCTTTGGAGGGAGTTGAAAGTCCATGTTGCCCAGCGACAGCCCCAAAACATCACTGCTCTAGAGGAGATCTGCATGGAGGAATGGGCCAAAATACCAGCAACAGTGTGTGAAAACCTTGTGAAGACTTACAGAAAACGTTTGACCTGTGTCATTGCCAACAAAGGGTATATAACAAAGTATTGAGAAACTTTTGTTATTGACCAAATACTTATTTTCCACCATAATTTGCAAATAAATTCATAAAATATTCTACAATGTGATTTTCTGGATTTTTTTTCCTCATTTTGTCTGTCATAGTTGACGTGTACCTATGATGAAAATTACAGGCCTCTCTCATCTTTTTAAGTGGGAGAACTTGCACAGTTGGTGGCTGACTAAATACTTTTTTTCCCCACTGTAAATGAAATAATCTGTCTGTAAACAATTGTTGGAAAAATGACTTGTGTCATGCACAAAGGAGATGTCCTAACCGACTTGCCAAAACTATAGTTTGTTAACAAGAAATTTGTGGCGTGGTTGAAAAACTACTTTTAATGACTCCAACCTAAGTGTATGTAAACTTCCGACTTCAACTGTATGTATTCCCAGTTATGTGAAATCCATAGATTAGGGCCTAATGAATTCATTTCAATTGACTGATTTCCTTATATGAACTGTAACTCAGTAAAATCTTTTAAATTGTTGCATATTGCGTTTATATTTTTGTTCAGTGTAGAACTGGAGAATTCTCTTCACATTTCAGTTTTGTGCTTCATAATAAATCCAGAATGTTGCACTTCCGTTTTGCAGTTCAATATGTTTTTTATTTATCCTGGGAATAAATATGTTTTCTTTAATCTCTGTTGAATAAACCTTTCCTGGGGGTGAACGTTTTCCACACAGGCATTTCTATTCATTCCCAAGAGTGCAACTATGAGATATGGAGTTTGACAAATTCTGACAGACCCTAGCCAGCCTTGCTGCTATACAAGCAAATTAACTTTGAGACTCTGAGGCTATGTAATTGTTGTTAGAGAGGTATTAATTCTCTCAGTTGTTAAAATATGTTCCTCGAATGCAGGTGAGGTGACTGCTACCTCAGAGGTAACAAAGGTGTTTATCTGCACCAAACGGACAATCCAACTGCCTGAAACAGGCCAGGGAAATGTCAGATTTGCATTTAAGTTTAGTTGGGGGACTGTGGGAAATGGAAGGATGTGGTGATATTTACTATTTATTGAATAGTAAATAGCAAAGATCATCCCAGTTTGGGAGATTCAGGTGTAAAATGAAGTTAAGATAATACAACAAAAAAGCTGTCACTAAAGTTGTTCTGAATTCTGAAATTCTTTCCACTAATTGGTCTTTTGAAAAATCACATCAGATCTTTTCACATCAGATCTTTTTCAGAACTGATCTGATTGGTCAAAAGAACAATGTTCTGAAGTGTCTGTCCTATATCTGAGAGTTATAAGAAAGATCAGGAAACTATTATTACTTTTTTTGACATGTATTTGACCCCTTATTTTTGGCACTGAACTATATCCTTCCATAAATGTTTTAAACTGGTACGGGGGGACCTTCAGACAAGTCTTGTGAGGCTTGTGGGCGTCCTAGAGCAAAACAACCGACATGTACCTGTTTGGAGAGTTTCACCTTTATTAGTGTGTAGCCCAAACTGTTTGGACGCTACAGACAGAAGTTGTCTGAAGTCGGTACAGCTGATCTGCTGTTTTTTTTATTTCTGCTAATTCGATTTCCACAGTGCCGTGGAAATCGACTCTCGTTTTTATTTTATTTTTGAGATTACATCAGGTAAAAATGGAACAGCGGGAGGGGACACACACAAACAGACACACTAACACACACATCGTTTTTTGTTGTTGTATGGTTTGTATTATTTTGTTGTTGTATTGTTTGTATATTGTTGCATTTTGTATTTGTGTGACTGTCCTTGTCTGTCAGTGTATCAGTGTTTTGTTACTTTTGTAACTTTGTTATGTTTTGTGTTTTTTGTGGACCCCAGGGAGAGTAGATGCTGCTGGGGATCCAAATAAAAAAAGACATACATTGCAGTGAATGTATTAACATATTGCCCTGATATTTGTATTGAGGCCAACCTTGCTGCTAAGTCTAGAATTGGAATTTCTGCTTTACAATTCCTTACAGATTGAGACTTTTTTCTTTTAATTCCTCTGAAAATGCTGAAATATCTGGTATGACATTGAAAGCCACACACCAGACCTTTCCCCCGTTTATGCTGAGATTGGACACGGTACGGATCAGTCGCTTATTTCAGCCTTGGCCAGCACAAATCCTGCTACCATGGTCTAATACTACATGAAAGTCCAAAGTGCCAGGGCATAGTGAGAGCTCTCATTATTAAGGTTAGACTATCTACTGAAGGACCATATGGATACTCATTTTGCTGTATGTATGAATGTAGCCCATTGCCCAAGGGAGAAAAATAAAGAGTGTAGCCAACGCAGTGGACTGAGGAATTGACATGCTCTGCACACATGAGTAGAAAGCTCAAGGTTCACCAATTATTTTTAGAGCCCTGAGGATAATTGATATTTAAGAAGAACACACGCAGTAAGCTGCTTTATTTAAAAATGCACACTATCTTACTCGTGTATATCTTCAATGTTTCAGTCCATAACATCCATAGATATGTGAACAACATGGGAAGAGATCACGGAAAGTGCACATCCCTTGACCTTCCTAGTATTGCTCTCACAGAGAATGTTGAGGACCACAGTACATCATTTCCCTGTAAGTGTATTGCTGCCAATCAGCTGCTCTCAGCTACAGTTCATATGAAAGACTACTATTCTCAAGGGAACCAAAAAGAGACCAAGGCTAACAAATGCAACGTTATTGATAAAACCTCAAATTAAAAAACAGAGGTTGTTGACAATTTGTAGGGTTTTCAAGTATTGACAACCAAAATGGCAGAGCTCTGCATCTACATTTACATTTACGTCATTTAGCAGACGCTCTTATCCACAGTTAGTGAAGGACACAGCCAGAGTAGAGCAGACTTTAACTTCCCAACAGTATGATACTTTTGTGTCCTCACCCTCCCCACACCTGCATGTAGCCCCCCACCCCCCAAGAAAAAGTAAGAAAGGCACTCTCCCATAAGCGAGTGGAACAAAAGCTAAATGTCACAGGCTGAATCTCCTTTCACAAAAATCATTCATGCGCAATTTCTACAACACATAGCTTTTTGTAAATAATAAATGCACTTTCTTTTTAAGAGCTTCTTAATAAAAATCCCTCTCCCTCTTTGAGAGTTCATGGGAGTGTCAGGTTTTATGTGGAGGGCGGCTGAAATAGATGTAACGCCAGGGGAGAACATTGACTGACTGAACCTGATCTGTTTGCGTCTGACACACATAATAACAGTCCAGTTGAAAACAATGGATGACAGAAGACAGCAGGAAGAGAGACATGATAAATGTGAGGGGGGAAAAACAGATATTTATAAATGAACCATTGTTTTCGGTTTACAAAGCAAAGTTTACACTGATAAAGCCAAGTTGTGTGTGTTGTAAAATGAATAGCGAGGCGCTTCGAGCCATCTTGCGATAATTGCTTACTTTGTACTTGGAGACATTGTGATTAAGTGGACTGATAAGGCTATATTTCACGAGGGGCACCTCTCCCCCTGCCTTGATTATCTATATGTTTGTGTTTGATGTCTTGATGCAGAGCGGGAAGCCTCATTAGAGGACAGATGCTGACTTGTTATTGGGCTCACAGGCTGTCAGTGCAGGACAGATGGGATGTGGAGGAAAGCCTGGGAGGGACCGCTGACCCTCTTCCCTTCCCCATCAGCATTAAAAACACTACGGGCATCACACTCCCAATCTTTCCCCTGCTCCGACAGAGCCTCACCTGCCCTCCAGCCCCCACAACAAGAGGGCATGTTCTGCCGCCAGCTGTGTACCTCACCACCACAAACGCCACGCCGCCCCGACTCAGTGGAGTCTGTGAAAACTCACTCCAGCCCTGTGAGGCTCACTAGGATTTCACACAACAGTGAGTCAGTGACGATGATAATGATTCTATTCTGTTTTGGGGGAGGGTGGTGGTCGTGGTGGGAAGAGGGTTAAAAGTTGAAAACTGTGTCTCTCTGGCTGGATCTTACCTCTAATCCAGTTATTTTGAGAGGTAGAATCATTGTGTTTGTTTGTGCCATCTTGGCTTTCAGAGGGGGGGAAACAGCTCATTAAATTGCCATAACATAGCAACTACCGAACGCAAGACAAACGGGTGTTCGGAATAAGAGAAGGGGAGAAAGAAAAAAACTGTCCTAGAACAATAACGCATTAAATATAAATGACGACAATTTCGAGACGGTGTAAGAATTTATCAAAACAGTCAGGCTCCCCGCTAAGTGAAGAGTGTCACAGCCACATCCTGCGAGAAAAGTTGAGATTGCATTTTGTAAAGAGGTTCTGATCCTCCCGATGATGAAAGAACAACATGCTTGAAGAACAGCGTCCCTAGGGAGAGACCCTGACACAGGATATTAGAGCCAGAATAAATCATGTAATGTTGCTGTATCATCTCTGGCCTGATCAATCTTCTCCAATCAATGAGCCCGTCTCCAGTCATGATATCTGAGGGACAGGAGAGCAGGCACCTAAGCTGCTCATTAGCATTGGGGAGTGATTGGATAGCTAAAGGAGGTACAAGGGGAGCATGGATGGATCAGCCAGGGGGCAGAGAGGGGTGAACTGAATAAATATTGCAGAAGAGTCACCCGATAATGGGATCCTCACAAAGGCAATGAAAGACAGATCAATTTTACACAATTTGGCAAGGTCTTGCTTCAAACATCTGTTGAGCACAAACGTGTTGATGTAGTTGTAAGCTGTAGACATTTATTACTTTTCAGATCAAGACACCCTTCTAGTTCAAATGTGTTCAGTTGTTCCAAACTAAATTGGATTGACAGTACATTTGAGCCATTCAGAACATGCTGGTGTTATCTTACATGAGGCAGAACTTCATATTGTCACTTTGAATGGGAGTCGATTTTATTTCTTCTGAATGAAAATAGATCAAGAAAGTTCTAACCCCCTCTATTAAAAGTATATCAAAGGCTTTGAGTACTTCAAAAAGAAAATGTAATACAGTATAACTGTAAGGACAGACGCTGGGAGACGAGAAGCAAGTACAGGGAGTGAACATTTATAGAAAAAAATAGACAGGAACAAAACACAGACAGAGTCTGGACAAGAGAAACAAAACAACATCAATGCAGACACGGGAATGAAACTGGGGAAGTGACAGATATAGGGGAGGCAATCAAACAGTGATGAAGTCGGCTGAGGCGCGGGAACCTGTCGAGCCTGACGGGCCGGCCTAGGCATGGGAGCCTCACAAGCCGGCCGAGGATCGGGAACCTGTCGAGCCTGACCGACCGGCTGAGGCATGGAAGCCTGACGAATCGGCTGAGGCGTGGAAACCTAACGAGCCGGCTGAGGTGTGGAAGTCTGACGAGCCGGCTGAGGTGTGGAAGCCTGATGAGCCGGCTGAGGCGTGGAAGCCTGACGGGCCGGCTGAGATGTGGGATGGGAGCCTGACGGGCCGGCTGAGACGTGGGATGAGAGCCTGACGGGCCGGCTGAGGCATGGGAGCCTGACGGGCCGGCCGAGGCATGGGAGCCTGATGGGCCAGCCGAGGCATGGAAGCCTGCCGTGCCAACCGAGGCAAGAAAACCTCTCGAGCCAGCTAAGGCATGTAAGCCTGACGAGCCAGCTGAGGCATCCCCGGTTCCTTCGGCATCGGCACCCAGCCCCGACGTCACCAACCCCAAAAATATATATAAACGTCCCTGATGCTTCTGATATTGGTGTCTGCATTCTGTAAGGACAGACGCTGGGAGACGAGAAGCAAGTACAGGGAGTGAACATTTATAGAAAAAACAGACAGGAACAAAACACCGACAGCGTCTGGACAATACAAACAAAACAACATCAATGCAGACACGGGAATGAAACTGAGGAAGTGACAGATATAGGGGAGGCAATCAAACAGTGATGAAGTTCAGGTGAGTCCAATGAAGCGCAGATGTGCGTAACGATGGTGACAGGTGTGCGTAATGATGGTCAGCCTGGCGCCCTCGAGCACCAGGGAGGGGGAGCGGGAGCAGGCGTGACAATAACAGTACAATGTGCAGCTAACTACTTGTTGATTACCGTTATTCACATTGTACGTGACTTTCATTCTCACAAAGGAAAGTCCCATTCTGCCCAATCAGATCCAAAATGTCTTTATCATCAGCAGGGGGATGAATCTATTGTGATGTGAAATGTACTTCAATGCTCTGTCATTTGATCTCTTAACAGGTGCATTTTGGTAAATGACTAAGGTTGCAAATGAAAGAAGTCCAATGTGAATCAGGCTTCAGCGTAAAATGTAATCAAGCTGTGAACATTCTGTAACCTTCGTGGCTCTGAGATGACCTTTTGCATCTGATCATAACACAGAGAATTTGCATGGGGAAAAAGCGTTGAATAAAGTCTGCATGGCATTGCTATTGATACGATGTAATTGATGTCTTCAAAGAACTATGACAAAACAGCAATTCACCACAATAAAGCAGCTTGTTTATTATGTACAGACATTAAAATACAGAGCATGCCAACAAGGGCTGGGACTACATAAAGATACATTTTTAAAAAAGAGACCAAAATAGCTGCTTTCAGGTGACACTAATGCCCCAAGAAACATTTTGGAATATGAATTAATGGAGTCCTTGTGAGGGATGGTAGCGATAATTAGATCAGCAGCGGAACACATAATGGTGTCTGACCTTTCCTAGTGCTCCTGGCTTCAACCTCCAGATTGGGACATTTAGCTGTTGCTGTGGACAATTATCTCTCAGGTACTTCCTGCTGTGTTGGATAATAATACTTAATTAGCCAAAGAGCAGAAAACATGGGGAGGACTCTCTCGATCTGTTGGAACTGCAACTCTCGGCCAGTGTGTGCGGCGTAGTCAATCATGTCCACTCTATTGCCTCCTCTCTCACCTGCCCAGTGGGTTTCCCAGGCCCCGTGCAGGCTGCACAGGTCTTAATCAGAGCCCTTGGTGGTATCATGCTCTCAGGAGACGCAGAGGTCAGGCCATCAGTGGAGAGGGAAAGATGAGAGCCCATCTGCCTCTCTAGCCCCAAAACCACTCTCATCCCCTAACATGGGTGGAAAAGGGGCAGCCTTGCCAAAAGCTATTGAAATATGCATGTTCTGTACTGAGAAACAGTGGGAAAGGTGACTTTCAACAACTCTGATGTATATACAGTATGCACTGCACGTGAGATGATCAGGGAAGGGATAATTGGTTTTAGGGGATTATGCAGTTTTATTTAGATCTATATCTTGTCATTAAATTAATTGATCATTTAAAATGCTTACTATTACATACTACTTACGGTAGTTAAATTGCTTGAGGCATATTGGCACATTGTTCGGGCCATTCCATTCTGTCCATGATGAGCATAAGATGGAGCAGTATTAAATTCCTTCTTTCCTTATTCAGGATAGAGTGAACCTGCTCTCCTTTGTAGCATATTGTCCAAGATACCAAAATTACATGAGTGAAAATACTTTTTGATTCATTGTGTTCCATACACACTTTCCCATGACTTATGAAATATATCCACCACTCCAACTCTGTTCAAGTACTTGTAGAGACACTATAGTGCCAGGGCTGTCCATATCTGTACTAATATCCCCATGTACTATCCCCATGTACATGCATTTGTATACATCAAATAAAGATCTCACAACTGGTTGTGAAAGCTGCAATCAGTAGAAAATGTTACCCGATGTGTAAAGGGGAGTTACAAATAGAAGAGTTCAGAGGAATGGCTGACAACACATAATTTCATGTGAATACATATCATTCATAGAGCTTTTTAAAAGGTCAGGGAGTCCACGCTTCAATGTGATGTAGGCATTTGTGCACCAAAAATGACATTTGTTATCAATCTCCTGCCTCCGTATTTGTTCCAAAATGTTGCAGGGGAGTCTATCAAATCTGTACAGCCATACTGGATAGAAAATACAGAATATACTTTAAATTAAACACAAAAACAACCTTTTAAGTGAGAAGTTAGGCTGGTCTGACAAGCAACACAAGGTCTAACTTCACACATGCACTACCTAGGTTTAATAGACTCACTGCTTTGACCAACTACAATAGCTATGTTGGTCTACTGTACTTCAAACAACATGTAGGCTACTCACTACAGGGAAGGTTGCTTAGGACTCAAACCTAGCTGTATCTAGCTGGCTTACCTTAGCTACCCCAAAATTGTTTGATAATGGAGTAGCTAGCTATCTAATAGCTATGTACTGTAGCAAGCTAGTAAGTTAAGTAATACACGTGTGAGTTAGCAGTGCTGCAGTTTCCCAAAGTTTGCAGTTAGCTTTGAACTTAGCTAGCTATCTATGTTTTGCGGAAAATGTGGGATATCGTCAACATTTAGTTATGGTGCACAAAATGTCCATATATGCAGTCTTGTTTGGGTCATTTTGGCTAGCTAGCATTATGAGATACAGAGAGTGTATTGTCGACCTCCATCCAAGTAGATTTGCTAAGTTTTATCGAAATTGGTTACACTGGCTTAGATGTGATAGTAGGAAGATTTGGTTTTAACATTGATCAATGCGTAACTACGAATATTGCCGAATTCTAAATATATATACGATTATAGAACAGAATATAGATAAACCCCTCATGTGATACAATATTTTTCATCACAATATGGGCTCACATTAAGAGCAAAAAGGAGGAGTGAAATAGCGGATGTCTACGTTTGCGATCAATCACTGTAAAATGGCACATGCCACTGCCTGGAATCAGAACAATAGCACAGACACATACTAAATGGCTTCAGTCACTCATCAATTACCAGGAGACTGTGCAGAACATTACACAAGCTCCCTAATTACATTTAATCTTCACTTTAGATGTAAAACAGGAGGTTAACATAATATCCCTTAACCAATCTTCATGGTTCAATAGCTCTAAATGACTGACCTAATGAAAGCCAGTCTGCTTCACTAACATTTTCTGACTGGTCATTTTTTGCAAGACAAGGCTTTCTCTAAAATCCAATTTTCTCCAAGCTTGGTTTCTTTTTTATGTCTGTTAACTCGTCATGTCTTATGTCTGGGAGATGTGTATTTTTTTTCTCTCAATCTATTATTTACTGCAGGTACAATGGTTGGATAGGGTAAATTCCTCCTGCATGAGCTACCCTTTGTGCCAAGGACTTGAAAAGGGACTCTAGTTCAGAATGAGTGAGTTCTGGGATTTAAATATGTCATTTGGCTTCCTATTCTCAAGAGGTGGAGTAGAGTAAAATTTGACATTTAAATGTCTAAGGCTGCATCTCAAATGGCAACCTATTCCCTACTGCACAACCTTTAACTACTCTGTTTAAAAGTAGTGCACTATATAAGGAATAGGGTGCCATGTGGGATGCAGCCTAAGTTATTGGGAATAGTAAACCCTTTGCAAAAACAACTTTGAGGAAGTAACAAACAGATCCCCCAGCCAGATGGGACCTGAATTTACCCCCAGCCATCGGAACTATACTTAATTGCTTTTATGTATTTTAGTGATGGCCACAACAAAGTAATGGGGAATCAGGAGTTGTTGGGTTATTGGGCTAGGTCAGTGGGATTCAAACCTTTTCTTGCCCAGGGACCCCCTCCCAGGCAAACCGGCAACCCAGGGACTCCCATCATATGTTAGCAAAAAAACATATTTTTTCACGTCTTGTCTTATCATCAGCCAATGATAATTGCAAGGAAAAATATTCAACATTTTCAAATGAATAGATTTGGTAGACAGTTTTTCATTATTTTGACTTCCCCACATTATAATTGGAAGAGGAAGTGTAAACTCTAACATAGCCTATTAGCTAGAATGGTAACTCTAAACACATTTTTGCTAAGAGCAGCTGTTTAGCTGGTTAAACAAAGGTTAGCCATGTGTTGGCAAAAATGTATGTCCAAGTCAAGAAAGCTTACCAGCAGCCAGCGGCACTTGCCGCACCGGTAGCCTATACACGGGTGCTTTTTCAAAGCCTGTGTCAGAAACTCCAGTGAGTGTAATTGGCTCCAATGAGTGTAATTTGCTCAATATTAGGAGTTGAGAAATAAAGTTGACATTGTTAGAAATAAGATAAACTGTAGGTAAAGTATTTCATTGAACATTTGTTTTTTCTGTTGTTGCTAGCGATATTCATAAAAACATTGAAATAATAATATTATTTCTTATATGTATTTTTGCAGACCCCCTGCAGTACCTCTGTGGCCCCCTATGGGACGCCCAGTTGAATACCCCTGGGCTAGGTAGTTCCTTGTGATGGTTCTGCTCGGGTAATAGTAGAAGGGGCAGAATGTGATGAACAAATTGGCAATTTTCCACTACTGTCCAATATGATGTGTGTTTATTTTTTATTGTTCTGGACAGTACATGTACAGTATGGGCGACCATATGAAGTTGATAAAAAGAATACTGTTAATTTTTATAAAAAATACATTGAAAGAAGACAAGTAGGCGGCCGGTACGTTGCAATAAACTTTAGTGAACTATTAACAGAATATATCTATGAAATAATACATACAGTGGGGAAAAAAAGTATTTAGTCAGCCACCAATTGTGCAAGTTCTCCCACTTAAAAAGATGAGAGAGGCCTGTAATTTTCATCACAGGTACACATCAACTATGACAGACAAATTGAGAAGAAAAAAATCCAGAGAATCACATTGTAGGATTTTTAATGAATTTATTTGCAAATTATGGTGGAAAATAAGTATTTGGTCACCTACAAACAAGCAAGATTTCTGGCTCTCACAGACCTGTAACTTCTTCTTTAAGAGGCTCCTCTGTCCTCCACTCGTTACCTGTATTAATGGCACCTGTTTGAACTTGTTATCAGTATAAAAGACACCTGTCCACAACCTCAAACAGTCACACTCCAAACTACACTATGGCCAAGACCAAAGAGCTGTCAAAGGACACCAGAAACACAATTGTAGACCTGCACCAGGCTGGGAAGACTGAATCTGCAATAGGTAAGCAGCTTGGTTTGAAGAAATCAACTGTGGGAGCAATTATTAGGAAATGGAAGACATACAAGACCACTGATAATCTCCCTCGATCTGGGGCTCCACGCAAGATCTCACCCCGTGGGGTCAAAATGATCACAAGAATCCCAGAACCACACGGGGGGACCTAGTGAATGACCTGCAGAGAGCTGGGACCAAAGTAACAAAGCCTACCATCAGTAACACACTACGCCACCACGGACTCAAATCCTGCAGTGCCAGACGTGTCCCCCTCCTTAAGCCAGTACATGTCCAGGCCCGTCTGAAGTTTGCTAGAGTGCATTTGGATGATCCAGAAGAGGATTTGGAGAATGTCATATGGTCAGATGAAACCAAAATATAACTTTTTGGTAAAAACTCAACTTGTCGTGTTTGGAGGACAAAGAATGCTGAGTTGCATCCAAAGAACACCATACCTACTGTGAAGCATGGGGGTGGAAACATCATGCTTTGGGGCTGTTTTTCTGCAAAGGGACCAGGACGACTGATCCGTGTAAAGGAAAGAATGAATGGGGCCATGTATCGTGAGATTTTGAGTGAAAACCTCCTTCCATCAGCAAGGGCATTGAAGATGAAACGTGGCTGGGTCTTTCAGCATGACAATGATCGCAAACACACCGCCCGGGCAACGAAGGAGTGGCTTCGTAAAGAAGCATTTCAAGGTCCTGGAGTGGCCTAGCCAGTCTCCAGATCTCAACCCCATAGAACATCTTTAGAGGGAGTTGAAAGTCTGTGTTGCCCAGCAACAGCCCCAAAACAGCACTGCTCTAGAGGAGATCTGCATGGAGGAATGGGCCAAAATACCAGCAACAGTGTGTGAAAACCTTGTGAAGACTTTCAGAAAACGTTTGACCTGTGTCATTGCCAACAAAGGGTATATAACAAAGTATTGAGAAACTTTTGTTATTGACCAAATACTTATTTTCCACCATAATTTGCAAATAAATTCATTAAAAATCCTACAATGTGATTTTCTGGAAAAAAAATTCTCATTTTGTCTGTCATACTTGACGTGTACCTATGATGACAATTACAGGCCTCTCTCATCTTTTTAAGTGGGAGAACTTGCACAATTGGTGGCTGACTAAATACTTTTTTCCCCCACTGTATATACGGGAGCAGTCAGCATAGTACATCAGGACACACAACTGCAACGCGTTTCACCTACGCTCAGGCAGCGTTGTGAAAACAATACATAAAACTGAAGAAAGCAGTCTGCGTATAACAACTCTCAAAGGACAAACATATGAAGCAATATGAAACACATCAGTGACGTTTTTTTGACAGTAGCGCAAACGCCAACACCACAACAACAACAAAAGCACCTAAGTAATGTGTTGACAAGGACGAAACAAGCTGGGGGGTTTCCAGTTGACCCCATTTTCATCACTTTATTATATACAGTACTTACACCTACAGTTGAAGTCGGAAGTTTACATACACTTAGGTTGTAAAAAAATAGAACTGTTTGGCCATAATGGCCATCGTTATGTTTGGAGGAAAAAGGGGGTTATTGCAAGCCGAATAACACCATCCCAACCGTGAAGCACAAAGTGGCAGCATCATGCTGTGGGGGTGCCTTGCTGCAGGAGGGACTGGTGCACTTCACAAAATAGATGGAATCATGAGGAAGGAAAATTATGTGGATATATTGAAGCAACATCTCAAGACATCAGTCAGGAAGTTAAAGCTTGGTCGCAAATGGATCTTCCAAATGGACAATGACCCCAAGCATACTTCCAAAGTTGTGGCAAAATGGCTTAAGGACAACAAAGTCAAGGTATTGGAGTGGCCATCACAAAGCCCTGACCTCAATCCTATAGAAAATGTGTGGGCAGAACTGAAAAAGCGTGTGCGAGCAAGGAGGCCTACAAACCTGACTCAGTTACACAAGCTATGTCAGGAGGAATGGGCCAAAATTCACCCAACATATTGTGGGAAGCTTGACCCAAGTTAAACAATTTAAAGGCAATGCTACCAAATACTAATTGAGTGCATGTAAACGTCTGACCCACTGGGAATGTGATGAAAGAAATAAAAGCTGAAATAAATCATTCTCTCTACTATTATTCTGACATTTCACATTCTTAAAATAAAGTGGTGATCCTAACTGACCTAAGACAGGACATTTTTACTAGGATTAAATGTCAGGAATTGTGAAAAACTGAGTTTAAATGTATTTGGCTAAGGTGTATGTAAACTTCCGACTTCAACTGTATACATACTTCCATGGTTTCAGTGGGCGCTCTCTTTAACGCAGTCTTTCATTGTCTGTGTTCTCTGATAAATGGTGAGCCAAACTGACATTTGGGCGGAATCCCACTTCCTGGTTATTCCTGTTTGTGTAAAGGGATTTGATGGGGACTAAAAGAGGGGTCATTTAGGTCACCTTGTTTCAATACAATTGAAATTCAACTCTACATTAGCTGTTGGCCAGGGTTTGAGCTGTTGGGGCTGAGCTGGCATTTATTGTAAAACACATTGAGTGGATTTCCTCTTAAAGGGATACTTTGGGATTTTGGCAAAGCCATTTTCTACTTCCCCAGAGTTAGATGAACTTGTGGATACCATTTTTAAGTCTCTGCGTGCAGTTTGAAGGAAGTTGCTAACTAGCATTAGCGCAATTGCTAACTAATGCTAGCTGCTACCATAGACTTCCATTTTAGCTGTTACCATATACTTCAAGTTAACGCTAGTTAGCATTGGTTCACAAAACTACCTCTAACCTCCTTCATACTAGACACAGAGACATAAAAATCCATTATTTCATCTGACTCTGGGGCAGATAAAGGTAAATATATATATATATATCCCTTTACCACAACATCCCCCTTAAGTAGGGCCACACAGCACTAATAAAGGAAGGAAACCCAATAAGCATTGGAAATTATATTGTATTTAGGTTATGCTGATTTTCATGTAAACCAATATGACCTGTATTTCTACAGAAAACTTAATTATGTTTTTAAAATATTAACATAATGGCATGTGGACTCTAATCTATTGTTCTTTACCAAATTATTGAATACCATTATTTGACTACTTCATAGATAATAATAGGTTATTATTGCAGTGAGACTGTTCTAAGACAGAGGGGTTAAGACAAAGGTGTTATTACATTCTAGTAAACAGTTGTGGAGGAAGAGAGTTTCAATAAATGATTCAATAAATGTAGTAAAGACATTTGAATTATAAGTATATACATAGAGCATACACGTAAATGTAATGTCAACTTATATTCACTGAGAGCATTTACTAAGCCACAGTAAAATATTTTATTTATTTTATTTCACCTTTATTTAACCAGGTAAGCCAGTTGAGAACAAGTTCTCATTTACAACTGCGACCTGGCCAAGATAAAGCAAAGCAGTGCGATAAAATCAACAACACAGAGTTACATATGGGGTAAACAAAACATAAAATCAAAAATACAACAGAAAATATATATACAGTGTGTGCGAATGTAGTAAGTTATGGAGGTAAGGCAATAAATAAATAGGCCATAGTGCAAAAATAGTTACAATTTCGAATTTAACACTGGAATGATAGATGTGCAAAAGATGATGTGCAAATAGAGATACTGGGGTGCAAATTAGCAAAATAAATAACAATATGGGGATGAGGTAGTTGGGTGGGCTAATTTCAGAATGGCTGTGTACAGGTGCAGTGATCGGTAAGCTGCTCTGACAACTGACGCTTAAAGTTAGTGAGGGAGATAAGAGTCTCCAGCTTTAGAGATTTTTGCTGTTCGTTCCAGTCATTGGCAGCAGAGAACTGGAAGGAATGGCGGCCAAAGGAGGTGTTGGCTTTGGGGATGACCAGTGAGATATACCTGCTGGAGCGCAGACTACGGGTGGGTGTTGCTATGGTGACCAGTGAGCTAAGATAAGACAGGGATTTGCCTAGCAGTGATTTATAGATGACCTGGAGCCAGTGGGTTTGGCGACAAATATGTAGTGAGGGCCAGCCAACAAGAGCGTACAGGTCACAATGGTGGGTAGTATATTTTGGTGACAAAACGGATGGCACTGTGATAGACTACATCCAATTTGCTGAGTAGAGTGTTGGAGGCTATTTTGTAAATGACATCGCCGAAGTCAAGGATCGGTAGGATAGTCAGTTTTACGAGGGCATGTTTGGCAGCATGAGTGAAGGAGGCTTTGTTGTGAAATAGGAAGCCAATTCTAGATCTAACTTTTGATTGGAGATGCTTAATGTGAGTCTGGAAAGAGAGTTTACAGTCTAACCAGACACCTAGGTATTTGTAGTTCTCCACATACTCTAGGTCAGACCCGCCGAGAGTAGTGATTCTAGTCGGGTGGGCGGGTGCAAGCAGCGTTCGGTTGAAGAGCATGCATTTAGTTTTACTAGTGTTTAAGAGCAGTTGGAGGCTACGGAAGGAGTGTTGTATGGCGTTGAAGCTCGTTTGGAGATTTGTTAACACAGTGTCTAATGAAGGGCCAGATGTTTACAAAACGATGTCGCCCGCATAGAGGTGGATCCGAGCGTCACCAGCAGCAAGAGCGACATCATTGATATACACAGAGAATAGAGTCGGCCCGAGAATTGAACCCTGTGGCACCCCCATAGAGACGGCCAGAGGTCCAGATAACAGGCCCTCCGATTTGACACATTGAACTCTATCTGAGAAGTAGTTTGTGAACCAGGCGAGGCAGTCATTAGAGAAACCAAGGCTATTTAGTCTGCCAATAAGAATGCGGTGGTTGACAGAGTCGAAAGCCTTGGCCAGGTCGATGAAGACGGCTGCGCAGTACTGTCTTTTATCGATCGCGGTTATAATATCGTTTAAGACCTTGAGCGTGGCTGAGGTGCACCCATGACTAGCTCGGAAACCGGATTGCATAGCGGAGAAGGTACGGTGGGATTCGAAATGGTCTGTGATCTGTTTGTTAACTTGGCTTTTAAATACTTTCGAAAGGCAGGGCAGGATGGATATAGGTCTGTAACAGTTTGGATCTAGAGTGTCACCCCCTTTGAAGAGGGGGATGACCGCGGCAGCTTTCCAATCTCTGGGGATCGCAGACGTTACGAAAGAGAGGTTGAACAGGCTAGTAATAGGGGTTGCGACAATTTCGGCAGCTAATTTTAGAAAGAAAGGGTCCAGATTGTCTAGCCCAGCAGATTTGTAGGGGTCCAGATTTTTCAGCTCTTTCAGAACATCAGCTGTCTGAATTTGTGTGAAGGAGAAGCGGAGGGGGCATGGACAAGTTGCAGCGGAGGGTGCAGAGCTGGTGGCTGGGGTAGTGGTAGCCAGGTGGAGAGCATGGACAGCCGTAGCAAAATGCTTGTTGAAATTCTCGATTATTGTAGATTTATCGGTGGTGACAGTGTTTCCTAGCCTCAGTGCAGTGCGCAGTTGGGAGGAGGTGCTCTTATTTTCCATGGACTTTAGCAAAAACAAAAATTGAATTACCCACAGATAATGGTATTTTGTGATTTTATCCTATGGTACACGTTGTGGCCTTATATGTTAAGTTGTGTTTACTGTTGCCTAATCCTTCCTCCATCATTTGTTGTGCCACAGTATCGACAGAAAATGAAAGATGAATGTGTTCTCTGGCCTTACCTACAGCATAAACCTCTCCTATAACTCAACCTCCATAGTTTACAGCCATGTGTTCATGTGAAGGGAATACTAATCTTATTCTGAACGCCTAATGGCTTTGAAGTGGGCTCTAGAGCTAAGAAAAAAAGTGCAAAACCCTCATACTGACATTTTCTGCCTGGCCTAAATGGACATAAACAGGTTTTGTGAAATACAAAACTGACATTTTGCAAATAACTATTTTGTATTTTTGACAGATGGTGCAAAGTGTGTCTTTCTGACAGTCTAAACTTATATGGATTTGGTTATTGTTCAACACTGTCACTCATTGCTGATTGAATAATCTACAGTAAATTATTATCATCATTAAACATTAGTATATAGGAAATGCCTTTTTGTCTCTTTTGAAAATAAATGACTCATATCCAAAATGCAGCAATATTAATAGTTGGACTATCATTTATCTACTTCAACCCGGGCAAAATTGCAACTGGGGTTTTGCTATTTCTCTAATTCCTTAAATACAGGTTGTTTTACAATTACTACATTGATTACAACAGCAAGTCCTGCCAATCTCCCAGATGGGGCATCTTACAGTGAATGGCAGGGTTTGTTTTGCTATAATCTAGTAGAATAGAAAGGCATTTTCCCTTCACCCAAGGAATCCCCTTGCCATTCACAAGCTCTAGTAGTGTGTCTTGGGAGGATAGTCCCAATAGGTATTAGATAGAACATCGCGGCCCGCCACCTGTAGGGAAAACCACCCCATTGGCTCACAGCAAAAACTTCAACTATTTCAAACGCAATTTTCGTGTCCTCTTCTTATTTTCAACATCTCCCGAGCATTCTCACTACTTAGAAAAATGTTATATTGTAGGGCTTCCCTCATGCCCCTTTTCATGACAGTGCTAGCAGCCACGTGACTGAGTGCTAGCCAACTACCAACCGGAACATTAAGCTAGCCAAGACCAACAACACAAACAAATGGACTATACAGCTACAAGTAGTAAGGGGAGTTACAAACGGACTGTACTAAAGAAGTTAAGCGTCTTACCTGTGATTAAATGTTTTCCACACAAATATACTGAACAAAAATATAAATGCAACATACACCAATGTAGTGTATGATGAATTATGACTTTGCTAATGTTTTCAAGTGGAACCTGAGAGGATGTTTATTCAGTGTTAGAGGGAGTAGTTTTGTGGTGACACACCATAGAACAGAGGAAGTCTGTTAGGTGTCCTCCTGGGATTGGTCTGTAGGGAACACCCATATCAGATTACATAGCATATATACCACAGTTGGGAGAAAGGAAGACAGAATAATCATATTAGAGATGGGGCGATTATTCTCCGGGTATCTGCAGGTATCTGTAAATCGACGCTGTAACCCTTTGTTATGAATAAACCTTATGATGAAAATACAGCGTCAGCGGGTCCTCCTTGTCAACACAGCATAATTAGCAACGTTAACTCGACACTACACCAATTTCAAAGACTTTACTGAGTTACAGTTCATAAAAGGAAATCAGTCAATTGAAATGAATTCATTAGGCCCTAATCTATGGATATCACATGACTGGGAATACAGATATGCATATGTTGGTCACAGATACCTTAAAAAAAAGGTAGGGGCGTGGATCAGAAAACCAGTCAGTATATGGTGTGACCACCATTTGCCTCAGAAAACGCATAGAGTTGATCAGGCTGTTGATTGTGGCCTGTGAAATGCTGTCCCACTCCTCTTCAATGGCTGTGCGAACCTGTGTAATGATCATGCTGTTTAATCAGTTTCTTGATATACCACACCTGTCAGGTGAATGGATTATCTTGGCAAAGGAGAAATGCTCACTAACAGGGATGTAAACAAATTTGTGCACAACATTTGAGAGAAATAAGCTTTTTGTGCATCTGGAAAAGTTCTGGGATATTTTATTACAGCTCATGAAACATGGGACCAACACTTTACATGTTGCGTTTATATTTTGTTCAGTGTAGCTACTTGTAGCCTACTTGGACACCGGGTCCCCACATTTCCCACGCTGAAAAGCCTGAAGCCACAGGGCTGTTCTCGCAGGCTCTATTTCCCTATGTGGGAGCATTGTGAACCATAGGTCAGGATCTTTTACATGGTTACATGTATTATGAACAACACAGCAGCTTTTCGTCATGCTTTGTTATTTCTGTATAACAAAAAAATAGACGACAAAGTTGGCTCTTTTACAACGGGGGTCAATGGGAAATAATGTTTCCCCAATCCCCAATTCCCCAATTTGGAATTTCCTTCTTATGACATGAATATCAACTCAGAGCATAGGAGCATCATAGAGATCATTTCATTCATTATTCTATAAGTAATTCTATGGGGAGCATTGAACATGGTAGAACCTAAATTCTATGAAGAAACAGGGTCGTGTGTATGAATATTCCTGGTAAGGTGTGCCTGTATTTCAAGTCATTCTAAGTATAGGGACGTCAAAAGTTCAGACTGCTGCATAGACACTATGGAGGCTCTAGTCTAGCCGCATGGTTAAATAGTTTGAGAGCATTTTTTAACTCTCTAAATGGTTAAATGAGTGAGAAATAGATGTAATTGTTGCAATAGTTTGTGAGTGGGCAACATACAGTGTATTTGGAAAGTATTCAGACCCCTTGACTTTTTCCACATTTTGTTACGTTACAGCCTTATTCTAAAATTGATTACATTGTTTTTTTCCCTCATCAATCTACACACAATACGCTGTAATGACAAAGAAAAAACAGGTTTATGTTTGCAAATGTATTAAAAATAAAAAACTGAAATATCACATTTACGTATTCAGACCCTTTACTCAGTACTTTGTTGAAGCACCTTTGGCAGCAATTTCAGCCCCGGGTCTTCATGGGTATGACGCTATAAGCTTGGCATACCTGTATTTGGGGAGTTTCTCCCATTCTTCTCTGCAGAGCCTCTCAAGCTCTGTCAGGTTGGATGGGGAGCGTCGCTGCACAGCTAATTCCAGGTCTCTCCAGAGATGTTAGATCGGGTTCAAGTCCAGGCTCTGGCTGGGACACTCAAGGACATTCAGAGACTTGTCCCGAAGCCACTCCTGCATTGTCTTGGCTGTGTGCTTAGGGTCGTTGTCCAACCATAAAGGCCTGATTGGTGGAGTGCTGCAGAGATGGTTGTCCTTCTGGAAGGTTCTCCCATCTCCACAGAGGAACTCTGGAGCTCTGTCAGAGTGACCATCGGGTTCTTGATCTCCCCCGATTGCTCAGTTTGGCCAGGCAGCCAGCTCTAGGAAGAGTCTTGGTGGTTCCAAACTTCTTCCATTTAAGAATGATGGCGGCCACTGTGTTCTTCGGGACCTTCAATGCTACATACATTTTTTGGTACCCTTCCCCAGTCTCTGAGCTCCACTGACAATTCCTTCGACCTCATGGCTTGGTTTTTGCTCTGACATGCACTGTCAACTGTGGGACCTTATGTAGACATGTGTGTGCCTTTCCAAATCATGTACAATCAATTGAATTTACCACAGGTTGACTCCAATCAAGTTGTAGAACATCTCAAGGATGATGAATAGAAACAGGATGCACCTGAGCTCAATTTCGAGGCTCATAGCAAAGGGTCTGAATACTTATGTAAATAAGGTGTTTCTGTTTTTATTTTTTAATACATTAGCAAATTTATGGATTAAATTAGCTTTGTCATTATGGGGTATTGTGTGTAGATTGATGAGGAAAACAATTAATTTAATCCATTTTAGAATAAGGCTGTAGCGTAACAAAATGTGAAAAAAGTCAAGTGGTCTGAATACTTTCCGAATGCACTGTATGTCATCATCTTAAATTAACATGTTGAATTATTCTGGCATATTAAATTATTGTATATTGCGTTAATTTCCCTAAGCTTGCATTTTTTACCCAATGATATGTAGTGGAATTACACATAATTTTTACCTCAGATTGGAGATGTTAATATAAAAGTGTACAGTCATCACGATGACATAAGATTGATTGCTTAAAAAAGATCATTATCTTTGGTTTTGTACCATTGATTTTGCACATGCGCTGGGATGCACAGAACTTCGGGGCAGTCTCTCTATAAAAGCCGCTGGCCACACACCAATACCTGGATTTGACAGTCAAACAATCACTTAATAGCAGTCAACCGTTGTCACTGTTGATTTCTTATACCGTGTTGTGATTCGTTTAAGTTAACTAACAGAAAAAGTGTTTTTTTCCCCCTTTTCCGTGATGGCAGCCTCCCAAAATCAACATCCGACATTCCAAAATATAGATATAAGCCTTCTACAAGTTTTCATCCAACCAACCATGTATAGGTTATTCTAAGTTTCCGTGTGGCCTTTGAATATTGTTTGTTTAAACAGCGCTACACCCCAAACGTTTTGGGGTGTAGCGTTGGCGACCCACTTGAATGAAAATGTAACACTTCAAAATGTAGCTAGCTGTCTTCTACAATTTGTCCTCTAACCAGTGATGTACACATTATTCCCAGATTCCGTGTGGTTTTTGAGCTGTGTTAGTTTTAACAAGACGTGCAACCTCATCTTCCCCCTCTAGGGCAATTGATTTCAACATGATATTGATATGAGTGATTGACAAATAAGTGTTGCTTTTCTCTTTCCGTTTTGCCAACCGCCAAATCAAAATGCATCACTCCAAAATGTAGCTGACTGTCATCTGCAGGTTGTTCTCTAACCAGTGATGTAAAAAAATATCTCCAGTTTCCATGTGTGTTTTTTTGTTGTGTTAGTTTCAACAGCGCCTACAACACTAATCGATATCAGTGATTTATTGCCACAGGGTTTTTGGTGCGTGTGCAGTTTATAAGGTGCTTGTTTAAAAAATACAAGTAATATGATTACTATTGTGGCACATGTATGTGTAGATAGTACATTGTATGTTTATGTTCTCAATATATCACAAACTGTTTTTGCATATTGGTAATTTATTTGGAAACGTTAAAACTGTGTTTTGACATTGGGCTATTTATCGAAATGTTTTGTCAACAGGAATCAGCGACAGCATTTTCAACTTAAGTTTTAGGAATATGAATGGAACTTTCAACATTAATTTCCAATGGTATTGTACTTAATCAGGTAAAAAACTGCTGAATGAGTCCAAAAATGTGCTGCGATTTATTTATTTTGAAGATATACCAGAAATCACCAAAACTGGTTTTCCCAGCCTACTAAGTACACGGACATGAATAGGGCTCTGATTTGTCCTTCTGATGACTATGAGACCCCAATCAACTTCCATTGACCAGAGGAGTACTGAGGCCTACACAATCTCCTAGCATGCTTCTAGAACTCTGCTGATCATCAGGGATTCTTTCTCGCACTACTGTATGAGTTATAAATGCCATTTCTTCACAAGTCACATCACAGAAGGGGAGTGCGGTAAGATAGTGGAACGTGCAGAATAGGAATGAGCCAGGCAGAAGTCTGTAGAGACATTTCCTACTGTATATTGCTATATTAGCAATAATGCATCCCATGCATGCACACACAAGCAAGGGTTATGACACCATTCTTATTTGCACAACTCGATACCTTAAACTTGGGCACAGTCCATTACACTCACTATCCTATAGGAAATATTACATTGGGACTGGATGTAGTGTAATTTGCTTCCTGCATCACAGGTCACTAGCATTACAAGGAAATACTGTGTTGTGCCATTACTGGACTAGCATTGTGGACTAAGATTATTAAGTGGAACAAAATGTAAATAACGTGGACATACTTCACCCCCAAAACTTAGGCAGCTATGCCACTCAATCTCACCTCAGCCAATGTCCTATGCCTTTGGACACAACCTCCAAAGATCTGCTCTCAGTCCAACTTGAACATGCTGACACATCAAAGAGCATTCACCTTCCCTTGCCATATTGTTCAGCACAGAATGCATGTGTCACTAGCCTTGTATTTCTTTCTTTTATAGACACAGACTTTGAAGTGAGAATACCTAAATCCTGTCTCTGAAATAGTCTTTCTGCATTCTCATTAGCACACAATGGAGCACTAATAAAAAGCTGACCTTGGCACCGTGGTTTGAGGGGAACCTGTGGTTTGAAAGTCAAGGTCTTAAAGGCAGATAAGCAGCAGTGCATTTTAATCCCCTCTCTGCTGAGTGGGGCATCTGGTTAAATAACTGCCTTTTTGCCCCTTCCCTTTATAGTGGGGATTTCTGTTACGTCTGTGCTTTCCACCGCAGATTCCCAAGACTTCAGATCCATCTATTGTATGGCCACATTGTGTCAGATTTAAGCCCCTATCCTGAATCGTCATCCCTAGACTAGAGCAGCATATTCCTGTACATGTCAGGAACGGAATCCTTATTTTCTGTGAGGCCTCAGATTATAAAACTTTCGAGAGGTTTTATTTTCCACTCATAACAGCAACTCTTGGTCAGTTATGGTTGAATCTCCAAAACCAATTAACTTTATTCGCCCTGTGCTGATGCTCCTTTGATCATCCAACTTTGCCCAGTGCTTGGTGCTTAAAATCCAAGGTTTCCAAGGCAACCAGCAAGATGCTGCAGCTTTACCCATCTTGGATAATTCCACCAGCTGCTCTTCAGCCAGGTTAATTAAGTATTAAAGATAAAAAGTTGAAGCGGTAATGGTCAAGACGTGTCGTGACAAGTGGGTGGATTCCTATAATGAAGCTCATTATTCTTCCCTTGCATCTTGATACAATGTGAGAAAAAGAGTGCAACTTTTAAATATGCATCCGCTGAATATTTGACTAGATTAATGGAAACGAACACAAGAGGGTTGTCTATCTGTGACAGCTTCTTTACTTTAGTGATGATGTCATCCGGATTCACTTCAGGTATGGGATATCTGCTCATATGGACATATGGGATGACGCAAATTGGATGAATAGTGTGACAGACTAGCAGACACCTCCCTGTACAGCTAATAATTAGGTTGACTCACTATGGGAAAGCCTTTTTACCAAACTGGAATCCCCATAAACATAAGGTGCAGAAACACCATCCTGCCAAGCTCTCATCAGTTCCATTTCATTGTGAAAGAGGGGAAAAAATGTCTATGCTTCCAGACAAGTTGGTTAATCTGCATCATAGCCAGGACTGTGATGGGGGGGGCATAGGGCGAGTTGATACAGGGCATGTTTATGCAACCAAGGCGTTCACATGGATGCTTTAAATACCTCTCCTGCCTCACTTTGATGCTGGAACGTCTGGAAGACGAGATACATCACAGAGTTTGGGGATTATGTAAACCCTGAAATGTGTTTTTGTTTTTACCCCAAAGTCTTGCACTTGGATCAGCCTGTTTTGACCTTTCTGCCAGATGGCATTACAGCAGGAGAGGACTGGAGCGATGTTGACGACGTGAGGGGCAAAGCCCCGGGCCCTGACGATTGGCATACTCATCTTCCTCTCTGCAATGAGTTTGACACCCAGAAACCCAGATGGATCTGCAGAGAAACATGCTTATAATAAAGAGCACTGCAGAGGTCTGCCCATTACCGTTCTCCCAAACCCTTTCAATTCCCGAAGAACGGGCTGGAGGGAAATGTCTAAAAAGGAATTTCAAAATCCTTTACGGAAGTATGTGTTGCGATTACGAAAGAAAAACACAATGACAAACTAGCGGGACATTATAATGCGTGCAACATTCTGAATGTTATCAAACTAAAGTAATTACTGTTGTGTACCAAAATCCCATTTGGGGATTTGGTTTAGGAAAGGCAATGTTGGGAGAGATGAAGTACGTTACTGTTCATAATTGATATAGCCATTACTATTGGAGTATTAAAGCAGTTACAAATGCAATTCCATAAATGTTACATTTCAACCACACTAACGGTATAAAACTACAAAAAATTGCATCAACCACAGTTGGTAACAACTGAAACACCTAAATGAAACAAATTACATACTTCCCAGACTAAGCAAAAAAACGATGGTACTGCAGGTCTTGTGACAAGTCGGTTAACGCTGCTCATTGTAAAAAACATTGAATATGCACACAATTCTTATTTTGAACATTTTACCTATACAAGTGAATAATGATTCATTTGGCTCTATATGGAATGCTGATCTTTAACGGTGTAGCTAGCCCCATGCATTATGCAGCGGCTGAGTGGGTGAGGTGAGAGCAGATACAGCATATAGACAGCAAGCATCCCTGCACCAACCTAATGAGCACATACACTACATTCCATAATGCATGTGGTCATTCTGGACGCTGGCGCCTTCTGTTTATTTCGCTCAAACTTGGCTGAACAATTCTGTCAACCAACCCTGATCACTAACAGTGGTGGTGAATGCACACACCAAAATGCGCAGGGCGATTCCTTTTCGTTCATGGCAAATTTGGGATTGGAATATAACTATGTGGATCTTGAATGCCATTCTGGAGAATAAATGAGAACACTTTCACTGGAGCTTACAGCACATAATTTAGAATGGGTGTAATGAGAAAGCATGAGGGAAGGCAATTAACATTTAAAAGAGGGGCCCGGCTCATTCGTAATGGGGATGATGCCATGGCTTCTGTGTGCCTTGGCACTCTACAAATATTTAACAAGGCCCTGCCTAAAATGGATGAAGGTAAAGGGGGAGACAGACATCTCATGTCTACGACTAAGGGAACAGCCTGTCTATATTCCAAACTGTGTATTTTGCTTGTTAGTAGCATCATGAATGCCCATCTTGTCATATGAAAGCTACATTTATAGGGAAAGGAGGCGGGGGAGTCCTTTCACTTTTAGATTACCATAGTTTGTTTCCAAAATAGAAATGAATGACAACTGTTTTCATGATTGTGCAAGAGAGGATTTTACTATGACATAATTACATGTTTACATAAACTAGGTGTAATAAAACAGGTCTACTATGGTACAACATGATATATGGTGGAGCTGAGGGGAGTATTGGCAGGTCCATGTAGGCTCCGTGGACCACATTACTCTGAGTAAATGGACTTTTGATAGCCCTGAGGAACAGCTTGGGCAAAAGAGAATCCGTCACTACTGCTGGAGAACTAGGGAACTAGAGAAACACAAGGGGTAAGAAAAAGACCACAATATATTTCAGTACAATCCTTGCCACCAAATTTGTTTTATTATTCATATACCCGAGAGGTTGTTACACTGTCAATACTGAATTGCATTATGTAGTCAATTTCTACATAAAAATTATCTGGGAAAAAATATATAACTAAATACTTCAATATGTAATACTAACTTGACCTAACAAGACTAAACTAAAGTCAGTGTACTGTGTGCACACCGAATAGGCCTAGGTGTAGACCGTATGTCTTTTGTATCATGCACTGCCTTTGCAAACAGTGTTTGTTCAGTTTAGAGGAAGTTCCTACAGAGAAAGTCTACTTGCTGTCCTTCCCTGGCCATTGTGAAGGACATTCCTATGGTCGTGACTGCCCAATCAATCAGACTCCAGCAGCGAAAGGGAGGTTCCCCATCCTTGTCAGGACGAGTCATTGCAGTGCACTACTGACGTCACGCTCTCGACAAGCCATAATATTCCCCCTCAAACTAAACTGTCTCTAAAGACATGACAGTACCAAGGAGAGATACTCTTTATTTAGTGGGAATATTTAGTGGGAATGGTGGAAAACCCTGTTGATCGAACAATATGGAATTGCCATGCCTATATTTTAAAAAAATCCCTGCTATTTGACAAGTTATGTGGCAGGCGACATGAATCTTGTTGCTATACCACTTTATAAGTTATTCGTTTTTTTCAAAACCATCCATTTATACAGGAATCAATGTGACAGCCCTTGGTCTGTAGGGCCAGGGTCCCAGAATCTCAGGGGTTAAAACGTCTAGGTGAGAGAACCACCAGTCAGTGATGTGGCGAAATCTCTTGAGAGATAAGCCATGGGATTTGCAGCCATAGAAGTGATGCAAGAGACAGAGGAACAAAGGAACATTTACAAAGTGAGAGTGGGTGCTTTTAGTGCTATTTCGGTCCTGCCTGGATCCAGGTGAGCGGTGTGAGGCTGTGGCTGGCTTGTCTGCTCTACTAAACCTCAGTCTCTTTTCTCCTTTTCTTCCCAGTAACAGTAAGAAGAGAGGCAATACAAAGAGAGTACTTGGAGATTGAACTTATTTATGACACAAGGAACTAGTGTTCAAATTGCATATTGACTTCTGGTTGTTCCACTCAAAATATTTTACTGAATATATGCTGTTCCCTTTTTTAAAGATCTCTAAACAGGCAAAAAGAGAGCCACCACAGTAAGAACTATACAGGCATTGGGGAACACTACAGTAGACTCACTGTGGAGAGAAGGAGAATTATGATCACATCAGTACTGTTCTTGTTTACTGGCAGTCTAGCGAAAACAGAAATGAGTTTTCAGGCAGAACTGTTTTCTTGTTTTGGCTGGTTTTGCATGTCATACAAGAGGCATCACTAAGATCCAGATAACCTTGATTTCATATCAGCCCAGAAATCCTCCTTTATCACAAGTAATATTTCCTCTGAGGCTGTACTACTAGTATAATGGCTTTGGATCTTGGCCGTGATAGATTTTCCTTTGGCGCTGCGCAAAGAAAATGTCCCCACTATCAGGATTCCATCTGTAAGCGCAAACAATGCCAAGATGGGTCGGCGTCTAGTTTATTTGTTTCACGTTTGTTCTCCATTCCCGGTGGGTAATAGTTTGCAGAGAAGTGTCATTGACTAAAACAGACAAACATTTAAGCTGAGAGGTGCCCTGACTGTAAAATAGTCTCTGAAGCCGGCAGTATCGATTTATTGTCCTGGGTACACAAACAGAGGAGAAGGGGAGAGTACCATCGTTACCTCTGCTTTCCATCGCTATTGTTTCTGATAGGCTTGCAGAGAAGCTGGACCGGTAGCATTGTCCTTCTCTCACGCCGTGCCTGCCCACGGAGCCTGTACTTAAAGTCTGGAAACAAATGGACTGATGCTATCTGGCCCTGCAATACAGTGACTTCAACAAAAAGCAATTCAGAGGGACATTCGGTATTTATAAATGTCAACTTAAGGTTACAGGTCTAATGATAAAACAGTTGTATTCTGAGATTCTTCAGGGGGATTTGTCCTAAAAGAAAAATTAAACAAGGGAAGATAAGAGGAAAAGGTCTGAAAGGCTTCGTAACAGGAAGTGAGGAGAGGAGTTTAGTGAAAGATGCTGGCTGGACTGTAAATCAATCCAGGCAAGATGGATGACGAGATCTGACAGGAATATCAAGAAAATGTAGACACTTGAAATATAATGTAGGTAAAATTTAACTATCCCACTATCCAACTACCAGTGGAGGCTCCTCAGAGGAGGAAGGGGAGGACCATCCTCCTCAGTGAATTTCATAAAAATAAAAATAGTGAAACATAAAAGAAGTTAGCCTTTTTAGATAAAACTATACTAAATATATTCACGTAACCAAATAATTGATTAAAACGCACTGTTTCGCAATGAAGGTCTACAGTAGCCTCAACAGTACTCTGTATGGTAGCACCATGGTGTAGCCGGAGGACAGATAGTTTCCGTCCTCCTCTGGGTACATTGACTTCAATACAAAACCTAGGACTCTCCTGGTTCTCACCCCCTTCCATAGACTTACACAGTAATTATGACAACTTCCGGAGGACGTCCGCCAACCTATCAGAGCTCTTGCAGCATGAACTGATATTTTGTCCACCCAATCAAAGGATCAGAGAATGACTCTAGTACTGAAAGCATAAGCTACAGCTAGCTAGCACTGCAGTGCATAAAAAGTGGTGAGTAGTTGACTCAAAGAGAGAGAAAGACAATAGTTGAACAGTTTTGAACAAAAACATTTCTTAAAAATTAAGGAGAAGCAAGAGAGAGAGAGGGAGCTGGCAATTTTTCATAGTATTTTTTTCACTTTCACTTACTTAGCTAGCTAGCTAGCTAGTTTAGCCTACTCAAACACCCGGGTCAAACAGAGAGTGCTGCTATGTTTTTTTTTTTTTTTTACATTTACGTCATTTAGCAGACGCTCTTATCCAGAGCGACTTACAGGAGCAATTAGGGTTAAGTGCCTTGCTCAAGGGCACATCGACAGATTTTTCACCTAGTCGGCTCTGGGATTAGAACCAGCGACCTTTCAGTTACTGGCACTACGCTCTTACCACTAAGCTACCTGCCGCCCCCATGTTAGCTTGCTGGCTATCCAACACCGGATCTCTTCCAAGTCAAGGTTATTAATTTATTGCCACCGGGGCCGCCGGTGTAACTGCTAAAGTGCTTGCTGACTGGACACTGTACTGCATGATTGTAGCGGGTTTACTAATGTGTTAGTTCTATTAGCTATGTTGTCTATGATGTTAGATAATATGGTGACAATGATTTAGGCTGTGTGTAGCGGTTAGTGGTTATGATATGAAGGTTTGTCTTGGAAAGTTTTTTTTGCCTGCTCACACAAAGCTGATGTGTTCTGCACTGAAGTCCACACGTGAAGGGAAAAGGTGAGAGAGGAGGAAAGCGCGTAGATGCGAGAAGGAATTACAATGAGCAAAGTAATCATGCTGTTTGTATGTGGCTGCTATGAAAGTGAACTGTGTTTGCGTGTGATCAGGGGTCTATTCATTCCGCTGATTCTGTTGAAAAACGTTTTTTAAACAGAAGCAAATGGAACGAAACGAGAATAAACATACCTGAATTTGTCCAATAGAAACTCTCGTTTGCAACTGTTGGACTAATGATTACGCCCTAGATCAGCTAGATGCAGGCAAGAGTGTGCAAGGCGGTATTGAATGTGTCACTGTCTGTCACCTTGACTACAAAAAATTATCTCGACCTGTGCACCTACGTTGTAAACTTTCATTCATAGGCCAGGTTGTAGCAACCTCATGATGGGCATAGGGAAATTCGAGTATCATGTAGTAGCCTAAATCTATTGATGTTACATTGAGCTGGTGAATAGAATATGAATGATCAATATGATGTAATAGAAATAAGGCCAAGCTCATAAAAAAATTAGCGTCCTCCCTCATCTTAAACGGCACCGACCACCACTGCCAACTACCCCTTTAAAAATGAACACTAAACAACTAACTCTGAGAAAGTAGGCCTACTCAAACTTGTCCCAATCCTCTGGGTGTGTGAAACCATGTCTAATACCCATCAAGGCATCCCCAGGACCTCTCAAGAGCTGTCAGACACTTCCCGTAAACCAGCAGTGGGAGGAACAACTCCATTTGCAAACCGGGACCATCAGGAGATTTTAAATAAATAAAGAAGGTTACTGGAGAGCTGGAGAGCATCGAATGAGACACCTGTTGCCACTTAAGTAGCACAATGACAGGTAAAGAGGGGTGGCCTCCCTCGGCGGAACAAGGCCTTTAGATTGGGCACATCATGACAGAGACAGTGACAGTTTGGCTGCAACAGGAACCTGTCTTGGTGGCTCTGATGCTGTTCCACTCCACTAATAAATGACTGCTAATAAATTAGCCAACGTGCTGGCTCTAAGTGGGACAGGTTAATTGTTCTGAGCACACATCGCCAAGAGGCAACGTAACCTTGGTTCATGTTTTACAGCTTGTAAAAATCAACAGTAACATTACACTATCATGACAAATGGACCCGCAACTATGTGAAATATTGTCTTCCCCAGTGGCTGGAGTGGAGTTGATAAAGAAAAAGAAAAAAGTGTTTCATGTCGCATAATAAAGAGACTCCTATCTGTTCGCTCTGCCTAATTGCACGTGAAATTATGTCTACTGTTCACTGCTCTACAAGCATCGCTGAGTGTGACATTAAATCTAATGATTGTTGGTATTGTGCTATCGACATACCTGAATACCCTGATTGATTGACTTCTTCGCAGCTATTATATGAAATTACTCAATTAAACGTACTAATTAAAAAAGGCGGGCTGATTTTTTATTCATGTTTCATGAGATCGATTTATTTACTGTAGCGTGCACCATTCCCCGTGAAATGTGAAACCATGAAATAATTGTCCAGAGGTATCAATATTAATAAACAAAAACAAAAATACATTAATTACTGCATACAAAAGAGCAAGATAATCCATAGTGGGAACTCAGTATAACCTCAGTTCCCGATATTTAATATTCATGAAATATTCACCCTAATAGATTGTAATCAGTTAAACTAGACAAATGGGTGCCTTGGGAGAAAGCCTTTGTTTTCATTCAAGGAAAACAGCGCCAATGGGGCTTACGACAGACAGCTCTTCTCAACCGGCATCAAATCTATGGGTTATGCACTTATCACAACAATGTCGGGTTTGTTATTACTCCAAGCCAAAGGACTCTGATTAATCATAATATTCATGAGTGTGTGGATGGCGACAGAGTGGGAGTGACCTTGACTTCTTTGCTCAACGCGCTTATGCACGCCCCGGAGTCAGGGAATATCAAAGGGGACACACTCTTGGAGATCTGGGCCAGAGACATCGCACTCATCCGTCACAGGCCCACAGGCTAAACCAACACTTAGAAAGAAGGCTGATTTGCACTGCACTGCAGTGCTCTGCTCTCTGGGGAACAAACTAGACATTACTGGGCCTTCTTACTGGGTCTTCTTAACTCAGTGAAAAACGTAAATATTTATTTCCCTCCAAAAACTATAATGACAGTATAGCTCAACTTCACATAGCGAGGACTTCCAGAATATCTGTGAAACAAAGTGTAGAAACAAAGCGGTGACTGCTAAAGACGTTATGAGACAAAGTTGTCTTATATGGTTTTTGAAATAAAATCAAGGCGTGAGTAAGAACTCCTTTTAATGATGGGTAACTGTCACTAAAGCTGTCCTACATTAGTCTTGCTGCCTAGGCTTTGGGAGAAGAGGAAAATAGATGAGAGGGTTTCTCTGTGACTGGTAGAGGTTTGATATGGTGAAGCTAGTGATGCAGGACATAGGTCTACTGTACAACACACCAAACAGACAGTGACTAGTAATGAATAGTGTGCAATACTTTGTCAGTTCTGCTGTTGATATGTATATAGCACAAAAGAAGAGCTCGTTATTATTTGTTTCAGAGAGAGGGATTAGTGACACATCATCACCACCATCATCTGTTTTCAGGGATTGATAAAGACCATCTATTCTGAAGCCATAAATTAGTTCTCAAATGTATTCTGGACAGATCTGAGGAATAAAGAGATGGTTTTGTGTGAAGTGGTAACTGATTTATTTCTCAACCCTCCTGTAGGCTATCAGATCTCCCCGTTGGACACATTATTAGGGAACGTTCGTCACTCAAGCCATCCCATTTATTCTGCACTGTCTCCCATTCCTGTCAATTTATGGCACTCCAAGGAGTTCACCTGACCAGACAGACCAGCTCAGCCTTTCCCAGGGCAACCATTCTGCAGCGCCAGCACTGGCTGTCAGGGACATTTAACGCTGAATTTACATTATTTATGAGGGTACCTTTGAAACGCTTTCCTTAATTATTTTCCAAATTTCCATAAAATACTCTTGCAGGCCCACTTGCAACATTGCAGATACACAAACTTAACATGGGGAATACAGAAATAGGGCACAGTGTCCAAACATATTGAGCCGTGCCTCATCACTGATTGATCATGTTTACTTCACCAATGTTGCAACTCGGATTGCAGTTAAATGGCTTTAAACCAATTTAGAACACGTTAAGCACTGTGGTTTCCTTGGTTACTTTTTCTCATCCAATCACAAAGCATAGTGCCTATTGCTTTCCTCGCTCTTGCTTTCCTCCACCTCTCAGCCTATAAATGGAAGATTCAGTTAGAAGACTTAAATAGACCATTCAAAATAGCCTTGGGTAACATGACAACAAGCAAAATAAGGAAGGAAGTAAATTAAGTTTGTTTGTGCCTGAGTATGATAACTCAAAGTCACCCCCGATGCCCAACAAGCAGATATAAATCAAGCCTCAAATCTTACTTAAATGAAAATAATGCTGTTGTTTTGAGAAGCCAAATCAAGGGTGTCTGAAACGTAGTATGTTAACACCCCCAGATCTCTTTAGTCAGAAAACAAACAACCCACCACCTCTGTAGCTCCAAATAATCAGTAGCCTAATCAAACTAAAAGGGAGCAACAAACTGCATTTTGGAGTTCAAGAACAACAAAGAGACAACCCCAGCCATCCACGGATGGGCTGCAAAACGGCATTAATAAAATTGACTCTGGGGGCTGTGGCTAGACAATCATTGCTCACAGAACTAGAACAGTATCATCCAAGATATTTCCATTGAAACATATTTCCTGACTCTCCAAAGGCAACTGCTGTGTATCCTACGAAAAATAATGCTCTTAATCACATCCCATCATTGTCAATTCTACTTTCTGTCTTTTCTACTGAAGCAGTGATACACAGGATAAGTGACCTTGACAGTCATTTCCATGCAGTTGCCAAAGTCATTATATTGTAGTGAATCTTTAGCAGAGCATTAAACTGACTAGCCTACAATTTTAGCATTTATGCATCAAAATGTGATATGGTGATTCTTACCAAGGACCCCATTAAAGAGGAGGATCTATAACTTTCATATGGTCTTAAAGCCTTTGCTGCAGTGTGAACCCTTCCCCACTTAACTTATAAATGCCATGAATCCAAGCCATGCCCTTGACTGTATAGGGTCGTTCCATATGATTTCAATCATTTTCTGACTGCACCCCATTTGATTTGAACGAAACCTTCCATACATTTTTGCCCATGGTAGAAGTGGTCGGAAAGTGACTTTTTGGACCTGAATGCAAATTCAGGAGATAGGGGTGCTCAAAGTTGACCCATTTTGCATACCCCACGCTACCATGAGACTTCCATGTCTTCATCACTGAAAAAGATCAAGTTTGATATAATTTGAAAGCTTACAAACATGGTTGTCAAACTGTTTTATGATTTATTGACATACTTTTTTTTCATAAAAAAAATGGCTTTTCCGCCAATTATCAAAACATTTGTAAACTCCGATTTTGTTCATGTTCATATATGTTCCATCTTAGACCCTATTTTACATCATCTGAGGTGTTTGTGTTGTGCCCGCCATTGGTTGGGACAGCATACTCCTGAATACAGGGTGGGTGTTATGTTTTGGCATATAAATGTACTAAAATGTGAATGAAGTTGAAATTCAATTATAGTGAAGACATCAAAACTATGAAATAACACATATGGAATCATGTAGTAATCAAAAAAGTGTTAAACAAATCAACATTTATTTTATATTTGAGATTCTTCAAAGTAGCCACACTTTTCCTTTATGACAGCTTTGCACACTCTTGGCATTCTCTCAACCAGCTTCATGAGGTAGTCACCTGGAATGCATTTCAATTAACAGGTATGCCTTGTTAAAAGTTAATTTGTGGAATTGATTTCCTTCTTAATGCGTTTGAGCCAATCAGTTGTGTTGTGACAAGGTAGGGGTGGTATACAGAAGATAGCCCTATTTGGTAAAAGACCAAGTCCATATTATGTCAAGAACAGCTCAAATAAGCAAAGAGAAATGACAGTCCATCATTACTTTAAGACATGAAGGTCAGTCAATACGGAAAATCTCAAGAACTTTGAAAGTTTCTTCAAGTGCAGTCGCAAAAACATCCAGCGCTATGATGAAACTGGCTCTCATTAGGACCGCCACAGGAAAGGAAGACCCAGAGTTACCTCTGCTACAGAGGATAAGTTTATTAGTTACCAGCCTCAGAAATTGCAGCCCAAATAAATGCTTCACAGAGTTCAAGTAACAGACACATCTCAACATCAACTGTTCAGAAGAGGCCACGTGAATCAGGCCTTCATGGTCGAATTGCTGCAAAGAAACCACTACTAAAGGGCACCAATAAGAAGAAGAGACTTGCTTGGGCCAAGAAACACGAGCAATGGACATTAGACTGGTGGAAATCTGTCCTTTGGTCTGACGAGTCCAAATTGGAGATTTTTGGTTCCAACCACCGTGTCTTTGTGAGAAGCAAGCTAGGTGAACGGATGATCTCTGCATGTGTATTTCCCACCGTGAAACATGGAGGAGGAGGTGTGATGGTGTGGGGGTGCTTTGCTGGTGACACTTTCTGTGATTTATTTACAATTCAAGGCACACTTAACTAGCATGGCTACCACAGCATTCTGCAGCGATATGCCATCCCATCTGGTTTGGACTTAGTGGGACTATCATTTGTTTTTCAACCGGACAATGACCCAACACACCTCCAGGCTGTGTAAGGGCTATTTGACCAAGGAGAGTGGTGGACTGCTGCATCAGATGACCTGGCCTCCACAATCCCTCGACCTCAACCCATGTTTGGGATGAGTTGGACCGCAGAGTGAAAGAAAAGCAGCCAACAAGTGCTCAGCATATGTGGGAACTCCTTCAAGACTGTTGGAAAAGCATTCCTCATGAAGCTGGTTGAGAGAATGCCAAGAGTGTGCAAAGTTGTCATCAAGGCAAAGGATGTCTACTTTGAAGAATCTCAAATATAAAATATATTTTGATTTGTTTAACACTTTTTTGGTTACTACATGATTCCATATGTGTTATTTCATAGTTTTGATGTCTTCACTATTATTCTACAATGTAGTAAATGGTAAAAATAAAGAAAAACCCTTGAATGAGTAGCTGTGTCCAAACTTTTGACTAGTAATGTATAAATATATATATATTACATTACGTATTTTGCTTTCTTGAGTAAGGTAGCTCCAAAATGCAGGTGTTTTAGCCTAGCTCAGTGCTTTCTATGGTGGTGGGGCAGACAGGGCAAAAATACGGAGCGTAGGGGTTGGTAATGTTCTCTAGTTGGGCCGTGATTGGCTCAGTGTTCTGTCACTCATGGGGACACTACATCACCGCAAAATATACGGGGAGAGCTCGAAAATTCAAGCCCCTTGGGTGCTTCCATAAAGTTACATTAGAATTGCCCATCCAAGAAGGCTCAAGGTCATTGGCCACAGATAAAATGATGTCAACCACGTTATATCTACCGTAGCTTTGATTGGACTGATCATGTCAACATCATACTTTCAAAATCTTAGCTAGCAAGCAGTCATTATCATGAATCACGTTGACAATCTACTGGCAAATCCTTTTCAATCCTTGTCATATGAAGGCAAATTATAGATAAAACGTATCGGTGCTAATCGGCCATTGGACATAAACCTTACACAACAAGTTGGAAATCGCAAATTCAACAATGATTGGTTTGGATGGAATCTGGCTAACTGCAAGCGTTGCAAAGCAATCACTAGCCTGTTATCAGTGGAGTGGGTGTGTGGTCCAAATTTGGGTTTAAGGGTCTCTTTTCCAAGCTTAAAAGGATAAACATTCATGCTGTCAATCCAGCATGACTTCTGGAAACTCGGAACTGGGAAATCTCAGACTTCAGTGAGTTCAAGACAACTGGGAACTCGGAAAAAAACTAGCTTCGACTGGGAAAATAAGTTTTGAACAGTCATACAACTAGGAATTCCAAGTCAGGAACTCGGGCCTCTTTCTAGATCTCTGACCTGAAGATCACTGCCATCATTATTCTATCTTGTTTTTTTTCAGAGTTCCCAGGTGTCTTTTAAACAACATACATTTTCCAGAGAAAGCCAGACTTTGATGACAAAGTTTGATGACCAAGTTTGCCCACAAGGACCACCGCGCCACCTTCGTGTTCAAGTGAGCACAGCACAACAAGGTGAGTCCAAACATGTATTGTATGCTGCTGCATAAATGATGCAATATGCCAGGGAGATGTGTATACTGTAGCTAAGAAAGTAATACTAAGTGTACAGTGAGGGAAAAAAGTATTTGATCCCCTGCTGATTTTGTACGTTTGCCCACTGACAAAGAAATGATCAGTCTATAATTTTAATGGTAGGTTTATTTGAACAGTGAGAGACAGAATAACAACAAACAAATCCAGAAAAACGCATGTCAAAAATGTTATAAATTGATTTGCATTTTAATGAGGGAAATAAGTATTTGACCCCCTCTCAATCAGAAAGATTTCTGGCTCCCAGGTGTCTTTTATACAGGTAACGAGCTGAGATTAGGAGCACACTCTTAAAGGGAGTGCTCCTAATCTCAGCTTGTTATCTGTATAAAAGACACCTGTCCACAGAAGCAATCAATCAATCAGATTCCAAACTCTCCACCATGTCCAAGACCAAAGAGCTCTCCAAGGATGTCAGGGACACGATTGTAGACCTACACAAGGCTGGAATGGGCTACAAGACCATCGCCAAGCAGCTTGGTGAGAAGGTGACAACAGTTGGTGCGATTATTTGCAAATGGAAGAAACACAAAATAACTGTCAATCTCCCTCGGCCTAGGGCTCCATGCAAGATCTCACCTCGTGGAGTTGCAGTGATCATGAGAACAGTGAGGAATCAGCCCAGAACTACACAGGAGGATCTTGTCAATGATCTCAAGGCAGCTGGGACCATAGTCACCAAGAAAACAATTGGTAACGCACTACGCCGTGAAGGACTGAAATCTTGCAGCGCCCGCAAGGTCCCCCTGCTCAAGAAAGCACATATACAGGGCCATCTGAAGTTTGCCAATGAACATCTGAATGATTCAGAGGAAAACTGGGTGAAAGTGTTGTGGTCAGATGAGACCAAAATCGAGCTCTTTTGGCATCAACTCAACTCGCCATGTTTGGAGGAGGAGGAATGCTGCCTATGACCCCAAGAACACCATCCCCACCATCAAACATGGAGGTGGAAACATTATGATTTGGGGGTGTTTTTCTGCTAAGGGGACGGGACAACTTCACCGCATCAAAGGGACGATGGACGGGGCCATGTACCGTCATATCTTGGGTGAGAACCTCCTTCCCTCAGCCAGGGCATTGAAAATGGGTCGTGGATGGGTATTCCAGCATGACAATGACCCAAAACACACGGCCAAGGCAACAAAGGAGTGACTCAAGAAGAAGCACATTAAGGTCCTGGAGTGGTCTAGCCAGTCTCCAGACCTTAATCCCATAGAAAATCTGTGGAGGGAGCTGAAGGTTCGAGTTGCCAAACGTCAGCCTCAACCTTAATGACTTGGAGAAGATCTGCAAAGAGGAGTGAAACAAAATCCCTCCTGATATGTGTGCAAACCTGGTGGCCAACTACAAGAAACTAAGTCATGTTTTGCAGAGGGGTCAAATACTTATTTCCCTCATTAAAATGCAAATACATTTATAACATTTTTGACATGCGTTTTTCTGAATTTTTTTGTTGTTATTCTGTCTCTCACTGTTCAAATAAACCTACCATTAAAATTATAGACTGATCATGTCTTTGTCAGTGGGCAAAAGTACAAAATCAGCAGGGGATCAAATACTTTTTTCCCTCACTGTATGTTGTGTAGTAAGCTGCTGGTAGCCCATGTGCCACACCCTAATAATTTGGTCCCTTTCCCCCTCATAACTCAGCCTACTGTTCTGACTTGGTGGTGCACATGTAGCCTATAGCCTGTTTTAGAGAAATGTAATCATTGAATATTGTAAGAGTTTTCATTTTCTGCTTCTATGCCCCCTTTTATATCCAATGTTCTGACTTAGTGTATAGGGAGAACACTGTAAGAATGGCCCATGTTCTAAATTCTGTCGCTGTACATTTCAAAAGTGCTGAAAAAATAGTTATATTGACTACGTCCGTCCTAGCTCGCTCATTAATGTCTTAATCGAAATTCCAGATTGCCTCTTATCCGCTCGTCGTCCCCTTATGCCATAGTTTGTACATCTCAATTGTCAGTAGAAACCACATTTGTTTAAGCAAGTCAGCCATATCAGCTATGTTTTCTTAAAAGGCAGTAAATGAGGCTGAATGAATTGTTTTGCTGCCAGACAAGGCTCCGCTGATAGCCAGGTGTAGCAGTGGTAAGGATTCACTCCATGGTGCTGAAAAGACAGCTTTATGTAGGCCCTAACAGTTTGTGTGCACCGTTTGTCACATTTATAGTGCAATTAATGTATTGTTTAGTGTTGTGTTGTGTTGTGTAGTGGCTTTGCTGGCAGGCATCCACAAAAAATTATGTTTGTTTACCCCACCAAGATTTACATGCTAAAATCGCCACTGACCGGCAGGCATCTTACTGGTAGTAATTGGAAGTTAAAGTTTCAATTAAATGTAAATGTCAATAGTGCACCAGCTAAATTACAGGGGCATGAAGGGATAGGTCCATTCTATGAATTACATTTCTATAACTGAAATGACACTCACCATGTATTCAAGAGTATGCTGATGATGTAAATAGAGTCTGAGCTACAACATTTGTTAAAATTAGAAAAATCATAGTTTACGTTTTTAGATCATTTACATTCAAACTTAAAAAATGACATAATAGTTTGACAATCCTGTTTGAAAGCTTTCAAATGACATCAAACTCAACCTTTTTCAGTGATGAAGACATGGACAGCTTATGGTAGGGTGGGGTCTGCAAAATGGGTCAACTTTGAGCACCCCTATCTCCTGAATTTGCATTCAGGTCCAAAAAGTCACTTTCTGACCACTTCTACCATGGGCATGTTTGAAAGGTTTCGTTCAAATCAAAAGGGGTGCAGTCAGAAAGTGATTGAAATCATATGGAACGTCCCTATAGAGCTCTGTGGCCTAGGTGCAATATCAACAAACAGTGGGTCTGTAAAACTAGCCAAAGCAGGAGCCCTGGTCATAGGGGCTCCATGAAGGTCTAGTGTTAAATGACATACAAACTATATGACACATGAATCAGAGTAGTACATTCATCTCAATATTCAAACTAGCAGATTTGAAAGAAAGTGGCATAATCATATATTATTTTAAAATAAGTGGATGACTAATACAACAAAAATAGCATAATGTGCAGGTGTTTGATAAAATAATTGTGCATTTGTCAATGAGAATGTGTGCTGCATTCCCCAGACGTAGGCTTTGAAATAATGTCCCAGTTCCTGGTCACACAGTGGAATAATCAGTCCCCCCTTCAGCGTAGCTGGTAGAATGATTTATTCCCATTTTGGTGCCTAGATTGGAGTTTTAATGTATGTAACGAATTGCATCCCATTGGGAAAATGATGGAAGAGGGGGAGGGGGGAGCGGCTGATTTGGTTGCATGACCAAAATGTGACATTTACAATCGAATCACCATATGGGGTCTGTATGGGGTATGTCTGAAAACCCAATCCCAGTGTTCTAGACAAGAGCACAGGGATGGCTTGATCTCGGGTTTGGGTCGGGTTTGGGTTTGGGGGTGTGTCACTGTCACATCAGCAGCAGACCAGAGAATGTCTCTCTCATCATTGACAAGATCTCAGCAGCAGCGCTTATGAAAGGGGAAGAGCCAAGACAAGCCAATCGACTTGAAGAGTAGAAGGTGGCCTTTTTTGAAGAGAGAGAGATACTGTACGGAGGAGTGACATTATCTGGAGACTGTATTTATTATTTCTACATTCAGCTATAGCCCTGTATAGCAGGAGCCTGGTGAAACCTCCAAACATATTCAGCAGGCAGATTTGAGAGCCATTGGATTTAAAGTGCCATATATTATCATGTAACATTCTGCCTGTGTCATGAATTACTGCTGGAACATGCAGAAAATAAATGCTACATCTTATTTTGATATTTTCCCGGTTGTTGAAAAGGAACAAGTATATATTTTTTAGATATGATTTAGAACCTCTGATCAAATCTGGTGCTTTAAACAACAAATCAGAGCATGAAGATAAAGTCCCTACTAAACATTTATAGGGGATACATAAAGAATAGCTGTAGTTGTTAGGGAGGGAGACAGTGCATGTCTATAGGCTTTTCAGTATTGTAGTATTGCATATACTCGGTGGGCCAGTTTCCCGGACACAGATTATGCAGAGTCCTGGAGTAAAAAGCTATTTCAATGGAGAATCTCCATTGCAAACGCTTTTAATTCCTGGGCTAGGCTTAATTTGTGTCTGGGAAACTGGACCTCAATACATTATGTAGGCTTCTTTTAACTAGGTTTGATGAGAACGCCATTGTACAATTAACTATGATCTGACCTGTAACAAACTGTTACAAAAAGTATGAGATTAATAATTGTTCAGTTTTGGAAAACAACACTTAGCACATGAGCTAGTAGCTTCCTACGGAAAGAACATCAAAGAAGATGCATTGGGAACAAAATATGGACAAACATGAACAGAAATGTTGGTTAACAATGAGAGGCCCTTATCATTCAAGTAAATGACAGCGTATGAGTTGCCCTTTCAAATCCCAGCCTAGTCCGGAGGGAACCGAATGCTGTAAATATTTAATACACACACGTGTCATCGTGTCACAAATCAATCTGTCCCTCCAATTAGTTCAAATTAATTAAATCGATAGTCAAGAACCGTTCCTGTTTATTGCGAATTGCTGACATCAGTACAGTGAAGATTTATTTGGGACTGTGAATGGTTTTTTTTCGGCAAATTGAATAGGCAGTTTTTCTTCGACTGTCCAATGCATGGCATGTTGTTGAGCAATTTCTCTCATCCTAACTTCAACTTCCAAATTAAACAATCTGAATTAATTTGAATGAAAATCATTCTCTGGGTTCTACCGATCACCAGTGAGGCGGTAGAAGTATTAGCACTAAAAGTGGGCGTTTACTGCCAGAACTGCCTGGGTAAGCAGCCAGGCAGGGTGTTAAACAGATATTTCTACCACGCGTCAAGGCAACGGAACAGCCAGCGGGTCATAAATATGCATGCACCGGGGGTGTTCATGGAAAGCAATAAGGCATCATCATCACAGAGATCACCATGCTGTCACTCTGCTCCGCAGTCACCATTAATAAACACTGACAACATGACCGCTTGACCTGTCCCTGTGGCCATGCGGGTGAAAGATGCCCACCCCACCCCCACCCTCAATGAGAGTGGGTGTACAGCTAACTATGTGTGCGTGCAAAAACAGAGTGTTGAACGTACTTTTTTTTGTCGGTCGGGCTTCGACCTCTGGTATCATATAAACACACATAAGACATGGAAGAATGCATATAATTGCGGGAAATTAGCTTTAAAACTGTAACATTTTCTATCCACCAACAAGAGGGGTGTGAACTACGAGATTTGTTAAATTACATAATCCATCTGCCATGCGTCTAATGACACAGAGATGGACGTAATGGTGGTGTTAGTATTACATAACAATACTGCATATTACATTTCTATTCACTGCAGGAACCTAGTGGTGTCTGTATTTGAACAAACAAACACAGCGCCATTGTGGCGCTGGTCTAGCCTCAGGTTGCAGAGGCGTTGTGTACAAACAGAACAGGGGGGCTTGTCACACCTGAGCTGCTGTTGCTCCTTGTCTAAGAGGATTAACCTTTGAATGGACCTGTCTCCATTAGAAGTGTTCTGCAGCAAAGCGGGCGCCTGGGAGCAAGCTGTTGCACTGGGGGATTTTCCTCAGGACACCACCCACCTTGTTTGATCTCCACGAGAGGAGAGGAGAGGAGAGGAGAGACAAAACCAGCAGCAGCTGGGGGCTGGCTTGGTATTTAGAGAAATACACTTCACCACCAGACAGACAGACAGCAGCAGCAGAATCTGCTCAGCTACATTAACCTAGAGTCGATTGACGCACCGGTTCTAGAGATATCTTTTTTTGCATTAGATGCATCTCAATCCACCACATCCACCGATGTCGCACTTCCGCATCTGCGGTAAAAGGTGGCAGAGCTAGAGCGGTGTTTGTCAGACCATGAGACATCCCAAACATCGGTCTTCTCCCAAAAACGTCTGTAGAGTCCGAACAGTTTGACCTACAAACTATTGACCCCCACAAGTATCAGGGGACTCAACTGAAGTCGGTACTATCAATGTGCCAACTTCTGTTTGTAGCGTCCGAACCGTTTGGGCCAAAAACTAATGTGGAAAGGGGATATTCTCACGAATACAATGGTGTTCTCCATTTTGTTCTACGACCACCACAAGTGTCACGGGACTCACCTGAAGGTAACCGGTACCGGTTAAGTACAAAGTAGTTTTGTACCTACCCAAAAAAGGGGTTACATGTGGAAAGAAAACACACACACAAAAAAAGATTATATGCAGTGCCTTCGGAAAGTATTCAGACCCATTGTCTTTTTCCACATTTTACAACCTTATTCTAAAATGTATGCAATGGTTTTTTTTCTTCTCATCAATCTACGCACAATACCCCTTAACGACAAAGCAAAAACAGGTTTTAATTAATTGTTGCTAATTTATAAAAAATAACAAAAGTATTCAGACCCTTTACTCAGTACTTTGTTGAAGCACCTTTGGCAGCGATTACAGCCTCAAGTCTTCTTGGGTATGACGATACAAGCTTGGCACACCTGTATTTTGGGAGTTTCTCCCATTCTTCTCTGCAGATGCTCTCAAGCTCTGTCAGGTTGGATGGGGAGTGTCGTTGCACAGCTATTTTCAGGTCTCTCCAGAGATGTTCGATCCGGTTCAAGTCCTGGCTTTGGCTGGGCCACTCAAGGACATGCAGAGACTTGTCCCGAAGCCACTCCTGCGTTGTCTTGGCTGTGTGTTTAGGGTCGTTGTCCTGTTGGAAGGTGAACCTTCTCCCCAGTCTGAGGTCCTGAGCACTCTGGAACAGTTTTCATCAAGTCCCTGCCACTGAAAAAAGTCCCCACGGCATGATGCTGCCACCACCATGCTTCACCGTATGAATGGTGCCAGGTTTCCTCCAGACGTGACGCTTGGCATTCAGGCCAAAGAGATCAATCTTGGTTTCATCAGACCAGAGAATCTTGTTTCTCATGGTCTGAGAGTCTTTAGTTGCCTTTTGGCAAACTCCAAGCGGGCTGTCATGTGGCTTTTACTGAGGAGTTGCTTCCGTCTGGCCACTCTACCATAAATGCCTGATTAATGGAGTGCTGCAGAGATGGTTGTCCTTCTGGAAGGTTCTCCCATCTCCACAGAGGAACTCTGGAGCTCTGTCAAGGTGACCATCGGGTTCTTGGTCACCTCCTGACCAAGGCCCTTCTTCCCTGATTGCTCAGTTTGGCCGAGCAGCCAGCTCTAGGAAGAGTCTTGCTGGTTCCAAACTTCTTCCATTTAAGAATGATGGAGGCCACTGTGTTCTTGGGGACCTTCAATGCTGCAGACATTTTTTGGTACCCTTCCCCAGATCTGTGCCTCGACACAATGCTGTATAGGAGCTTTACGGAAAATTCCTTTAACCTCATGGCTTGGTTTTTGCTCTGACACGCACTGTCAACTGTGGGACCTTATATAGACAGATGTGTGCCTTTCCAAATCATGTCCAATCAATTGAATTTTCCACAGGTGGACTCCAATCAAGTTGTAGAAACATCTCAAGGATGATCTATGGAAACAGGATGCAACTGAGATCAATTTCGAGTCTCATTGCAAAGGGTCTGAATACTTATGTAAATAAGGTATATCTTTTTTTTTATATATATATAAATGTGCAACAATTTCTAAAAACCTGTTTTCACTTCGTCAGTATGGGGTATTGTGTGTAGATTGCTGAGGATGTTTATTTAATCAATTTTAGAATAAGGTTGTAACGTAACAAAGTGTGTAGAAATTCAAGGGGTCTGAATACTTTCCGAAGGCACATATATATATTTCCTGAGCTTTTTATAACTCCTGGATATATGACAGACATTCAAAACCTTGTTTCTTATGATTTACTTTTTGACTCTCTTTTGCCATTTATGAATGTGTTATTCAATGTGTTTCTCTGGGCTATAGTAGTAAAGACCAAATTCAATATTTCATATTTTTATGTTTTTGATACCTAAAGAGGTCCTACATTTTTTTATGAAATAGCTAAATGATCCATAGTATGACCATCTTAAAACAATTCCATATGTCAGCTTAGAACCTTAGACTTACAGGGGTTAAGGATAGGAGGTAACTGACTGGTTGTCAAGGCTCTCTATGCGCTCTATCCTATGTTGAAAGGCTAAAAATGATGAGCTTGTGTAGAAAAAAAGTTGCCTAAGTGCAATGTCTTACAGAGTACTGATGTAATCAACAACGCATTTGTAAACTAAAGTCCAATTATGTTTCAACTTCCCTTTTAGATCTAAAACAGTGTTCCAATAATCAAAGTCCACACCCAATGTAATGAATTCAATGTATTGGAAAACCCCAGCTAAATGACTGTAGGGTCCACAAGTCTGTGCTCCTTACTACAGTCTAGGCCCTATTAGCTGTGATTTATGGGTTCATAACTTTAATTGCTGAAGGGCAGCTGCTCTGTTTCATGATTCAACCCAGTTTTCCAGTGTGTTAACTGCATCACCTGCTGTGATGCAGGATGTTTCTGATAAATAACCCCCCACCTCTGGCTCTATTCATGAAAACTCCAGCCAGAGATCGCTTGATCTGAAGACAGAGGATGTGTCCTAAATGGCACCCTATTCCCTTTATAGGCCCATAGGGCTCTGGTCAAAAGTAGTGTCCAAGGGAATAGGGTGCCATTTGGGACGTAATCGGATTCATTCATCACTTATGAGGCAGGGGACCCTTACATGGTTCTTCTAATTTGGACGGAGGTAATTAATTTGATTACTGGAAGCATTCTAATAGGAGGAGGAGAATATGGGCGATCTCTCCCCGCTGTGTGCCGTCAGAAAACCAACATTTGATTTGGTATTATACGAATACTGAATAAGATGTTGATGCAGGAGAAGAAACTACCGGGAACTCATCACTCCCATGATCTTTAGAGCATCCTCACTGTTTAGCAGTTCAAATCTAATCAGTCACTCTGGTGTATTTGATTGGCAGGCAACGCTGACAGGTAGATTAAGAGCAAGGTGAGAAAACTGATTAGACGGCATCTTAATATGTAGGTTATCATTGTAATCACTACCCTTTGGTAAAGTGCTTGACATTTGCTGTATTGATGACTAAGTACTAGAGCTGGGACGGTAAACCAAAAATTATCGACACTGACTTATCGTGGACATTTTGCTGATATCGTACATTACAATAAATAACCTACAGGGCCCTACTAGTGAAATGTGAAGTTTGAAATGAAATAAATGGGTGAGTTTTAATCAATTGATAGCTACAACATTCAAAGTAGTAGTAGCAGTTTTACGGATAATATTTTTTTTAAACTAACTGTGGTGCACATTAATGTTATAAACGTATTGTTCAATTTATTGTTAGTGTAAAAATTCAGTCAATTTATTGTGATATGAATTTTGTCCATATCGCCCAGCTGTACTTAGTACTACTATTACTATTAAGTGTAAATCAAATCAAATTGTATGGGTCACTTACACATATTTTGACTATAAACATAAGGCAGCAGTCTCTAAGGTGCAGGGTAGAGTACCGGGTGGTAGCGGGCTAGAAACAGTGACTAAGGTTCAGGGCAGGGTACCAGGAGGAGGCTGGCTAGTGGTGACTATTTAACAGTCTGATGGCCTGGAGATAGAAGCTGTTTTTCAGTGACTTGCTCCCAGCTTTGATGCACCTGTACTGTTAAATAGGCTGTGGCTTGGGTGGCTGAGGTCCTTGATGATCTTCTTGGCCTTCCTGTGACACCGGGTGCTGTAGATGTCCTGAAGGGCAGGCGCTGTGCCCCCGCTGATGCGATGGACTGACCGCACCACCCTCTGGAGAGCCCTGCGGTTGCGGACTGTACAATTGCCGTACTAGGCGGTGATACAGCCCGACAGGCTGTTCTCAATTGTGCATCTGTAGAAGTTAGTGAGGGTCTTAGGGGCCAAGCTGAATTTCTTCAGCCTCCAGAGGTAGAAGAAGAGCTGTTGCGCCTTCTTCACCACACTGTTTGTTTGAATGGACCATTTCAGGTTATCAGTGATGTGCACGCCGAAGAACTTGAAGCTTTTCACCCTCACCACTCCAGTTGATGTGGATGGAGGCGTGCTCTCTCTGCTGTCTCCTGAAGTCCACGATCAGCTCCTTTGTTTTGTTGACGTTGAGGGAGAGGTTATTTTCCTGACACCACTCCGCCAGGGCCCTCACCTCCTCCCTGTAGGATGTCTCGTCATTGTTGGTAATCAGGCCTACCACTGTTGTGTCGTCAGCAAACTTGATGATTCAGTTGGAGACGTGCGTGGTCACGCAGTCATGGGTGAACGGGGAGTACAGGAGAGGGGGCTGAGCACGCACCCCTGTGGGGCTCCCGTGTTGAGGATTAGTGTGGCGGAGGTGTTGTTGCCTACCTTCACCACTTGGGGTCGGCCCATCAGGAAGTCCAGGACCCAGTTACACAGGGCGGGGTTCAGACCCAGGGCCCAGGGCCTTATTGATGAGCTTGGAGGGTACTATGGTGTTGAAGGCTGAGCTGTAGTCAATTAACAGCATTCTTACATAGGTATTCCTCTTATCCAGATGAGATTGGGCAGTGTGTAGTGCGATGGCATCATCTGTGGATCTGTTGGAGTGGTAATCAAATTGTAGTGGGTCTAGGGTGTCGGGTAAGGTGGACCACAGGTGTAGACTGTGGTTGTACAGTAGCTGTCTGACCTACTGTATACTAAAGCAATAAGGCCCGAGGGGGTATGGTATATGGCCAATGTACCATGGCTAAGGACTGTTCTTATGCACGACGCAGTGCGGAGTGCATGGATACAGCCCTTAGCCGTGGTATAATGGCCATATACCGCAAACTCCCGAGGTGCCTTATTGCTATTATAAACTGGTTACAAACGGAATTAGAACAGTAAAAATACATGTTTTGTCATACCCGTAGTATACGGTCTCCACGGCTTTCATGGTGAAAAGGCTAAACGTCATGGTATATGATCTCACATGCACGCAGCTGAATGCTGTTTTAGTCAATCAGCATCCAGTATCCAAACTACCCAGCCTATAAAATTCCATATAGGGCTTCTGACGACAGATCATTTCAATTTGCAGTAAGGTATGACTAGAACGTGAGTCAGTGTCTTATAAAAGGAACTGCTTTCCTAGAAATGTCCATGTTGAAGTAAAATGAATGTATATACATAAGAGCACACAGCATTATACTGTAAATAAAAGCTGAAAACTGTAGGTAAAAACTCTTTACACTCAGGGACATTGTAATTGCTGACTGCTAAAATCTGCAGTAGCAGTCAGGTAATCCAAAAGAGCCCTTCCCCAAACTACAAAGTATATTTGATCATCAAACAAACACGCTCTGTAAAAGTGAGAGGCAGCCATGATGTTTGTTGGGAAAAGAACATGTTAATATAAAATTGATGTCTTAAGGAATGTACCGACTGATACATGAGAAAGTGGGCTGTAGCTGAAGCACATTCGGCAGAGAGAGACAAGGCCAATGCCCATCTATTTCATTATTCCCCCGTCTACCCTGGGGTTACTGTCAATGCGCCTTTTCTCATGTGAAACTTCTAGGAAACCAGTGCGATTTCCTTTTTCAGTTAATCTAACATTGGATTCCTTGCTTCCAAGACCAACATTTCCCTTAGGTTATGTCTCAATTACATCTCCTTCCTCCCAAAGTGTCCACTTGTTCACTTCCCTTCACTGATTTGAAAGGAAATGGCTGGTTTAAAAAGTATGGTGAAAAGTCCCACTAGCCCATGCCTCCACCAATCCAACGTTCTTAGAATGATGGTAAGTAGTGAACATGTACACACTTCAGAAAGGAGATATTATTGGGACGCACCCTTAGATTGCACATTGCTCACCTTCGATCGTAATGGCAACAGCAATGTGCTATGTGGCATAACAAAAGAATAGGTCTGCAAAATACTGAATATAATTAGCTTTTCCCACAATCCTTTACAGCTAAAGTCACGCTAGCATGTGATGTATAGGTGACTGACTATGACTGCAAGGTATGAAGTCTTAAAACGGCATAATTGCTAAACGAAGACATGAAAAAATATGAAAACCCGAGCATAAATGTTGTCAAGCCAAATTAGAAAAATTGCTGCTCATATTAAAAAAATTCAGAGTATGTGAAAAAATATATAATAAATGTTGGGTCGATGCACACTGCCCTCTTACTGTAGCAAAAAATGAAGACATATTTTGTGCATGTTGATATACTTACGTTAGACATCATTAATCACTGTGGCCTGCCTGCCAAAAACATCTCCATATACAGTGCATTCTGAAAGTATTCAGACCCCTTCCCTTTTTCCACATTTTGTTATGTTACAGCCTTATTCTAAAATGGATTAAATAAACAATTTCTCATCAATCTACACACAATACCCCATAATGACAAATTAAAAACAGGTTCTTAGACATTTTTGCAAATTTATAAAAAAAAAAAAATGATAATACCTTATTTACATAAGACCCTTTACTATGAGACTCGAAATTGACATAAGGTGCATCCTGTTTCCATTGATCATCCTTGAGATGTTTCTACAACTTGATTGGAGTCCACCTGTGGTTAATTACAATTGATTGGACATGATTTGGAAAGGCACACACCTGTCTATATAAGTTGACAGTGCATGTCAGAGCAAAAACCAAGCCATAAGGTCGAAGGAATTGTCCGTGGAGCTCCGAGACAGGATTGTGGCGAGGCAGAAATCTGGGGAATGGTACCAAAACATTTCTGCATCATTGAAGGTCCCCAAGAGCACAGTGGCCTCCATCATTCTTAAATGGAAGATTTGGAACCACCAAGACTCTTCCTAGAGCTGGCCGCCGGGCCAAACTGAGCAATCGGGGGAGAAGGGCCTTGGTCAGTGAGGTGACCAAGAACCCGATGGTCACTCTGACAGACCTCCAGAGTTCCTCTGTGGAGATGGGAGAACCTTCCAGAAGGACAACCATCTCTGCAGCACTCCACCAATCAGGTCTTTATGGTAGAGTGGCCATAAAAGGCACATGACAGCCCGCTTGGAGTTTGCCAAAAGGCACCTAAAGGACTCTCAGATTAAACAAAAATTGAACTCTTTGGCCTGAATGCCAAGTGTCACGTCTGGAGGAAACCTGGCGCCATCCCTACGGTGAAGAATGGTGGTGACAGCACCATGCTGTGGGGATGTTTTTCAGCGGCAGGGACTGGGAGACTAGTCAGGATCGAGGGAAAGATGAATGGAGCAAAGTACAGAGAGATCCTTGATGAAAACCTGCTGCAGAGTGCTCAGACTGGGGCAAAGGTTCACCTTCCAACAGGACAACGACTCTAAGCACACAGTTAAGACAACTCAGGAGTGGCTTTGGGACAAGTCACTGAATGTCCTTGAGTGGCCCAGCCAGAGCCCGATCGAACAGCTCTGGAGAGACCTGGAAATAGCTGTGCAGCGACGCTCCCCATCCAACCTGACAGAGCTTGAGAGGATCTGCAGAGAAGAATGGGAGAAACTCCCCAAATACAGGTGTGCCAAGCTTGAAGCGTCATATCCAAGAAGACTCAAGGTAATAATCGCTGCCAAAAGTGCTTCAACAAAGTACTGAGTAAAGGGTCTGAATACTTATGTAAATGTGATATTTCCATTTTTTATTTTTTATGAACTTTTTGAAAAATCTATAAACCTGTTTCTGCTTTATCATTATGGGGTAGTGTGTGTAGATTGATGAGGGAAAACAAACAATTTATTCAATTTTAGAATAAGGCTGTAACGTAACAAAATGTGGAAAAAGTCAAGGGGTCAGAATACTTTTCGAATGCACTGTAAGCTCAACGTGGTGACAAATGCTTATTGTGTCCATTGGAGAAATCCCAAATACTCTATGAAAGATACAATTGATCAGTGCCAGAAAATGACAAACCCTGTCTTATAATTTGGACATATCCCACCAACACTGAGTTTAATGGTGCCCCAGGCAATATGTCAGCAAGACCTTTGCTTTAAACAAGTATTTAATCTACCTGTGCATAATATATTAATTGAAGCAAGGCTATGTGGGAGATGGTGTTAAAAAGTTAGCATATAGCCTGATGTTCCTTCTCTGCACATCAATATGAGGACTGAGATTTCAAAACGTGCTCCTGACCAAACTGCGCGCATTATCTTAGGGCAGAGACCCCTAACGATACGAGCCATTTCAGCTGTGCCCGAGGTCATGCATTAGACCAGCTACCAGGCTATTTATGTGTCCCTTCTACAAAAAAAGAACTGTTTTTCAGTATAGTAAAGAGTGTCTGAGCCATAATACATCTCATCGATTGATTCCTGGACGCGCAGGCCTAGTGTTTAAACAATAATTGATTTCTCTATTCACAATGTTTCTGGAAGCATTGATTCTAGCACATCAGCAGCTGCTGAGCTTCATATCAGTTTGGGTGGAGTTATAGTCAAAATGGAGTTATGGTGGAGTTATAGTCCAAATGTTATTATGAGTGTTAAATTGGGAAACAGTGCTTTTGGCAGAGGTGTGTAATCTTCTAAATAAACGTGATCTGAATTTCTTTCCCATTTACAGAGTAGTCCAATTCCATTGTATCAGTGACACTGAGGACACTGACTATTGTGACAGTGAAAACAGTCATTAGAGCATCACAAAGCGACGATTCTTGCACAAAGAGACACACAATTGCAAACAATTATTAGAAAATGGCGGAGAGGCAAATAGGAAATGAACCGTTAAACCTATTTCCAGGTTCTTTGAAGTAGTCTGGAGCGGCAAAGGTCATTCTAAAAAGATGTTGTTTGTGTCATTTTTGTGACCAAATTCAAATTTCACAGTGTACAAAAAGCCCACTGGCTACAGTCATAAATACAACTCTGTGGATTCTGGGTCTTTACATTTTTTTCTCATTTCGCACCTGACCTTTGTATCCTCAGATAAGGCCAAGGGCTCTCAAACCTATGTCTGCCTGGGATACGATTACAACAAACTTTTTCCTAGAAAGGCTTCAGTTTGTTCAAAACAGCGTCAACACATTCAGAGTGGCTCATATTAGCACTGCTTCTTTAGACTGGTGAAATGCCTCAGAGCCAGCTGAGGGAAGGGAAATCTTCATTTTTCATCATTATTATTAAAGTGAAACAGCAATGTAAACAGGTCCGGTGAAATGGCAAGATGAGCCTGCAACAATGTTCTCTGTGTGTGTGTGTGTGTGTGTGTGCGCGCACGCCTGCATGTGGTCAGTTCGATAGAGTAACAACAGTGTATTTCTGGAGAACATGCTCCATGGTAGCGCTGTCTAGTTGTCATGAAAGGTTGCTAGGTGAATACTTGGTGAATATGTGCTAATGTTGGGAGGCAGGTAGGCAAGCGGTTAAGCGCATTGGGCCAGTAACTGAATAAGTGATAAATCTGTCTGTGCCCTTGAGCAAGGCATTTAAACCTAATTGCTCCTGTAAATCGATCTGGATAAGAGCATCTGCTAAATTAATAAAATGAAAATGTCTAATGGAGAAAGCAGCATGAATAACTGTGATTAATATGGATGCATTAGCCTCATACAGCCTCATACATTAATTACTTAAAAATCATACAATGTGATTTTCTGGATTTTTGTTTTAGATTCCGTCTCTCACAGTTGAAGTGTACCTATAATAAATATTACAGACCTCTACATGCTTTGTAAGTAGGAAAACCTGCAAAATCGGCAGTGTATCAAATACTTGTTCTCCCCACTGTAGATGTTTGCTAGAGCAGGATCACGGAGAGGGCGTCTGGTTCTGTTTAGGGGCCATTTGAAGGGATATAGATCCATGGAAATACACTTGGATTATGTATGACAGTCTTTGGCAGTCTCATTAACCCTTTATAGAATGACGAATATCAATACTTGGGCTATATAAGCACTATCCTAAGTACTAACAAGTTACAAGGCTTAATAACCTCTTAAGGATCAGACTTTTTTTCAATTTTCACCTAAAATGACATACCCGAATCTAACTGCCTGTAGCTCAGGACCTGAAGCAAGGATATGCATATTCTTGATTCCATTTGAAAGGAAACACTTTGAAGTTTGTGGAAATGTGAAATTAATATAGGAGAATATAACACATTAGATCTGGTAAAATGTAATACAAACAAAAAAACATGCATTTTCTATTTATTTTATGTTCCATCATCTTTGAAATGCAAGAGAAAGGCCACAATATAATATTGCAGTTTAGGCGCAATTTAGATGATTGGCACTAGATGGCAGCAGTGTGCGCAAAGTTTCAGATTGATCCGGTGAAGCATTTTGTATCAAGTCAGCTCAAATGTGCCGAATTGGTCAATTGATACATTTCAAGTACATAACTATAGAGAAAATACAAAAATGATATGGTAATACAAAATGTAAGTTTACACACTCCCAGGAATACATGATAGATCATTAGCTTATACACTAACTTTCACAAATCTAGATGGCCAGACGGGGTGGGTGTGGAGCCAGAGACAGCAGGGCTTCAAACTGTAGAACCCAGTTCCTACATTTGAATATAAAAATGGATTTGGTCAAACAAAACTATGCTATATTTTATCTCTGGAACCCTTAGGATGACAAATCAGAGCAAGATTTTCTGAATGCAAGTACATTATTTACCTTCAGCAGTGAATGTATCAAACCAGTTGCCGTGTTGCGTTTTTTGTTGTTGTGCACTCTCCTCATACAATAGCATGGTATTTTTTCACTGTAATAGCTACTGTAAATTGGACAGTGCAGTTAGATTAACAAGAATTTAAGCTTTCTGCCCATATAAGACATGTCTATGTGTCACGCCCTGACTCAGGGGACTCTTAGATGTTGAGTCAGGGTGTGTATATTCTTTGTTATATATATTCTATGTGGTAGTTCTATTATGTGTAGATCTATGTTGGCCGGTGTGGTTCCCAATCAGAGGCAGCTGTAGCTCGTTGTCTCTGATTGGGGACCATACTTAGGCAGCCTATTGGCACTAGTGGGTTGTGGGATCTTGTTCCGTGTAAGGTATGTTGGTTGTGTCTACCTTGGACTTCACGTTTCGTTTAGTTTGTTGTTGTGTTTATTTGTTATAATAAACATGTATGCATATCACGCTGCGCCTTGGTCCGTCCCGTCCTTCAACGAGTGTGACAGAAGATCCCACCAGACCTGGACCAAGCAGTGTGCCGAGGAGGAGCAGAGAGGATGGACTTGGCAGGAGATAAGAGAGGATCTGGCAAGAAAGATGGAGGCCCTGAAATGGATCAGGGTGGAGAGGCAACCCCAAGATAATTTTTTTGGGGGCACACGGTGTGGACGACGAGGCAGCAGGAGGCCGCGATAGGGCGGATCTGCTGGTTAGGAGAGGAGGCCACCAGATTACGGGGGCTATTGGTTCAGAGGGAGCTGGAGATATTCGGTCAGAGGGAGGCGCTACAGGAGGCTAGAAGGGAGAAGGAAGGTGTAGAGGCACGGCGAGAGGAGCTGGTTAGGCAGCAGAAGGAGCGGGGGTTAATAAAGGAACCCAGTCCTGCTCCCCGCACCAAGCAAGTGGTGTGTGTCGCCAGCCCGGCCCGGCCTGTTCCTGCTCCCCGCACCAAGCCAGTGGTGTGCGTCGCCAGCCCTACCCGGCCTGATCCTGCTCCTCGCACCAAGCCAGTGGTGCGCGTCGCCAGCCCGGCCCGGCCTGTTCCTGCTCCTCGCACCAAGCCAGTGGTGCGCGTCGCCAGTCCGGCCCGGCCCGTTCCCCCCCCCTCGCACCAAGCCTGTGGTGTGTTTGTCCGGCACGGCCCATGCCCGTTCCACCGGTGCCTGGTCCGGCACCGGTCAGCTGCTCCACTCCGGAGACAGAGCAGTCCGCTCCACCGGTGCCTGATCTAGTTCCGGTCAGCTGTTCCACTCCGGAGCCAGAGCAGTCCGCTCCACCGGTGCCTGATCTAGTTCCGGTCAGCTGTTCCACTCCGGAGCCAGAGCAGTCCGCTCCACCGGTGCCTGATCCAGCTCCGGTCAGCTGCTCCACTCCGGAGACAGAGCAGTCCGCTCCACCGGTGCCTGATCTAGTTCTGGTCAGCTGTTCCACTCCGGAGCCAGAGCAGTCCGCTCCACCGGTGTCTGATCTAGTTCCGGTCAGCTGTTCCACTCCGGAGCCAGAGCAGTCCGCTCCACCGGTGCCTGATCCAGCTCCGGTCAGCGGCTCCACTCCGGAGCCAGAGTAGTCCGCTCCACCGGTGCCCAGTCCAGCTCCGGTCAGCGGCTCCAGTCCAGACCATGACGTCAGCCCCTCTCCAGGTTCGGGGTCTCCCACACCAGGGTCCAGACAGGGCCTGGCGTATCGTGGGAGGAAGGAGAGGGGAAGTAGCGCGCGAGGTCCAGACCAGACCAGGGGCGCAACAGGGAGGCGGAGAGTGAGAGGTCGTCACGCCCCGAGCCGGATCCGCCTCCGAGGCGGAATGCCCACCCGGCCCCTACCCTGTTATGTTTATGTTGTGCGGTCGGAGTCTGCACCTTTGGGGGGGGGTACTGTCACGCCCTGACTCAGGGGACTCTTAGATGTTGAGTCAGGGTGTGTATATTCTTTGTTATATATAGTCTATGTTGTAGTTCCATTATGTGTAGATCTATGTTGGCCGGTGTGGTTCCCAATCAGAGGCAGCTGTAGCTCGTTGTCTCTGATTGGGGACCATACTTAGGCAGCCTTTTGGCACTAGTGGGTTGTGGGATCTTGTTCCGTGTAAGGTATGTTGTCTACCTTGGACTTCACGTTTCGTTTAGTTGTTTTGTCGTTGTGTTTATTCGTTATAATAAACATGTATGCATATCACGCTGCGCCTTGGTCCGTCCCGTCCTTCAACGAGCGTGACACTATGTCCTGGAAAGTTTGCTGTTACTTACAACAGTCATGCTAATCACATTAGCGCACGTTAGCTCAACCGTCCCGTATACGGGACACCGATCCCGTAGAGGTTAAAATAATCAATACCATGTTAAGGTGGGGCTCTCCATATATGTTTGGATTTACTCAAGTTGTTTTACCTCATGTCAGTGTTGCTAGAGCTGCCCACTTATCTACATAGACATTTGGAAATAGGATATTTTTTGTTTTTGTAGCGTTTACTTACAAAAAAATACATTAATTATTCAGGCTTTACTCCAATTAAACCCTAGGAGAAAGCAAATTATTTAAAATCAAAAGGTTTGGTGATACATAAGGGTATGACCAAACCTCCTCACAATAAAATAATCATAAAAAGGAAATATTGTTTATAAAATATTTAATCTATTCATGTAAATTCAGATTGGTCATTGTAAACTGACCCTAAATGATTTGGGTCCAACTAATTAAATATGACTGTAACAAAGCTGTATTTCATTTAACCAGACACTTATCTATTCTGCATATTTAAAAGCATTGTGTACATTGAGATTTCCTTTAAGACTGGATTGGAACAGTGGCATTTTCCTGTTGCCTGAACTAGCCTCCATCAGTGCCATGTCAGATCTTTAGTGTTTTGTTGTTTGTGTGTAGAACAGAAACGAGGCAGGAGAGAATGCCTGGGAGTGTGCATACAGCCTACAGCCTTCAAACAGTAAACAATGGGCAGAGCAAGTCACTAATTGGAGTATACCCAAAGGATATGTTTTATTTGAAGCTTTACAACAAAGGGGATGAGGGAACGAGTGGCATTTCACACTCAACAAAAGCAAAGGCCATTTGTATTGCAGTTGACGTCAAATAGTCCTGTAATTCTACTGGTTGTCTGTCCATCAACTTGCACTTATTTCCTCCCCAGCATACACTACCGTTCAAAAGTTTGGGGTCACTTAGAAATGTCCTTGTTTAAAAAAAAAAAATGTTGTGTTGTCCATTAAAATAACATCAAATTGATCAGAAATACAGTGTAGACATTGTTAATGTTGTAAATGGCTATTGTAGCTGGAAACTGCTGATTTTTAATGGAATATTTACATAGGCGTACAGAGGTCCATTATCAGCAACCATCAGTCCTGTGTTCCAATGGCACGTTGTGTTTGCTAATCCAAGTTTATCATTTTAAAAGGCTAATTGATCATTAGAAAACCCTTTTGCAATTATGTTAGCACAGCTGAAAACTGTTGTGCTGATTAAAGAAGCAATAAAACTGGCCTTCTTGAGACTAGTTGAGTATCTGGAGCATCAGACATTGTGGGTTCGATTACAGGCTCAAAATGGCCAGAAACAAATAACTTTCTTCTGAAACTCGTCAGTGTATTCTTGTTCTGAGAAATGAAGGCTATTCCCACAAAACACCAGTCTCAACGTCAACAGTGAAGAGGCGATTCCGGGATGCTGACCTTCCAGGCAGAGTTGCAAAGAAAAAGAATTATCTCAGACTGCCCAATAATCTTTTATTTTCATTGGACAGGCTGAGAAATGGCTTTTTCTTTGCAACTATGCCTATTTTTTATTTTATTTTTTTATTTTTTATTTCCCCTTTATTTAACCAGGTAAGCCAGTTGAGAACAAGTTCTCATTTACAACTGCAGCCTGGCCAAGATAAAGCAAAGCAGTGCGATTAAAAACAACAACACAGAGTTACATATGGGGTAAACAAAATAAAGTAAAATATACAACAGAAAATATATATACAGTGTGTGCAAGTTTAGTAAATTATGGAGGTAAGGCAATAAATAGGCCATAGTGCAAAATAGTTAAAATTTCGTATTAACACTGGAATAATAGATGTGCAAAAGATGATGTGTAAATAGAGATACTGGGGTGCAAATTAGCAAAATAAATAACAATATGGGGATGAGGTAGTTGGATGGGCTAATTACAGATGGGCTGTGTACAGGTGCAGTGATGGGTAAGCTGCTCTGACAACTGACGCCTAAAGTTAGTGAGGGAGATAAGAGTCTCCAGCTTCAGAGATTTTTGCAGTTCGTTCCAGTCATTGGCAGCAGAGAACTGGAAGGAATGGCGGACAAAGGAGGTGTTGGCTTTGGGGATGACCAATGAGATATACCTGCTGGAGCGCAGACTACGGGTGGGTGTTACTATGGTGACCAGTGAGCTAAGATAAGACGGGGATTTGCCTAGCAGTGATTTATAGATGACCTGGAGCCAGTGGGTTTGGTGACGAATATGTAGTGAGGGCCAGCCAACAAGAGCGTACAGGTCACAATGGTGGGTAGTATATGGGGCTTTGGTGACAAAAGGGATGGCACTGTGATAGACTACATCCAATTTGCTGAGTAGAGTGTTGGAGGCTATTTTGTAAATGACATCGCCGAAGTCAAGGATCGGTAGGATAGTCAGTTTTACAAGGGCATGTTTGGCAGCATGAGTGAAGGAGGCTTTGTTGTGAAATAGGAAGCCGATTCTAGATCTAACTTTTGATTGGAGATGCTTAATGTGAGTCTGGAAGGAGAGTTTACAGTCTAACCAGACACCTAGGTATTTGTAGTTGTCCACATACTCTAGGTCAGACCCACCGAGAGTACTGATTCTAGTCGGGTGGGCGGGTGCAAGCAGTGTTCGGTTGAAGAGCATGCATTTAGTTTTACTAGTGTTTAAGAGCAGTTGGAGGCTATGGAAGGAGTGTTGTATGGCGTTGAAGCTCGTTTGGAGGTTCGTTAACACAGTGTCCAATGAAGGGCCAGATGTATACAAAATGGTGTCATCCGCATAGAGGTGGATCCGAGCGTCACCAGCAGCAAGAGCAACATCATTGATATACACAGAGAATAGAGTCGGCCCGAGAATTGAACCCTGTGGCACCCCCATAGAGACGGCCAGAGATCCAGACAACAGGCCCTCCGATTTGACACATTGAACTCTATCTGAGAAGTAGTTGGTGAACCAAGCGAGGCAGTCATTTGAGAAACCAAGGCTATTTAGTCTGCCAATAAGAATGCGGTGGTTGACAGAGTCGAAAGCCTTGGCCAGGTAGATGAAGACAGCTGCGCAGTATTGTATTTTATCGATCGCGGTTATAATATCGTTTAGGACCTTGAGCGTGGCTGAGGTGCACCCATGACCAGCTCGAAAACCGGATTGCATAGCGGAGAAGGTAAGGTGGGATTCGAAATGGTCGGTGATCTGTTTGTTAACTAGGCTTTCAAAAACTTTCGAAGGGCAGGGCAGGATGGATATACGTCTGTAACAGTTTGGATCTAGAGTGTCACCCCCTTTGAAGAGGGGGAGTTTTCCAATCTCTGGGTATCTCAGACGTTACGAAAGAGAGGTTGAACAGGCTCATAATAGGGGTTGCGACAATTTCGGCAGCTAATTTTAGAAAGAAAGGGTCCAGATAGTCTAGCCCAGCTGATTTGTAGGGGTCCAGATTTTTCAGCTCTTTCAGAACATCAGCTGTCTGAATTTGTGTAAAGGAGAAGCGGGGGGGGGGGGGGTGGGGGGGACATGGGCAAGTTGCAGCGGAGGGTGCAGAGCTGGTGGCCGGAGTAGTGGTAGCCAGGTGGAAAGCATGGCCAGCCGTAGCAAAATGCTTGTTGAAATTCTCGATCATTGTAGATTTATCGGTGGTGACAGTGTTTCCTAGCCTCAGTGCAGTGGGCAGTTGGAAGGAGGTGCTCTTATTCTCCATGGCCTTTACAGTGTCCCAAAACTTTTTGGAGTTAGTGCTACAGGATGCACATTTCTGTTTGAAAAAGCTAGCCTTTGCTTTCCTAACTGATTGTGTATATTGGTTCCTGACATATTGCGGGGGCTGTTCGATGCTAATGCAGTACACCACGTAAAAATTTATGCACACATGACTGTAAGTCACTTTGGATAAAAGCGTCTGCTAAATGGCATATTATTATTATTATTATTATTATTATTATTATTATTATTATTATTATTATGTTTTTGTGCTGGTCAAGGGCACTCAAGTCTGACGAGAACCAGGGGCTATATCTGTTCTTAGTTCTGCATTTTTTGAATGGGCATGCTTATTTAAGATTGAGAGGAAAGCACTTTTAAAGAACAACCAGGCATCCTCTACTGACGGAATGAGGTCAATATCCATCCATGTCAATTAGAAAGGCCTGCTCGCTAAAGTGTTTTAGGGAGCGTTTGACAGTGATGAGGGGTGGTCGTTTGACCGCGGACCTATTACGGACGCAGGCAATAAGGCAGTGATCGCTGCGATCCTGGTTGAAGACAGCGGAGGTGTATTTAGAGGGTACATTTGTCAGGATGATATCTATGAGGGTGCCCATGTTTACAGATTTTGGGTTGTACCTGGTAGGTTCGTTGATAATTTGTGTGAGATTGAGGGCATCTAGTTTAGATTGTAGGTTGGCCGGGGTGTTAAGCATATCCCAGTTTAGGTCACCAAGTAGTATGAACTCTGAGGATAGATGGGGGGCAATCAGTTCACATATGGTGTCCAGGGCACAGCTCGGGGCTGAGGGGGGTCTGTAGCAAGCGGCAACAGTGAGAGACTTATTTCTGGAAAGGTGGATTTTTAGAAGTTGAAGCTCAAACTGTTTGGGCACAGACCTGGATAATATGATAGAGCTCTGCAGGCTATCTCTACAATAGATTGCAACCCCACCCCCTTTGGCAGTTCTATCGAGATGGAAAATGTTGTAGTTGGGGATGGACATTTCTGCATTTTTGGTGGCCATCCTAAGCCAGTATTCAGACACTGCTAGATCAGGGTTGGCGGAGTGTGCTAACGCAGTGAATAACTCAAACTTGGGGAGGAGGCTTCAGATGTTAACGTGCAAGAAACCAAGGCTTTTACGGTTACAGAAGTCAACAAATGATAACGCCTGGGGAGTAGGAGTGATACTGGGGGATACAGGGCCTGGGTTAACCTCTACATCACCAGAGGAACAGAGGAGGAGTAGAATAAGGATACGGCTAAAGGCTTTAAGAGCTGGTCTTCTAGTGCGTTGGGTACAGAGAAAAAAAGGGGCAGATTTCCGGGCGTTGTAGAATAGATTCAGGGCATTATGTACAGACAAGGATATGGAAGGATATGAGTACAGTGGAGGTAAACCTAAGCGTTGGGTAACGATGAAAGAGATAGCATCACTGGAGGCACCGATTGAATCGGTCTCCGCGTGTATGGGGGGTGGGACAAAGGAGCTGTCTAAGGCAGGTTGAGCTGGGCTGGGGGCTCTACAGTGAAATAGTACAATAAGAAATAACCGAAACAGCAATAAGCAAGGCATATTGACATGGGAGAGAGGCATAAAGCAATCACAGGTGTTATTCGAGAGAGCTAAGATAACAGCTGGTAATGGCAACAAAGTTTGGGCTGAGGCTAAAAATAAACAGGATGCGGTACCGTATAAAGTCCAGCAGGCATCAGCTGTATAGCTGAGTTATCATAAGGTCCGGTGAACTTCAATAGGAGAGTTCGGAGGTAGTTCGGGGGCTGCTACAGCACTGGCGAGCAAGAGGCCCGGCTTGCGTGTGCTAGCGGGCCGGGGCTAGCAGATGGATCTTTGTGGTCGACGTCGTAATGGGAAGCCTGTTGAAACCACATCAGACGATTTAGTCGGCAAACCAGTCGTGTTGGATCAGCGGGGCTCCGTGTCAACACTAGGAGGTCCCGTCCGGTTGACAGAGAGGTAGATAGCCGGGAGATGGGCTTTGCTCGAGGCTAGCTCAAGGCTAACTGGTGTTTGCTAAGGGGCAATGGTAATTAGCCAATGACAACAGCCTTTTGGTTACAGCTAGCTGGTTACGATGATCCGGCGCTAGGGTCCAGTGATTCTGGCAGAAAATCCGATATGCTCTGGGTCAATAGCACGCTGTGCAGACTGGCCGACAAATTGTCCAGGCTAGAGCTAGAGCTGGCTGGTGGGTAGTGCAGGCCACGGACAATGGTGAAGACGCTAACGGTGCCTAATAGCAAGTAGCCATTCGGTTGCAGCTAGACTAGTTTCAGCTTAAGGTTCTTGATTTATTATTTATTATTATTATTGATAAAAGTTATAAAGAAATAATAGAATCCTTTCCACGTTGGGTGAGGCGGGTTTCAGGAAAGTATATTTAGTTAAAGAATGAAAAGTAAAATTGAGAAAAAAAACCAGGCTATTTACACAAGGACACGACCGCACTGCTACGCCATCTTAGAAGGTCAGCATCCCGGAGTCGCCTCTTCACTGTTGACGTTGAGACTGGTATTTTGTGGGTACTATTTAATGAAGCTGCCAGTTGAGGACCTGTGAGGCGCCTGTTTCTCAAACTAAACACTCTAATGTATTTGTCCTCTTGCTCAGTTGTGCACCGGGGCCTCCCACTCCTCTTTCTATTCTGGTTAGAGCCAGTTTGCGCTGTTCTGTGAAGGGAGTAGTACACAGCGTTGTATGAGAGCTTCAGTTTCTTGGCAATTTCTCACATGGAATAGCCTTCATTTCTCAGAACAAGAATACACTGACGAGTCAGAAGTAAGTTATTTGTTTCTGGCCATTTTGAGCCTGTAATTGAACCCACAATTGCTGATGCTCCAGATACTCAACTAGTCTCAAGAAGGCCAGTTTTATTGCTTCTTTAATCAGCACAACAGTTTTCAGCTGTGCTAACATAATTGCAAAAGGGTTTTCCAATGATCAATTAGCCTTTTAAAATGATAAACTTGGATTAGCATACACAACGTGCCATTGGAACACAGGACTGATGGTTGCTGATAATGGGCCTCTGTACGCCTCCTTTACACAATATTCCATTAAAAATCAGCCATTTCCAGCTACAATAGCCATTTACAACATTAACAATGTCTACACTGTATTTCTGATCAATTATTTTAATGGACAAAAAATATGCTTTTCTTGAGAAAACAAGGACATTTCTAAGTGACCCCAAACTTTTGAACGGTAGTGTATGTACAGTCGTGGTCAAAAGTTTTGAGAATGACACAAATACCAATTTTCACAAAGTCTGCTGCCTCAGTTTTGATGATGGCAATTTGCATATACTCCAGAATGTCATGAAGAGTGATCAGATGAATTGCAATTAATTGCAAAGTCCCTCTTTGCATTGAAAATGAACTTAATCCCCCAAAAACATTTCCACTGCATTTCAGCCCTGCCACAAAAGGACCAGCTGCCATCATGTCAGTGATTCTCTCGTTAACACAGGTGAGAGTGTTGACGAGGACAAGGCTGGAGATCACTCTGTCATGCTGATTTTGTTAGAATAACAGACTGGAAGCTTTAAAAGGAGGGTGGTGCTTGAATTAATTGTTCTTCCTCTGTTAACCATGGTTACCTGCAAGGAAACACGTGCCTTCATCATTGCTTTGCACAAAAAGGGCTTCACAGGCAAGGATATTGCTGCTAGTAAGATTGCACCTAAATCAACCATTTATCGGATCATCAGGAACTTCAAGGAGAGAGGTTCAATTGTTGTGAAGAAGGCTTCAGGGCGCCCAAGAAAGTCCAGCAAGCGCCAGGACCGTCTCCTAAAGTTGATTCAGCTGCGGGATCGGGGCACCACCAGTGCAGAGCTTGCTCAGGAATGGCAGCAGGCAGGTGTGAGTGCATCTGCACGCACAGTGAGGCAAATACTTTTGGAGGATGGCCTGGTGTCAAGAAGGGCAGCAAAGAAGCAACTTCTCTCCAGGAAAAACATCAGGGACAGACTGATATTCTGCAAAAGGTACAGGGATTGGACTGCTGAGGCCTGGGGTAAAGTCATTTTCTCTGATGAATCCCCTTTCCGATTGTTTGGTGTTATCCGGAAAACACCTTGTACGGAGAAGACAAGGTGAGCGCTACCATCAGTCCTGTGTCATGCCAACAGTAAAGCATCCTGAGACCATTCATGTGTGGGGTTGCTTCTCAGCCAAGGGAATGGGCTCACTCATAATTTTGCCTGAGAACACAGCCATGAATAAAGAATGGTACCAACACATTCTCCGAGAGCAACTTCTCCCAACCATCCAAGAACAGTTAGGTGACGACCAATGCCTTTTCCAGCATGATGGAGCACCTTGTCATGAGGCAAAAGTGATAACTAAGTGGCTTGGGGAACAAAACATCAAAATGTTGGGTCTATGGCCAGGAAACTCCCCAGACCTTAATCCCATTGAGAACTTGTGGTTGATCCTCAAGAGGCGGGTGGACAAACAAAAACCCACAAATTCTGACAAACTCCAAGCATTGATTATGCAAGAATGGGCTGCCATCAGTCAGGATGTGGCCCAGAAGTTAATTGACAGCATGCCAGGGCGGATTGCAGAGGTCTTGAAAAAAAGAAGGGTCAACACTGCAAATATTGACTCTTTGCATAAACTTAATTTAATTGTCAATACAATTATTTGACACTTATGGAATGCTTGTAATTATACTTCAGTATACCATAGTAACATCTGACAAAAATATCTCATAACACTGAAGCAGCGAACTTTGTGAAGACCAATACTTGTGTCATTCTCAAAACTTTTGACCACGACTGTATAATCATTTTTTTGTCCTCAGTGTCACTGATACAATGGAGAATTGGACTACTCTGTAAATGGGAAAGAAATTCAGATAGATCGCGTTTATTCCGAAAATTACACACCTCTGCCAAAAGCACTGTTTCCCAATTTAACATTTTGACTATAACTCCACCATAACAACAAACTTAAAATATATCAGGGGTCGTGGGATAATGGTGCTAGGAGGGAAATACTGTGCATTCTCCACATCGATAATATATGCCATTTCTTTTAGCTTCTCTGTAGATGTGTAGATGGGTCTAATCCATCTCTACATATGAAGATAATATTGATGATTGAGATTATATACTAGACACCCACTCTGACAAACACACTCTCCCCATGTAGGTCCTCAGAAAGGCAGCATTCATTCTGCTGAAGAGAGAAATGGGTTCAGTTGAACAGCCACTACAGTACTTGAGAACAGGAGTGCACGCTGTCATTCTGGGCTCCAGCGAAGTACACTTCACATTGTCCCTCTGGGTCTGAACAGGGGTTTATTTGATGAATTCTCTCCTCGATAACAGCTTCTTAAAACACCGGCAGAGACAATGTGTGGAGGACTAATTACTATTTGGTGACAGGGCAAGGATGGGGATATGATTACATCTCGGCTCTACTCTCTGGGATTTCAATGGAAAAAGGCCCAGGGCTTGCTTTTAATCAACAATACATTTTTAATGGCATAATGGCATTGTGAAATAATGGAGAACACGCATGCAACCTGAATACAAAGCCATATCAATGGATAAGCATGTTGTACACTATAGTATTTGTACACGGCCGAGACTCATGGAAGACTTTACATGATGCTGTGCCTCAGAGGAACATAAAAACAATTACTGAATTGAACAGCAAAAAAAGCATTTTGCCTTTGAATAAAGCTTCAAAATATGGAATTTTGCAACATCCAAACTGTGTGGTATTGAATTTCCCATCTTGCCATAAAAAGGAATTTGTTGGGAGGAATCTAATTGCTTTGGACAGTGGCCAGGAGGAGTAGAGTTGTGGAACTGGGTTTATTATTTGATGTGATCCACCATGGCAGAGGATCAAATGGGAGACAGAGATTTATGTTGCTCCAGTGACTTCAATAGCCAAGGTTTCTAGGTTAAATATTGTTCCGGTCCAGTCGGTCAGTAGATACATTTTAACACAAACCGTGACAACAGCAACAACAACAAAATATAAACTGCATTGAGAACATTGCGTTTACATGGCATAAACATGTGAAGTGAAATGTGCCATTCCATGCTTAGGGAACTCAAGTGCTATACTTGTCACATATTAATTTTGTATTCCTTAATATTTCATTTTGGAATGTCTGAGAAGTGAAATCCATAAAAGCAGTAAATTGGTATGGTGTCTATGCCAAAGGACGTCAAGTTTTCAACAAATCCGTTAAAAATGAATCACCACAGAAGGAGCGCCTGTCAGAATGTGCCACTCCAAATGTTAATGCCTAAGCATATGTCTATGGATGCATCGCTGCTCATGATGCAATCAGTAAGATTAAAAGGAAAGCCAATGAACATGATCAAATTGTCCTTAATTTGACAGGCCCATTCATCAGGCTGTGTCAGATTCCTCTCTGTCAACACCAGCAGCCCCTCGATCTGTTCTGTTCTGCTGCGCCACTTTGATGGGAAAATGAAAGTGTTGTTTAGAACCGTCGCCATAAGTGTTCTACCGTCTAATAAGCAAGATCGGTCTTCCTGTGAACCGTCTTTCAGACATAAATGTATTTATTTTGTCGAGAGTCTCAAGTGTTGTGAACTTCAATCACATCCTATCAAGTGAAAGTGCATGTTTTTCTTGCCACACAAATTGCCTCTGTGAGGCCGTGACAGAGCTAAACCAATAGGTTGAGAACTTTTGTGAAAGAGCACAGTTTGGGGGATATGGCATGTAGAGGCAGTCCGGATGGACATCATGAAAATGATCGGAGAGGTTGAGGGTAGAGGATGTTCAGGAGTAAATACAAACAAAATAGAATTATTGTAAAATTGACTGTGTCCATAAAATATATATAGTATGTATAAGCTGGAAGTAGAGGCCTAAGCGTTGTTGTTCACTAGTTTACTCCAATTAGGGGAGGGGTGGTGGGGTTGGAAAGTAATAAAGGAAAATACATTTTAAAAAAGGATATATATTTGCGAGAAAGAAAAAATGGGGGATTGGAAGTGATGCAGACAATTACATTGATGAAAGTTACAATCTACCTGCAATATTAAAGCTGATTTACCCCGTCAAAAAATTAATAAACATAAATAAATAAAAATATATAAAATAATAGGCTCCTCAAAAATAAAATGTATGACTAAAGTAGATGTTTAAATTAACATTATAAACATGTAGTGGACAACCTTATGTGGCGTTCACATGCTGTTGGAGTTATCGGAAGTTCCGACAGGGAAGTTTAACTTGAACGACCCTCCAAGTCGTAACTACAAGTGGGAAACTCAGAGAAAATGTTGTTACCAGAGTTATGATGTTTCACCACTAACCTTTTCAACCAAAAGAATGCAACAAATATGTTTTTGACATTTACAAACTTAGCTATGTGGTTAATGTAAATAGTTTGACCATATTGTCAAAGTTAAGCAAGCTAGCTAACTTTATTATTAGCAACCTTAGCCATCTTATCAAGCTAGCTAAAATCTAAAGAATTAGTCGGACTTCTGACTTCCCACGAGCACATGATTGCCCCATATGCCTACAATGTGGTACTTATTAGCACAATTCTTTACCACAGACTGTCACCCCATCCTAAATGTCTTCCATAAATTCAGCTTTCGGTTTCTGACACCGAGATTCATTCCTCACTTGAAATCTAACCCAGGTGAGTCACAGCTTAAAATAAACAATGGTTATGAAATAATTTACTCACAGTCATTATATCCTAATTAGGCATATTTACTTTGGCAATAATCATTTTCAATTTCACGCCATTTTAACTTGAAGTTAATTAAAAGAAGAATGTTAATTTCCAGCCCCTTCTCTCACCGCCCCTTCCCCCTGCCTCACCTGCATCATAATATGATGGTAATGGCTGACACAGTCAGAAAAACAGAAATGTGCTTTTCAACATTTCTAGTGCTGCAGTCCCCGAAGGCAGAGTCCATACTAACACATCTACAGGAAGAAAAACACGAGATGAAAATGACAAAACAATTGTACATTCAGCAGGCATGATAATTAGTTTGACTAATGAGACACATTTGTGCTTAAAAAACACATCTGGAGGTTCCATAAATCCATGCTTATGTGTATTTTTCTCTCACGATGAACCATGACCACGTGTAAATAAAGACAGAGAAGCGGTGGTGTTCACCTCCTTCATTATTTCTGGGTTCATTCATTTTACTCACTCAAATATTATTTGTGTTGCAAAATAGTCCAATATCTACGAGAAACCAATGAGGTGAGGCCTCTTGGAAGCTTGGGGTTATGCAACGGTTATCTGATACAGTATCTCACAGTGGGATTCATCAGAATCTCTAAGTAGCTTGAAGAACCAATAATACAAGTCTGTAGGAGACAAACAGGTGCAATGGTGTATGAGAGAGCCCCTCCCCTAATACGAAAGAGCCACTCGCCCGCCCTCTGATCATTCTCGAGCATGCCGAACTTCCTCACACTCTTGCGAGTAGGGGAATGTGCTGAGATATCTAACTCATAATATCAGTGAACCAGGATCAAGTTCTCTTTCAGTTAGTTGTTTTGATATCTCACAGTGGGATATGGCTAATTCCCGCATCGTACATGCTCTCCGAAGCCAGGCAGTCTCAATATCAACGCTCAGAGACCCCAACACTGAGGAGAGTGTGCACCAATGAAGGTGTAGTGACGTCTAGTCACTAGACCCTCATAAACGTATGAGGGAATGCCCCTACAAGCCACATCACAAGACTCCTGTAAGGAAATGCCCTTGAACAGTGCCCAAGAGGTAGCCATACTTCTGGTAGAGTGAGCCCTCAGGCCCTCCAGAGGCTGTAACCCCTTGCTATTATAGGCCAAAAGGTCCTGCAGAAAGCATAAAATCTTGGATACAGAGCACTGGTAAGGGATTATCTGTTTTGGTCACACCACTTCTCAAAAACGCACCACTTGTTTCCATACAGTAGAAGGGGCCTTGCACTCTGGATAGTCTCAATGACAGGCAGGCCTGTCGCATCCAGATTTAAAATTTACATTTTAGTAGATGCTCTTATCCAGAGCGACTTACAGGAGCAATTCGGGTTAAGTGCCTTGCTCAAGGGCACATCGACATATTTTTCACCTAGTCGGTTCGGGGATTAGAACCAGCGACCTTTCGGTTACTGGCACAATGCTCTTAACCACTTAACCTGCCGCCCAAGCGTGGTCCAGGCTCAGATGGCAATGGCGTCCGGGTGAGGGTGGAGAATCACTCTGTTCGCTTGGGTCAACAGATCCCTGCATAACGGGAGTTGTCATGGCTCATTGTACAGCAGAATGATCTCCCCTGTCCAGAGCTTGACTTGTCGTCGAGGACCAACCAAGATGAGGGATAAGCCTTGTACCCTCACTTTGGCTAGAGTGGGGAGTATGAGCCTGAGGGGAGGAAAAGTGTAAAGCAACACCCTCGGCCAAGGGTGTGTCCACCCCCAGTGATGTGTCTCATGCTAGTGCGAAGAACAACGGTCAGTGCGCATTTTCTTGCGATGCGAAGAGATCTACGGATGCTAGACCATATCTCTCCCAGATCTGTTTCACTCCTTGTGGAAGGAGTCTCCAGTCCCGTTGATGGGGATACCCTTTGGACAATAAGTCCGCTCCTATGTTCAGTACGCCCGGGACATGAGTCGCACGTAGGGATAGTAGGTGTGCTCTGCTCCACAGAATAATCCTGATGGATAGTCTGTGTAAGCGCAGGGAGCGAGTGCCACCATGGTTGATGTATGCCACCACAATCGTATTGTCCGTTCTGGTCAAGACCTGACAATTCCGAAGGGAGGGGAGAAAGTAAGGGTGTGCTGATCTCGTCATACTCGTATTTGTAATAGTATCCATTTTATCACACTTGATACTCGTAATCGGATTTACTTGTGATCGGAAAACCCAGAAGTGCGCTTTAAATGTCGGTAAAGCCTATACCTCAAGTCTGCATTAGACTACTGCTCACTCAGATCGCATAGTTATGTTCCTTCACTCATTCACACACATTGTTCGAAGGTAAACGACCCTAATATATGAAAATGTACATTATGGCTATTTACTTCAATTATCAACAAAATAGGCTAATAAATACCGTAATGCATGGCTGGCTACTACTGCCTGCATTTATTCCAGACACAGATTTAGATGAAGATAGGCTTATTCACTTGCCCCATATATTGTTTTACTTTCGAGAGGAGCAAAGCTTTTCTCTCCCGACACTTATGCCGCAACATTTGTACAATCAATCTACATTTGTAATTTAATGTTTTAATGATCTGTCGCTTGGTAAACATGCCTGGGGAGAATAAATAATAATAGCAAGAAGCATGGGCTTGGATCACGACATAACGACAGACGTCGTCAGCAATGGAATAATTATATGGACAGACAAAGTAGCCCTACAAAACAATGCCAAGTAGACAGACAAAAACAACCCTATGGCCTGAGCAAAGTCTACAGAAAATAACTAGATTGAACAACAATGACTAGTTACGGATTCTGATTCATACATTATGTTTGGAAAAATGGAGACTTGTGCACTGAGACGAGTGACTGACTGAGTGAAACAACGACGTCTGTGTCTGTCTGGGGAAATAAGTGCAGACGGAGAGCGGCTTGTTCTTATCCAATCATTGCAGCAGGTTCAACCAATACCCCGCCCATTTCTTTACAGACAGATGAACTAGCCAATAGTTGTTTAGAGCACACAGCGCTTAACACTGTTTGAGTGAAAGATGCGTGCTGGCAGCTGATTTTATTTTATTTTATTGATCACGGATAATTACAAAAGATACTTGTGTCATAATCGTATTCTGAACATTCTCCATATCCATTACGATACTCGTTGTGTCCGAGTATTCGGCAAACCCCTAGTAGAAAGTGTTTCAGTGAAAGAAACACTGTCAGCAACTCAAGATAATTTTTGTGAGCAATTCGAAATTGTGGGGTCCACATTCCATTTATTGCATTCCCCTCGTGAACTGCACCCCAGCCCTTGAGTGATACATCTGTCGTCACCACATTCCTCGTTGCGATTATCCTTAGGGGAGTGCCAAAAATGAAGATTGAGGGGCTTTTTCCAGTGACGGAGAGCCGAGATACATGCGGAGGGCACCTCTATCTGACGATTGAGGTGTCATGTACAAAGACGTAGGGCAAAACCCAGCGGTGGAAGTCTCATCCTCAGTATGCCAAGAGGTACTACTGAGATGGTGGATGCCATCAACCCCAGCACTCGGAGGCAGATCTTGAACATGAACGAGCTCCACAAGTGGAACAGGGAGAGGGCACTGTCAGAACGACGAGTGTTGCTTACCGGTCGTCCGAGAGTGTTGCCTGATAAGAGAGAGAATCCAGCATTACGCCTAGGTATTCTATTCTCCATGTTGGCACCAAACAGCTCTTTTTCTGATTGATCTTGAACCCTAGCCCGGAGAGGTGGGTTACAAGGGAAGTTTGTATAGTATCGCTTGCTCCCGGGATGAGGAGCAAACAAGTAATCGTCTATATAGGATGGAGATTCTCAGCCCCTTGTTTCTCAGGAGTGTGAGGGCTGCCTCTACACACTTGCTAAACGTTCGGGAGCTGGCGCTAGCCCAAAAAGGACAGCGAGGTATTCATAGGCTGTGCCTTGAAAAGCAAACCTTAGAAACCTCCTGCGTGCTGGCAGAATGCTTATGTGAAAATAAGCGTCCTGCAGGTCAACTGAGGAGAACCAGTCATCTCAACGAATAGAGCGAGACAGCACGTTGAACATAAGAAAATGGAACGTGAACTTCGTCAGATAGCTGTTCAGGACCCGTAGGTCCGATAGCTAGAAGACAGTGCATCTCTTGCATCAAATCGGCCTGGCAAGCCAGTAGTAGGGACGTAACATGCGGCGGAGACGTAGACATTTTGGTAGATGGACGCAAAGAAGTGGTCCGTCTTAGCAGGGAGAGAAGTGCCTGTTAGTGACGAGCACTGGGGTTGAGGTGGTTGGTCAGTGGCTTGCCGAGGCCCAGCTCCTCCATGTCCTTGACATTAATGATGGCAAAAAGTCAAGGGTTTGGCCCAATTGCGTTTGGCTTTCACCATGCAAGCTGGGATAGCTGGGAGGTGTTGCTTGCCTGGGGCGGTGCGAGAGGGGATTTTCTCCCATTGTACCAGTCCCTCTCTGCGCTGCCACCTCCCACGGGTTCGGGCCAATCAACACTGAGTCTGGTCACTGCCCTCTTTAGAATGAGGGGAGGGGCTCCCTCATTCGCCACTCAACCTGTCTGTTTCCGACAGACGTGTATGATTGGTTCTTCGAGCTACTCAGAGATTCTGGTGAATCCTACTGTGAGATATCAAAACGGATAATTGAAAGAGAACATTTTGTTTATGAGACCATTTCTGCTTAGTAGACCATGGCATTAGGTTTATGTTAGGTACGTAAAATTACAATATTGTAACCAAATCATCAAAAAGGCACAATATCCCATTCATGGTATATTTGCAGATACGTTCAGGGCTAATCTAGAGCCTCCCTGGATGTATTTTCCCTCCTGTAAACACAGTTTAGACGGGTAGGGCAGGAGAGACACTATCAGCACCCTAGTACCCAGGATACATTTGTCAGCCTTACTTTAATGTGTGATTCATTTCCACTGTTTGTGATCCCCAGCGAGACAGCAAGTAAAGCCCTGGTTTAGGCAGCATGGCCGTCTGAGATAATACTGCATGACTCAACCACCAAAACCATTTGAATTCATTATCAAAGGACTGTGAAATGGAGAGAGAGAGAGGGGGGGGGGTGAGAGAAAGAGAGATAGAGAGTGAGATAGAGAGAGTGAGTGTGTGTGTGTGTGTGTGTGTGTGTGTGTGTGTGTGTGTGTGTGTGTGTGTGTGTGTGTGTGTGTGTGTGTGTGTGTGTGTGTGTGTGTGTGTGTGTGTGTGTGTGTGTGTGTGTGTGTGTGTGAAATATATTTTTTTATAGGCCTGACTGGCCAGCCCTATAGCCCTACCATCTAACGACAAGACCTGAGACAGAACATAAACACCCATCAATATTGCAAATTGTCCTCACTAGAGTGTATGTGGATTTTGTGGACATGAAATAATGGGAGACATACAGTGCATTCAGAGCCCTTCACTTTTTCCACATTTTGTTATGTTACAGCTTTATTCTAAAATTGATTAAATTGTTTTTTTTCCCTAATCAATCTACACACAATGCCCCATAATGACAAAGCAAAAACAGGTTTTTAAAAGTTTTTGCAAATATATTAACAATTAAAAACGGAAATACAGTTGAAGTCGGAAGTTTACATACACCTTAGCCAAATACATTTAAAAGCAGTTTTTCACAATTCCTGACATTTAATCATAGTAAAAATTCCCTGTCTTAGGTCAGTTAGGATCACCACTTTATTTTAAGAATGTGAAATGTCAGAATAATAGTAGAGAGAATTATTTATTTCAGCTTTTATATCTTTCATCACATTCCCAGTGGGTCAAAAGTTTACATACACTCAATTAGTATTTGGTAGCATTGCCTTTAAATTGTTTAACTTGGGTCAAACGTTCCAGGTAGCCTTCCACAAGCTTCCCAAAATAAGTTGGGTGAATTTTGGCCCATTCCTCCTGACAGAGCTGGTGTAACTGAGTCAGGTTTGTAGGCCTGCTTGCTCGCACACGCTTTTTCAGTTCTGCCCACAAACGTTCTATAGGATTGAGGTCAGGGCTTTATGATGGCCACTCCAATACCTTGACTTTGTTGTCCTTAAGCCATTTTGCCACAACTTTGGAAGTATGCTTGGGGTCATTGTCCATTTGGAGACCCATTTGCGACCCAAGCTTTAACTTCCTGACTGATGTCTTGAGATGTTGCTTCAATATATCCACATAATTTTCCTTCCTCATGATGCCATCTATTTTGGGAAGTGCACCAGTCCCTCCTGTAGCAAAGCACCCCCACAGCATGATGCTGCCACCCCCGTGCTTCACGGTTGGGATGGTGTTCTTCGGCTTGCAAGCGTTCCCCTTTCTCCTCCAAACATAACGATTGTCATTATGGCCAAACAATTATATTTTTGTTTCATCAGACCAGAGGACATTTCTCCAAAAAGTACGATCTTTGTCCCCATGTGCAGTTGCAAACCGCAGTCTGGCTTTTTTATGGCGGTTTTGGAGCAGTGGCTTCTTCCTTGCTGAGTGGCCTTTCAGGTTATGTCGATATAGGACTCGTTTTACTGTGGATATAGATACTTTTGTACCTGTTTCCTCCAGCATCTTCACAAGGTCCTTTGCTGTTGTTCTGGGATTGATTTGCACTTTTCGCACCAAGTACGTTAATCTCTAGGAGACAGAACTCATCTCTTTCCTGAGCGGTATGATGGCTGCGTGGTCCCATGGTGTTTATACTTGCTTACTATTGTTTGTACAGATGAACGTGGTACCTTCAGGCATTTGGAAATTGCTCCCAAGGATGAACCAGACTTGTGGAGGTCTACAATTTTTTTCTGTCTTTTGATTTTCCCATGATGTCAAGCAAAGAGGCACTGAGTTTGAAGGTAGGCCTTGAAATACATCCAAAGGTACACCTCCAATTGACTCAAATTATGTCAATTAGCCTATCAGAAGCTTCTAAAGCCATGACATCATTTTCTGGAATTTTCCAAGCTGTTTAAAGGTACAGTCAACTTAGTGTATGTAAACTTCTGACCCACTGGAATTGTGATGCAGTGAATTATAAGTGAAATAATCTGTCTGTAAACAATTGTTGGACAAATTACTTGTGTCATGCACAAAGTAGATGTCCTAACCGACTTGCCAAAACTATAGTATGTTAACAAGAAATTTGTGGAGTGGTTGAAAAATGAGTTTTAATGACTCCAACCGAAGTGTACAGTGGGGAAAAAAGTATTTAGTCAGCCACCAATTGTGCAAGTTCTCCAACTTAAAAAGATGAGAGAGGCCTGTAATTTTCATCATAGGTACACGTCAACTATGACAGACAAAATGAGAGAAAAAAATCCAGAAAATCACATTGTAGGATTTTTTATGAATTTATTTGCAAATTATGGTGGAAAATAAGTATTTGGTCAATAACAAAAGTTTCTCAATACTTTGTTATATACCCTTTGTTGGCAATGACACAGGTCAAACGTTTTCTGTAAGTCTTCACAAGGTTTTCACACACTGTTGCTGGTATTTTGGCCCATTCCTCCATGCAGATCTCCTCTGGAGCAGTGATGTTTTGGGGTTGTCGCTGGGCAACACAGACTTTCAACTCCCTCCAAAGATTTTCTATGGGGTTGAGATCTGGAGACTGGCTAGGCCACTCCAGGACCTTGAAATGCTTCTTACGAAGCCACTCCTTCGTTGCCCGGGCGGTGTGTTTGGGACCATTGTCATGCTGAAAGACCCAGCCACGTTTCATCTTCAATGCCCTTGCTGATGGAAGGAGGTTTTCACTCAAAATCTCACGATACATGGCCCCATTCATTCTTTCCTTTACACGGATCAGTCGTCCTGGTCCCTTTGCAGAAAAACAGCCCCAAAGCATGATGTTTCCACCCCCATGCTTCACAGTAGGTATGGTGTTCTTTGGATGCAACTCAGCATTCTTTGTCCTCCAAACACGACGAGTTGAGTTTTTACCAAAAAGTTATATTTTGGTTTCATCTGACCATATGACATTCTCCCAATCCTCTTCTGGATCATCCAAATGCACTCTAGCAAACTTCAGACGGGCCTGGACATGTACTGGCTTAAGCAGGGGGACACGTCTGGCACTGCAGGATTTGAGTCCCTGGCGGCATAGTGTGTTATTGATGGTAGGCTTTGTTACTTTGGTCCCAGCTCTCTGCAGGTCATTCACTAGGTCCCCCCATGTGGTTCTGGGATTTTTGCTCACCGTTCTTGTGATCATTTTGACCCCACGGGGTGAGATCTTGCGTGGAGCCCCAGATCGAGGGAGATTATCAGTGGTCTTGTATGTCTTCCATTTCCTAATAATTGCTCCCACAGTTGATTTCTTCAAACCAAGCTGCTTACCTATTGCAGATTCAGTCTTCCCAGCCTGGTGCAGGTCTACAATTTTGTTTCTGGTGTCCTTTGACAGCTCTTTGGTCTTGGCCATAGTGGAGTTTGGAGTGTGACTGTTTGAGGTTGTGGACAGGTGTCTTTTATACTGATAACAAGTTCAAACAGGTGCCATTAATACAGGTAACGAGTGGAGGACAGAGGAGCCTCTTAAAGAAGAAGTTACAGGTCTGTGAGAGACAGAAATCTTGCTTGTTTGTAGGTGACCAAATACTTATTTTCCACCATAATTTGCAAATAAAATCATTAAAAATCCTACAATGTGATTTTCTGGAATATTTTTTCTCAATGTGTCTGTCATAGTTGACGTGTACCTATGATGAAGATTACAGGCCTCTCTCATCTTTTTAAGTGGGAGAACTTGCACAATTGGTGGCTGACTAAATACTTTTTTCCCCCACTGTATGTAAACTTCCGACTTCAACTGTATCACATTTACATAAGTATTCAGAACCTTTACTCAGTACTTTGTTGAAGCACCATTGGCAGTGATTTCAGCCTCAAGTCTTCTTGGGTATGACGCTACAAGCTTGGCACACCTGGATTTGGGGAGTTCCTCCCATTCTTCATTGCAGATCCTCTCAAGCTCTGTCAGGTTGGATGGGAAGAGTCGCTGCACAGCTATTTTCAGGTCTCTCCAGAGATGTTCGATTGGGTTCAAGTCCAGGCTCTGGCTGCGCCACTCAAGACATTCAGAGACTTGTCCCGAAGCCACTCCTGCGTTCTTGGCTGTGTGCTTTTTTCTCATGGTCTGAGAGTCCTTTAGGTGCTTTTTGGCAAATTCCAAGCGGGCTGTCATGTGTCTTTTACTGAGGAGTGGCTACCGTCTGGCCACTCTACCATAAAGGCCTGATTGGTGGAGTGCTGCAGAGATTGTTGTCCTTCTGGAAGGTTCTCCCATCTCCACAGAGGAACTCTGGAGCTCTGTCAGACTGACCATCAGGCTCTTGGTCACCTCCCTGACCAATCCTGTCTTTGAGCTCTACGGACAATTCCTTTGACCTCATGGCTTGGTTTTTGCTCTGACATACACTGTCAACTGTGGGACCTTATATAGACAGGTGTGTGCCTCTCCAAATCATGTCCAATCAATTTAATTTACCACAGGTGGACTAAAATCAAGTTGTAGAAACATCTCAAGGATGATCAATGGAAACAGAATGCACCTAAGTTCAATTTCGAGTCTCATAGCAAAGGGTCTTAATACTTATGTAAATAAGGTATTTGTTTTTTATTTTTAATAAATGTGCAAACATTTCTAAAAACCTGTTTTTGCTTTGTCATTATGAGGTAATGTGTGTAGATTGATGAGGACATTTTCTTATTTAATCTATTTTAGAATAATGCTGTAATGTAACAAAATGTGGAAAAAGTCAAGGGGTCTGAATACTTTCCTAATGCACTGTACCTAATAGCTCCTCCTAGCCAACTACACATCAATAGGACCCCCACAAACCAAGCCAGCTGTATTGGAGAGAATATATTTTGATTTTTAAACAATAAGTGTTTGTGCTGTAGCCTAAGTAGTGTACTATACTGTACTGTAGACACGTGGTGTCAATGGCTGTGTACGAATACCCATACTTGCGTCCTAAATAGTAGGCCATTTGAGTATGCGAGAAAAAACATTTTTTTTATAGTATGTTACATTTCGAAAATCTAGCATACTTTAAATACCTGGATGTCATACTAATTTCAGCTTTGACAACAGCTGATTGATTTGATATGGGGATGCGCTACTGAAATCAACGAATAGCGGGAAACAACACAATCCCACGACGCATACTCAATATGCGAAAATAGAATGTTTAATAGTATGGTTTATATTCCAGGATGTTATTTAGGCTCTTCATCTAGTAGAATTCGATGCAAACTTTTCCACAACAAAACTAGGCTACTTAATTGGGCTAATGTCCAAAGCTTCTGTGGTGGTGTTCAAATGTAGGCTAAGTATTTTTTGTTCTCCTTAAAATGATAATGACTATTGCATTGTAGGCTACATCTTTGAAAACAGAAGTCTTTTTTATTTATTTTGGGTCGAAAGTGGATTTCTGTTTTCTAACTGAAAAGCATTTAAAACTAAATACTAAACCAGCCTTTCATTACTGACTGTCGGCACCGGGGACTCGTAATGTGGCTGCGTTATTGATGTCATGTTAATCAGGCCTTTTGATTTCAACATATGGATTGTTTTAGTTTTGTAGGCTATTTAATTATTACATTTCTGGATCAAGCCTTAGCAGTCATTCTGATCTCGTTCCCAATGATCAGGGGTTAAGTTTATTATGTTGCTGTCCAGCAGTTCTGAATTTGCGATGCACCCGACTGTCCATGTTTTTCTGTGCAATAGCCTTTTGATTTGAACATTTGAAAAGTTTTGGTGTGTGTGTAAGCCTAGGGCTATTTGATTTAATTTATAGATAATACAGCACTTCGGTTTCACTAATAAATATGTTGAAATGGAACCAAGTTATCTGTTTCTGTCTTCAGCCGTTTTTAAATAGGATAGATGGGCTACATGGTCTACCAAGGTATAGGTCGAATGTGATAGTCTGAGTAGGCCTATAACTCCATTCCTATTGTCAAGCATAGTTGTGGTTGCATCATGTTATGGGTATGTTTGTAATCGTTAAGGATTGGGGAGTTTTTCAGGATAAAAAAGAAACAGAATGGAGCTAAGCACAGGCAAAATCCTTGAGGAAAACTTGTTCAGTCTGCTTTCTACCAGACACTGGGAGATTAATGTACCTTTCAGCAGGACAATAACCTAAAACACAAGGCCAAATCTACACTGGAGTTGCTTACCAAGAAGACAGTGAATGTTCCTGAGTGGCCGAGTTACAGTTTTGATTTAAATCTACTTGAAAATCTATGGCAATATCTGAAAATGGTTGTCTAGCAATGATCAACAACAAATTTAACAGAGCTTGAAGAATTTTGAAAATAATAATGGCCAAATGTTGCACAATCCAGGTGCGGAAAGCTCTTAGAGACTTACCCAGAAAGACTCACAGCTGTAATCGCTGCCAAAAGGTGTAAATTAGGTATTTTGTTTTAATTTTAAATACATTTGAAAACAATTCTAAAACATGTTTTCACTTTGTCATTATGGGGTATTATGTGTAGATGGGTGATAACATTTTTATTTAATCCATTCTGAATTCAGGCCCCTGTAGCTCAGTTGGTAGAGCATTGCGCTTCCAACGCCAGGGTTGTGGGTTTCCCACAGGGGACCAGTATGAAAATGTATGCACTCACTAACTGTAAGTCGCTCTGGATAAGAGCGTCTGCTAAATGACTAAAATGTAAAATGTAACACAAAATGTGGAATAAGTCAAGGGGTACGAATACTTTCTGAAGGCACTGTAAGTATGTAGTATGCTAGAATGGGTATTCGGGCACGACCAATGTCTTCATTAATCAACAGAAGGATGCCCCATCCCTCTGAGGCAGGTAGGCAGTGCTCCATGGTGCACAGTGAAGTGTGAGGCAAGGGGTACCTCTGGTGTTTCACAGACCCGTTTCACAGGGCGGGCACGCTCTCTGATTGATGTTTTTATAAGTAAGACCTTGCACCGCATTCCCCCTGGGCCGGGCCTGTGCTTCCTGGCATCAATCACGTGTCATTTCCATTCCTGCACCACCGCGTGACAGAAATACTGTAAAGGTGATCTATGTGTGTGTGTTAAGTAATTATTAAGTGTCCAGCTGCACTTATAAATCATTCACATCCACCCATCTCCCCCTCAACACTCTCACGTTCTCTCTCTCCCTTTCTTATACCCCCCCCCCCCCCCTGCCCCTTTCTAAAATAATAACAACTCAAAGCTAGGGAGCTAGGGTTAGTGCTGTTTCCATCGCCTCTCAGTTTTCTTTCAGGGGGTTGTTTAATTGAGGTAGGGAGGCTTGGCTTAAAGGTGAGCTGCGGGGTTGGGCTGCTGGCTGGGTTGGGCTGTGTGGCTCTGGCTGTGGCTCTGGCTGGTGTGGAGGCCTTGGGCGTTAATGAGAAGCCTGCCATCAATCAAAGGCTGCAGGACGGGAGACGACTGTAAATAAGGTAGTGATTATGGGAGACCAGTGATAGGCGGAGGCCAACAGGGACCAGGCGGGGGCAGGGCCCTCCACTCCTCCACACTTGAGCAACATAAACACGTGTCAAGGTGACAGGGGTCAGGGCACACAGCGGGACTTTTATTAGAACCTGATGCAGAAACCAAGATGCTCCCTGTCAGCATGGTGACCACACTGCTGATGGATGAAGCAGTGGGACCAATCTGAGGGAGGGGAAGGTTAGAGTGGGGAGGGGGCCGGGGCAAGCAGGCTTTTAAATCTCTTGCCTTTTAAAAAGGGTTCTTGATGGACAACATAATCAAATTACGAATGCGAAGCAGACTCGATAAACGCCAAAGATTCATCAAATTCAGTTGCTACTTCATATGGAGATGCTTTGATTGCAGTCGATCATGCTATGCACAAGCAGAGTCTTTAAATCAACATGATACAGATGGCAACGAAGTGCAAGTCTCTTGTGGAAGAAATATCTCCAAAATAACTGCTACGTGTGTGATGGAATACAGATTAGACATGTTATCTAGCCGGGTGGTATTTGGGCCAGTGATGCGTTCACACTCTTTTAGTGAGCAATGGTTTTTTAGATTGCTCAGGCCTCCCATAGCATCAATCAACTTAGCAAATTACATTCAGTTTAAAAGAGCTATCTGTTTGTTAGTCAACAAAACCTTTATCTATTCAAAGCCTAACAAGTAGAATGTTTGTACAGTACCAGTCAAAAGTTTGGACATACCTACTCATTCAAGGGTTTTTCTATATTGTTACTAATTTCTACATTGTAGAATAATAGTGAAGACATCAAAACTATGAAATAACACATATGGAATCATGTAGTAAGCAAAAAAGTGTTAAACAAATCAAAATATATTTTATATTTGAGGTTCTTCAAATAGCCACCATTTGCCTTGATGACAACTTTGCACACTCTTGGCATTCTCTCAACCAGCTTCACCTGGAATGCTTTTCCAACAGTCTTGAAGGAGGTCCTACAAAGGCTGAGCACTTGTTAGCTGCTTTTCCTTCACTCTGGGGTCCGACTCATCCCAAACCATCTCAATTGGGTGGAGGTCGGGGGTTTGTGGAGGCCAGGTCATCTGATCCAGCACTCCATCACTCTCCTTCTTGATAAAATAGCCCTTACACAGCCTGGAGGTGTGTTGGGTCATTGTCCTGTTGAAAAACAAATGACAGTCCCACTAAGCCCAAACCAGATGGGATGGTGTATCACAGCAGAATGCTGTGGTAGCCATGCTGGTTAAGTGTGCCTTGAATTCTAAATAAATCACAGACAGTGTCACCGGCAAAAAAAAAAACACACCATAACACGTCCTCCCCCACACATGCAGAGATCATCCGTTCACCCACACCGTGTCTCACAAAGACACGGCGGTTGGAACCAAAAATCTCCAATTTGGACTCATCAGACCAAAGGACACATTTCCACCGGTCTAATGTCCATTGCTCGTGTTTCTTGGCCCAAGCATGTCTCTTCTTCTTATTGGTGTCCTTTAGGAGTGGTTTCTTTGCAGAAATTCGACCATGATGGCCTGATTCACACAGTCTCCTCTGAACAGTTGATGTTGAGATGTGTCTGTTACTTGAACTCTGTGAAGCATTTATTTGGGCTGCAATTTCTGAGGCTGTTAACTCTAATGAACATATCCTCTGCAGCAGAGGTAAATCTGGGTCTTCCATTCCTGTGGCGGTCCTCATGAGAGCCAGTTTCATCAAGCTTGATGGTTTTTGTGACTGCACTTGAAAAAACGCTCAAAGTTCTTGACATTTTCCGTATTGACTGACCCCAGTCCACCAGGTAACGGAGCCGTCCCCCACGGAACCTGGAGTCCACAGGTCCCTCACCGCATACGCCGGACTCCCGTCAATGTCCAGGGGCGGGGGTGGGGGGCGTACCCCGGGAGACGGCACCAGCCAGAGGACCAGTAACCACTGGCCTGAGGAGAGACACATAAAAAGTGGGTGAGACACGGTAGTGAGGGGGAAGGAGCAGCCGGTACGATACCTCATTTATCCGCCGGAGGACCTTAAACGGCCCCACAAACCGAGGGCTCAGTTTCTTGCAGGGCAGGTGGAGAGGGAGGTTTTTTGTGGACAGCCAGACACAATCACCAGGCTGGAATACGGAGGCCTCACTGCGGTGACGGTCGGCTTGGTCCTTCTGCCGACGAATGGCCCTCTGGAGATGGACATGGGCGGCGTTCCAGACCTGTCCGGCCCTGCGGAACCACTCGTCGACAGCGGGTGTCCAAGGGGCCAGGGCCGGCTGGTACCCCAGGACGCACTGGAAGGGAGTGAGCCCCATGGAGGAGTGAACGAGGGAGTTCTGGGCATTTTCTGCCCAGGGAAGAAACCTTGCCCACTCACCCTGCCGGTCCAGACAGTGGCAATGAAGAAAGCTCCTGGTTCATGCGCTCCACCTGCCCATTCGACTGAGGCCTATACCCGGAAGAGAGGCTGACCATGGCCCCGATCTTCTCCAGGAAAGTCTTCCACACTCGGGAGGTGAATTGGGGGCCACGGTCCGAGACGATGTCCTCCGGAAGTCAAAAATGCCAGAAGACCTGTTGGAACAGGACCTCAGTGACCTGGAGAGCAGAAGGAAGACCAGTTAGTGGCAAAAAACGTCATGATTTGGAGAACCAATCTACGACCACCAGGACTGTGGTGAAACCATCAGAACGTGGGAGGTGGGTGACAAAGTCTATGGAAAGGTGTGACCAAGGTCGCTGAGGCACTGGGAGAGGAACTAGTTTGCCTGCCGGGGCGTTCCAAGGTGTCTTCGTTTGGGCACATATGGAACAGGAGTTGATATAGCGGGAGACATCAGTAGCCAAGGTTGGCCACCAGTATATTTGTGAGAGAGAATGTAGGGTGTGCGTCATACCGGAGTGCCCTGCCGTAAGGGTGGTGTTTGCCCAGATCAGCAGGCAGTCACGGACCCTGGTGGGTACATACACGTGCCCCGGAGGGGCGTTGGCAGGCGCTGAGTCCTCCTGAGCCGACAGGTGGATGTCTTCGTCCACATCCCAAATGACAGGTGCCATGATGAGAGACAGAGGCAGGATAGGACCCCCCAGATCCTTCCTTTCTCCGGTATTGTGCATCCTGGAGAGTGCACTGGGCTTCACATTCTGGGATCCTGGGTGGTAGGACAGAATAAACTGAAAGCGAGTAAGAAATTGGGCCCACCTGGCTTGACGAGAGTTCATCCGTTTCGCTGCCAGTATGTGCTTCAAATTCCGGTGGTCAGTGAGAATCCGGAATGGATGGACTGTGCCCTCCTGCCAGTGTCTCCATTCCTCCAGAGCGAGGACCACCGCCAACAGCTCCCTGTCTCCAACTCCATAATTCCTCTTTGCGGGGGTAAGCTTTTTAGAGAAAAAGGCACAGGGATACATTTTCTCTGGCTTACCTTGCCACTGGGAGAGGACCCCACCCACGCCCTCCTCAGATGCGTCCACCTCCAGGATGAAAGGACGAGCTGTATCTGGGTGTTTTAGGAGGGGCGCTGTGGTGAACCTCCTCTCAGCCTCTTGAAGGCAGCGACAGCATCAGGGTCCCAGGCCAGCTTCTGAGGCCCACCCTTAAGGAGAGAGGTGAGCGCGGCGGCCATATAGCTGAAGGGCGTGATGAAACGCCGGTAGAAATTTGCGAAGCCCAGGAAGCTCTGTAGGCCCTTGATGGTGGTGGGGACGGGCCATGACCTGACGGTGTCCGTCTTCGCTCTTTCCATGAACACCCCCTGAGGACTGATCCTGTATTCCAGGAAGGAGATGGCCTGTTGGTGGAATTCGCATTTCTCCCCCTTCACCCACAGGCTGTGTTCCCGGAGGCAGAGTAGGACTGCTCGGACGTCCCTGACATGCTCCTCGAAGATATCGCCGATGTACACCACCCCCTGTCTACTCAGCATGTCTCGGAACACGTCATTGACGAAGGACTGGAACACGGAAGGTGCGCTGGCGAGGCCGTGGGGCATGATGCAGTATTCATAGTGGCCTGAGGTAGTGCTGAATGCCGTATTCCACTCGTCTCCTTCCCGGATTCGGATCAGGTTGTAGGCACTCCTCAGGTCCAACTTGGTAAAGTACCGGGCCCCTCGCAGCTACTCGATGGCCGACGGAACCAGAGGGAGGGGGTACCGGTACTTGGTGGTGACTGCGTTCGGAGCACAGTAGTCAATGCACGGCCTCAGTCCTCTGTATTTTTTGGCCACAAAGAAGAAGCTGGCGGAGGCAGGAGAGGTAGAGCGTCTGATGAACCCCTGTTTCAGGGTCTCCGCCACATACTTCTCCATGGCCTCCGCTATGGAAAGGGAGTAAATGCGACTCTTCGGGGGGTGTTGTACATCCAGCAGGTCAATGGCGCAGTCCCAGGGCCTGTGAGGAGGGAGACACTTAGCCTTGGAGGCGGAGAAGACATCGGAGAGATCTCCGTACTCACATGGAATGTTGGGCTGGAGGGCAGACTCCGGACTCTCCACTGACGTGGAACAACAAACCACCGGCAGGCAGGTCCTCCGGCATGAGGGAGACCAGGCTGTGATCCTCTTGGTGATCCAATTGATGGTGGGGTTGTGTAGTCTGAGCCAGGGCAATCCCAAGACGATCCGGTGAAGGGGTGACGTGACGATGTGGAAGGATAGCTCCTCGTGGTGCTCTGGTAGTGTGGGAATGGTGATGGTGATGGGGAGTGTGACGTGCGTAATGGTGCCTGATCCAATTGGTTTATTGTCCAGCGAGGTGACGTGTAACGGAGAAGTCAGTGGCACGGTGGGCAACCCCCATTCAGAGACCAGCTCCCTATCAATAAGGTTCCCCGCTGATCCGGAATCTATCATTGCCATGGAAAGTGAAGAGAAGGAAGAACCATTCAATGGTTTGTTGACAGGTGATGACGGAACACTCACGGAGCGGCAATGGGAGTCATACCGCCTAGATAGGGAGCCGCCAGGAAATCTGTGGTCCGTGGTGGTGTAGGGGGTGCTGCCCACCTCCATGGGTGAGGACTCGGAGGCAGGGCGGCTTCCATAGCTCAGATGGGGTGAGCGTCGAGGCTCCGGGTGGTGTTGGGAACGCCGTCGGTCTCTCAACATGTCATTGAGACGAATGGATGTGGTGTTGAGGGTATCAAGGTCCGTCTCGTCGTCCCGACACGCTCATTCCAGCCGGAAGACGCCACCACCGTGCGAAAGCTCAAGATGTACTCGAACGTGGCCTCCTCTCCCTGGTGTAGCCAGAGGAGATGCTCACCCCCGTCCTTTCCCTCCGTGGGATGATCGAACACCACCCTGAACCAATCGAGGAAGGTGGAGTAGGGAAGCGCCGCGGCCTCACCACCTTCCCAGACAGCCGTGGCCCAATCCAGCGCCTTTCCGTTCGGTAGCGAAATCACCAGCGCTATCCTGGCTTGGTCCGATGGAGATGCCCCACGCTGACGCGCCAGATACAGTGAAACCTGTAGCAGGAAGCCTCTACATTTCGTCGTTTTCCCATCATAGCGCTCCAGCAAGGCGAGGGGTCCCTCAGACGTTGGTGATAGCACAGGAGGAGGTGGACTAGGTGCACTCGCCGCTCCCTGAGGTGGAACCGGAGCAATGGTCAGTTTATGCAGCGTTTGGAGCACTTCCTGCATGGAGGCGTTCAGCTGGGCAATCTGCTGCTGGTGCTGGTCGAGGCGCTGGGAAACTCCAGGAGGATTACCTGCTGCATCCATCTTCGTGAGGTGTGTGATTCTGTGACAAGTACTGAGGATACGAAGAGGTAGGACGCAGACGCAGGAATCAACGATGTAAAGGTTTACTTAACACTGAGCAAGAGAACAACAAAGAGTGAGTACACGACATGACACTACCAAACACACACAACACAACACTGAACAGTCCAGGGCTATATAGGGGTGGTGATGAGATGATGAGGTGCAGGTGCGCTGGAGGTGAAGGTGCGCTGGAGGTGATTAGGGTGCGTTGGGTTTCCATTCCGGTGTTGCCGAGGTGGTGTGCTCAGACCGGTGGCTCAGTAGACCGCCGAATCAGAGCGCCGGAGGGGAGCAACAGGAGGAGACGTGACAAAGACAAAGGATGGCTATTTGAAGAATCTCAAATATAAAACATATTTGGATTTGTTTAACAATTGTATGGTTACTGCGTGATTCCATATGTGTTATTTCATAGTTTTGATATCTTCACTATTATTCTACAATGTAAAAAATAGTAAAAATACAGAAAAACCCTTGAATGAGTAGGTGTGTCCAAACTTTTGACTGGTAGTGTAGTTCAATTCAACAGTTCAAACTATGACATCAAGGTGAATATTTGTACAATACAAAGTATACTAGTATACTAAATCTAGGCCTACTTCTTTCCTTTACCTACTTCTGTTTTATACGTCGTCTAAGCAATGTAGCTGAATGTCAGTATACTCAATTGCCTCTATTTTAGCATACCCAAGCTATTGGAATACTCCCTGCCCCAATATGTTCATGCTACAAGCCCCGAGGCTCCTGAACATCATGACTAATGCAAATTAGTCACAAAATTACTTATTTCATATTATGCATTACGGTGATTGCTAAATAATACCATTATGATTGTGTTTAACTATATTTAAGATAAGGTATGGAGTTAATTTCTCTTCAGGCGGAGAAATGTTGTATTGTTTACACAGTCAATTACAGTACCACAGGGCAATGGTTCAAATAGAAGCATTGCCGTAAATACTCATTTTACTGTAGGCACGCAAGGAAAGAGGATCTACATGTATTTCTACCTTCCCTCAAGTGTCCTGTCCAGGGTGTGTACATCAAGCTGCCTCACGTTACGGAAACAGGAGATAGGGTCCTGTCCTATGAGCTGTTCTGGCTCGGACAAGGCTCAGCATATAAAGTATAGTGCAGCATTTCCCAAACTCTGTTATTGGGGGACCCCACAGGGTGCACATGCAGTTTTTTGCCGTAGCACTACATAGCGGATTCAAATAAGCAAAGCTTGATGATGAGTTGATTATTTGAATCGGCTGTGTAATGCTAGGGCAAAAACCAAAATGTGCACTGCTTGGGGTCCCCAGTACCTAGTTTGGAAAATGCTGGTATAGTGTATGTATAAGGACTAAGGTGCACATCCTTACCGGCCGGGGGAAGTCTCATTGCATACATAAAAAAAACGAAATAACTGACAACTTTCTACATTGTTTGTTGCTTTGGTAATGCCACTGTCAGTCAGAAAAACATGCTGAGACGGATTATCACCCCAGAAAGCAAGGTACTTGGAGTCAGACAGACAGCCACCCCCTGTACCTGGGGAAGATCTAAATTGCATACTCCTCGTGTCCTTTCTACTTGTCTCCTTCTCAAAACCCATGAGAAAGCCAGGGGGCCCTCCCCTCTGATCTTTTCCTCCAATGGGTTTTGAGAAGGAGGCTAGGAGAGAGGACACGAGGTGTATGCAATTGAGATTCTCCCATGGACTTCGAACTACTCCTCTCTGGGCGCAGATATAGTGGCACCTGCCTGCAGGAAAACAGATTTAGACAATCATTTGTGCCAGGTGTGATATGTGGGCGGCAGGTAGCTTAGTGGTTAAGAGCGTTGTACCAGTAACCGAAAGTTCGCTGGTTCTAATCCCAGAGCCGACTAGTTGAACAATCTGTCGATGTGCCCTTGAGCAAGACACTTAACCCTAATTGCTCCTGTAAGTCGTTCTGGATAAGAGCGTCTCCTAAAATTATTTAATTAAAAATTGATATCCCTCCTTAACAGCTTGTTTAGGAGGGATATCCTAAGGCTGGTGTTCTTTCATCGGTATATACTGTATATAACTGTCGTGAATTTGTTGTCTACAGTATTATACTTTTCCTTTTTCTTAACGCCATTTTAAACGTGTGCATGATACTGCAACACATTTTCTCCACAGGGACAATAAAGTCCAATGTTGGACCTTGTCAAACGAAAATCTTTCATAGTGCCAAACTCTGTCCAACAACAAAAATGAATGCAGATGTATGACCAGAATAGCCAATAACTATGATAACACAGTACAGTAAATCGTAGTAAATGAATCACAGATATTCATTATTAATCTGGATGCAGGAAAGCACTATGTTCTTCTATTTAGTACAGCATATGCAACATGGGTAACAAATCCTAATGAAAGACTACTTCAATATTTAAAGTCCATAATCCAAATGTAGCTGGAACCCTTTCCAGTCCATCTGTCAGCCTGTGAGTCTCAGAGCCGGCAGGGCCCCCTGTAGATTCCGGGGGAGTTTTGGAGAAGAGTTCAGAGTTTTTTAGTTGTAAATTAGTCCATAATATGCTGGCCTATCTTTAAAGTGAATGGGATCATAGTGGATGAGATCCGTCAACCCTAGAGATACACATAATATCCATCCAGTCTTCCATCTCAGCTGTACAGGCCGTTGGCCCTGTCCTCACCTGGCAGGACCCCGGCATTGGAACAAGGAAAATAAATCTACTTTTGTTGAGATCAGATGAAGGATGCCACAGTGTGTCACAGTAAACTGAATGAACGGTGGAGAATTATACACTTTGATAAGCTTTTGCTCAGTCCGTCTTATTTTTCAGTAGAAAATAACACAGCTCAGCAAACTATCTGAAACTTTTCATGTCAATCCCACAAGGCACCAATAGGACATTCTTAGATCCTTTTGATATGTTATACTGTATAGTCAATAGAATCATATGCATGTCTTTCAACCTCCATAAGCAAATGCACTGAAACGGTACCAATTTCAGATTTTCTTCTAGAAAGACTTCCCATCTGAACATTTGTTTTTTCACCTTACTGTGCACCATTTCAGATGTGTGTTGGCTGTACAATACATACACACCATGCCTTTCAACTCATCCTATAGTAATGAAATGACTGCTTGGTGTCGCAGTGCTGCAGTTCATCCTACCGGTTTGAGACTGGAAGTGGAGAGGCAGGTGTTTTTAGTCACACCGCAGGCTTTAAAGCTTCTTCCTTTGGTGAGAGCGACAGAGTTCAGGTTGATCCCAGCATGTCACACTCATCCAAACCCACTTCCACCGGGGTTGCCTGATGAACCATAAAGCCCAATATGACGCTGACCCTCAGCACAGCTAATCTCAATGCACCAGAGTCCTGCTGGGGGACCCTAGACAATCTCAGTCTACATGGTGGCCTTCCCGCCTACCTACCTGCCTGCCTGCCATTGCCTGCCTACTTCAACACATCTCCATAAAAATGAGGCTGCTCTCTGGCCTGCTGGACACACAGGAAGCCCCCGCCTTCCTCCCTCCCTCCCTCTTCCCCTCTTCCACTGCCCTGTGTTCCTCACTACCCATTAGATCCATTGATTTTCTAAACTAGTGTCTGATGCAGGATGATGTCGCGCCCCGCCCCCTCTCCCTAGTATGAACTCTGGGCCAGTGGCTCTGGCATGTCCAGAGGAGGAGAGGCCAATCCAGGACTGAATAATTCCCAGTGGCTGATGGGTTTGGAATAGATGAGACCTTGTCCACCCTCGGTCTCCATGGCTGCGGTGGTAATGATGACAGCAGTGACTGCGTTAATGGCAACACACATGCAGATGGGATCCATACAGACAGTGAGATAACACTGATGGAGTCTTTCAACATCATTAGTGTCCATCACGTAGAATTACAGGGCAAACCTCAAAGCCATATCTGTTATTATCAGCATGGCAGCCTGGTGTGTGTCTCTGCTCAAACAAGACAGAGATTAGGCCCATCGACCTGGTCAGGGAATGTAATGTAATCTACTCAGACCTGGAGTGCTGCTACAGCTGTACATGCCTGTGCCTCCTCTACCCCTGTGCCTTTTATTTTCATTACAGCAATGCTCTGCATTCATGTTGACATGATCATACAAACCAACACAGACAATGCAGGGATAAAACCATCCATGTTTCTCCAATTTTGTCCTAATCTTAAACAGGAAACTCAAACATGGGATTAAATAATCAGCGCGTTGAAATGTTTTTAAAGCTATTTGATGTATTTTATCTCTTGCTACATTGGTAAGATAATTGTTCATTAGTTGTTTTTTTCCCCCACCTTAATTTATACAGTTAAGTCAATTAAGAACAAATTCTAATTTACAATGACGACTTGTCAGGGAGTGAGCGTAACACGTATAACACACAAGTAGATTAAACAATATCATACAAACAACAGTCAAAAATACACAATGCACAGTCAGTAAAACAGTCAGTAAGACATTCAGTAATAGGCATGATTTAAGAGGCAGGGGAAAACAAATGCAGATATCTGTTCAAATCTCAGACTGTTTGTTTTTAAAAGTACCAATGGACACAAAATAGCTTTGTTTCAGTGTTTTTTTCAGGATGGTCCAGTCTCTAGCAGGGGAGAATTGAAAAGCATTTTCACCAAAGATACTGCATGTCTTGGAGATTGCCAGGTTTATGTACAGTAATTGCTGGATCTCAGGTTGCTGATGGTGGTGGGGAGTCTTAGTAGTGAGCTGAGATAAAGAGGGGTCTTGCCAAGGAGGGATTTGTATATGAATGTGAGCCAGTGGGTTTGACGTCGTCCATGTAGGGCTGGTCAGTTAATGGATTAATATAAGTCACAGACCTGGTGGTGTAGAAGGAAATTCAGGTCATTAGCAACCAAGAGGTTGTGAGCTCAAAAAGTGAGGTATTGTCTCATGTCACCAGAATTAAGCAGCATACTGTCCATTTACAGCAATAACACCTTCATTCAGCTGTAAAAATTCAGTAACTTGATGTTTACCTTACTTTCACTGCAACTAGTAGCCTGTAGTGTACTGTAAAATTACAACTTTTTAACAGTGTAGCATTTCATGGCATAAAAGGAAAATATGGTGCAGAGTGAAAGGAAAGGGTGGTTCTTCATAACCATCACAGCAGTAAAGAGCCCTTCCTGGTATGCAAAAAAAAATGGTTACACATCACCCTCACCCCTGACAAAGAACCCCTCAATAACCTTTTTTTTTGGTGTTGTCACGATCGTCGACAGATGAAGCGGACCAAGGCGCAGCGTGATAAGCGTACATTCTTTATTGTGTACACACACGAACCAAAACAATAAACCAAACGATACGCGAAGTCCTAGGTTAAACACAAAACCCTACGGAACAAGATCCCACAAATTAACTAGTGCAAAACGGGCTGCCTAAGTATGGTCCCCAATCAGAGACAACGAGCTACAGCTGTCTCTGATTGGGAACCTCCCTGGCCAACATAGATCAACACGATCTAGAAACAAAAACATAGAAAACAAAACATAGAAAATCCACACCCTGGCTCAACATATAAGAGTCCCCAGAGCCAGGGCGTGACAGTACCCCCCCCCCCAAAGGCGCGGACTGCGACCGCGCCACACAAACACAAGAGGGTAGGGGCCGGGTGGGCATTCCGCCTCGGAGGCGGATCCGGCTCCGGGCGTGACCACCACTCTCTCTCTACCCCCCCGTAGCGCCCCTGGTCTGGTCCCGCTGGCCGGAGCTGGACTGGACATCGGTGGAGCGGATTGCTCTGGCTCCGGTGTGGAGCAGCTGACCGGTGCCGGACTGACGACGCGCACCACTGGCTTGGTGCAGGGACGGGCCGGACCGGGCTGGTGACGCGCACCACTGGCATGGTGCGGGGAGCAGGAACGGGCCGTACCGGGCTGACGACGCGCACCACTGGCTTGGTGCGGGGAGCAGGGACGGACCAGGCTGGCGACTCTCACCACTGGCTTGGTGCGGGGAGCAGGAACGGGCCGGACCGGGCTGACGACGCGCACCACTGCCTTGGTGCGGGGAGCAGGAACGGGCCGGACCGGGCTGACGACGCGCACCACAGGCTTGGTGCGGGGAGCAGGAACAAACCGGACCGGGCTGGCGACGGGCACCACTGGTTTGGTGCGGGAAGCAGGAACAGGCCGGACCGGGCTGGCGACGCGCACCACAGGCTTGGTGCGAGGGACAGGAACAGGCCGGACCGGGCTGGCGACGCGCACCACTGGCTTGGTGCGGGGAGCAGGAACGGGCCGGACCAGGCTGATGACGCGCACCACTGGCTTGGTGCGGGGAGCAGGAACGGGCCGGACCAGGCTGACGACGCGCACCACTGGCTTGGTGCGGGGAGCAGGAACGGGCCGGACCGGGCTGACGACGCGCACCACTGGCTTGGTGCGGGGAGCAGGAACGGGCCGGACCAGGCTGACGACGCGCTCCACTGGCTTGGTGCGGGGAGCAGGAACGGGCCGGACCGGGCTGACGACGCGCACCACAGGCTTGGTGCGGGGAGCAGGAACAGGCCGGACTGGGCTGGCGACGCGCACCACTGGTTTGGTGCGGGAAGCAGGAACAGGCCGGACCGGGCTGGCGAACGCGCACCACAGGCTTGGTGCGAGGGACAGGAACAGGCCGGACCGGGCTGGTGATGCGCACCACTGGCTTGGTGCGGGGAGCAGGAATGGGCCGGACCGGGCTGGCGACGTGCACCACTGTTTTGGTGCGAGGGACAGGAACAGGCCGGGCTGGACTGTGGAGACGGACTGGAGGTCTGGAGCGGAGAGCTGACACAACCCGTCCTGGCTGAATGCCTATTCCCACACAATCTGTGTGAGGCATCAGCACAGGACGTACAGGGCTGTGCACTCGTACTGGCACTACAGCACGTGGCACTGGCGCAGGATATCCGGGACCGAGGAGGGGTACTGGAGGCCACGAGCGTTGAGCCGGCACACTCCGTCCTGGCTGCATGCCCACCTTAGCACGACACGTGCGTGGTGCTAGCACAGGACGTACAGGACTGTGCCGGAACACTCGCGGCACAGTATGTGGCTCCGCATAACACGGAACCTTCCCAGTCTCACGCTGCCTAGCCTGAGTACGGGGAGTTGGCTCTGCTCTACCTCTAGGCTCCGCCAACCACCCTTCCAGCCCCCCAAACCTGATGGCCTCCTCTCCTAGATCGCCGATGCGCCCTGTAGCTGCCTCCAGCAGCCCCGTCGTCCACGCCGTGTGCCCCCCCCAAAAAATTACTTTGGGTTGCCTCTCGCGTGTCCGTCGTCGGCACGGTTGGCGCCGTTTCTCCTCTCCTGCCTGGGCATTTATTTTTGCCCATGGCCCTCTGCCCGCGAATATGTCCTCCCAAGACCACCATTCGCCCACCTGGGACATCGCCAACTTCTCCTGTTTGGCACGCTGCTTGGTCCTTTTATGGTGGGATCTTCTGTCACGATCGTCGACAGATGAAGCGGACCAAGGCGCAGCGTGATAAGCGTACATTCTTTATTGTGTACACACACGAACCAAAACAATAAACCAGGTTAAACACAAAACCCTACGGAACAAGATCCCACAAATTAACTAGTGCAAAACAGGCTGCCTAAGTATTGTCCCCAATCAGAGACAACGAGCTACAGCTGTCTCTGATTGGGAACCACCCTGGCCAACATAGATCAACACGATCTAGAAACAAAAACATAGAAAACAAAACATAGAAAATCCACACCCTGGCTCAACATACAAGAGTCCCCAGAGCCAGGGCGTGACAGATGTGTATGCTGGTCCATCGTTGTCTGGTCAAGCTGTTCTGCAAAACCACGCCCATCATTATTAGATTTACCAGCATGCTTTATTGCAGTTTGATTTTTAGAATTGTTTGTTTCAATATCTATGTTTTTGCATGTACATTGATTGATTAATTAATCAATCAATTAATGTATCATATGCTACACAAAGATAAATAACATACTGTACATTTTTTATTGATTGCAGATTGTGGGTGTATATAAGTTCCAATTGTTCGATATCTCCAGTCACGCTGGATTCCAATAGAAATTAGACACTTTCAAGCCAGCAAAATGTGACTCGATGCTGGTTTTGCAGGTGACCAGCATATACTTGTTTGTTAGTGATCAGCTTATGCTGATCACCAGTGTCCAAAACACAATGAAGGCTGGTCACTAGCAAAAACACAGTGAAGGCTGGTCAACAGCAAAAACACAGCGAAGGCTGGTCACCAGTGAAAACACAATGAAGGCTTGTCACCAGCCTATACTGGTCAATGCTGGGTTGCTGTTTTTTGTTGTTGTAATCAGCGCTGTGATTTTATCACTCCATCCCTTATCGCACTTCTTTCGTGTGAAGAGCCTGTCTGTCTAATGTCGGTTGTTAGGGGCCTACGCTGCTGCCAGCAACGGTTTGGGTCTCACTGTGCCTCCCTTTCATATAGTTAAGCATTGCACCTGTATTGCCAATGTAGCTCAATTCCACCTCGCAAAGTTTGCATTTCACCACCTTCTCATTGAACTTCTCAAAATATTGTCATATGGAACTTAGCTGCTGTTGCTTCCCTGTCTCACTCTCTGACATTTTTCCAACTGTTAATAGCGATGACGTGCAGTGCTTTATATCTGTGGAAAATAATTTGAAAGATGCATATCTCCTACTAACGTCACAGCATTGTTGCGTTAGATATGTTTCATTTCTATTTTTCCCATTATGATGATGGTTGGAACCTGTTAGTGGTAGTTTTGTGATAACTGGGGTTAATACCTGGAACCAGAGGATTCTTTATGAGAGGGTTCTAAATGGAACTCAAAAGGGTTCCCCTGGGGAACTAAGGGGGGGATCTTGGAGAGCTGGTGGCCTGGCGGTTGGGAGCTTGGGCCGGTGGCTGATGGGTTGCTGGTTCTGGTCCCCGTTTTTGACCTTATGGGAGATCTGTAGAATTGCCATTGAGCAGGACGTTGACCCTGGTTGCTTCTGTGGGTCACTCTGGATGGGAGTCTGTTAGACGACTAATGTGTATGTTTTAAATATTCAAAAAAGGGGGAAAAAAGAAAGAAAAAAAGGGTTCTCCTACAGGGACAAATCAAAGAGTTAGACAGTCGTGGTCAAAGGTTTTGAGATTGACACAAATATTAACGTTCACAAAGTCTGCTGCCTCAGTTTTTATGATGGCAATTTGCATATACTCCAGAATGTTATGAAGAGTGATCAGATGAAATGTTATGAATTCATGAAAATGAACTTAATCCCCAAAAAACATTTCCATTGCATTTCAGCCCTGCCACAAAACGACAAGCTGACATCATGTCAGTGATTCTCTCGTTATCACAGGTGAGAGTGTTGACGAGGACAAGGCTGGAGATCAAATCAAATCAAATCAAATCAAATTTTATTGGTCACATGCGCCGAATACAACAGGTGCAGACATTACAGTGAAATGCTTACTTACAGCCCTTAACCAACAGTGCATTTATTTTAAACAAAAAAGTAAGAATAAAACAACAACAAAAAAGTGTTGAGAAAAAAAGAGCAGAAGTAAAATAAAGTGACAGTAGGGAGGCTATATATACAGTAAAATAAAGTGACAGTAGGGAGGCTATATATACAGGGGGGTACCGTTGCATAGTCAATGTGCGGGGGCACCGGCTAGTTGAGGTAGTTGAGGTAATATGTACATGTGGGTAGAGTTAAAGTGACTATGCATAAATACTTAACAGAGTAGCAGCAGCGTAAAAAGGATGGGGTGGGGGGGCAGTGCAAATAGTCCGGGTAGCCATGATTAGCTGTTCAGGAGTCTTATGGCTTGGGGGTAGAAGCTGTTGAGAAGTCTTTTGGACCTAGACTTGGCACTCCGGTACCGCTTGCCGTGCGGTAGCAGAGAGAACAGTCTATGACTAGGGTGGCTGGAGTCTTTGACAATTTTGAGGGCCTTCCTCTGACACCGCCTGGTATAGAGGTCCTGGATGGCAGGGAGCTTTGCCCCAGTGATGTACTGGGCCGTACGCACTACCCTCTGTAGTGCCTTGCGGTCAGAGGCCAAGCAGTTGCCATACCAGGCGGTGATGCAACCAGTCAGGATGCTCTCGATGGTGCAGCTGTAGAATTTTTTGAGGATCTGAGGACCCATGCCAAATCTTTTTAGTCTCCTGAGGGGGAATAGGCTTTGTCGTGCCCTCTTCACGACTGTCTTGGTGTGTTTGGACCATGATAGTTCGTTGGTGATGTGGACACCAAGGAACTTGAAGCTCTCAACCTGTTCCACTACAGCCCCGTCGATGAGAATGGGGGCGTGCTCAGTCCTCTTTTTTTTCCTGTAGTCCACAATCATCTCCTTTGTCTTGGTCACGTTGAGGGAGAGGTTGTTGTCCTGGCACCACACGGCCAGATCTCTGACCTCCTCCCTATAGGCTGTCTCATCGTTGTCGGTGATCAGGCCTACCACTGTTGTGTCGTCGGCAAACTTAATGATGGTGTTGGAGTCGTGCCTGGCCATGCAGTCATGGGTGAACAGAGAGTACAGGAGGGGACTGAGCACGCACCCCTGAGGGGCCCCCGTGTTGAGGATCAGTGTGGCAGATGTGTTGTTACCTACCCTTACCACCTGGGGGCGGCCCGTCAGGAAGTCCAGGATCCAGTTGCAGAGGGAGGTGTTTAGTCCCAGGATCCTTAGCTTAGTGATGAGCTTAGAGGGCACTATGGTGTTGAATGCTGAGCTGTAGTCAATGAATAGCATTCTCACGTAGGTGTTCCTCTTGTCCAGGTGGGAAAGGGCAGTGTGGAGTGCGATAGAGATTGCATCATCTGTGGATCTGTTGGGGCGGTATGCAAATTGGAGTGGGTCTAGGGTTTCTGGGATTATGCTGTTGATGTGAGCCATGACCAGTCTTTCAAAGCACTTCATGGCTACAGACGTCAGTGCTACGGGTCGGTAGTCATTTAGGCAGGTTATCTTAGAGTTCTTGGGCACGGGGACTATGGTGGTCTGCTTGAAACATGTTGGTATTACAGACTCAGTCAGGGACATGTTGAAAATGTCAGTGAAGACACTTGCCAGTTGGTCAGCACATGCTCGGAGTACACGTCCTGGTAATCCGTCTGGCCCTGCGGCCTTGTGAATGTTGACCTGCTTAAAAGTCTTACTCACATCGGCTACGGAGAGCGTGATCACATAGTCGTCCGGAACAGCTGGTGCTCTCATGCATGCTTCAGTGTTGCTTGCCTCGAAGCGAGCATAGAAGTGGTTTAGCTCGTCTGGTAGGCTTGTGTCACTGGGCAGCTCGCGGCTGTGCTTCCCTTTGTAGTCTGTAATAGTTTTCAAGCCCTGCCACATCCGACGAGCGTCAGAGCCAGTGTAGTATGATTCAATCTTAGACCTGTATTGACTCTTTGCCTGTTTGATGGTTCGTCGGAGGTCATAGCGGGATTTCTTATCAGTGCGGATGTTTCCTGTAATCCATGGCTTCTGGTTGGGGTATGTACGTACGGTCACTGTGGGGACGACATCATCGATGCACTTATTGATGAAGCCAGTGACTGATGTGGTGTACTCCTCAATGCTGTCTGAAGAATCCCGGAACATGTTCCAGTCTGTGCTAGCAAAACAGTCCTGTAGCTTAGCATCTGCGTCATCTGACCACTTTTTTATTAACCGAATCACTGGTGCTTCCTGCTTCAGTTTTTGCTTATAAGCAGGAATCAGGAGGATAGAGTTATGGCCAGATTTGCCAGATTTGATCACTCTGTCATACTGATTGAGTTAGAATAACAGACTGGAAGCTTTAAAAGGAGGGTGGTGCTTGAAATCATTGTTCTTCCTCTGTTAACCATGGTTACCTGCAAGGAAACATGTGCCTTCATCATTGCTTCACAGGCAAGGATATTGCTGCTAGTAAGATTGCACCTAAATCAACCATTTATCGGATCATCAAGAACTTTAAGGAGAGAGGTTCAATTGTTGTGAAGAAGGCTTCAGGGTGCCCAAGAAAGTCCAGCAAGCGCCAGGACCGTCTCCTAAAGTTAATTCAGCTACGGGATCGGGGCACCACCAGAGCTTGCTCAGGAATGGCAGCAGGCAGGTGTGAGTGCATCTGCACGCACAGTGAGGCAAAGACTTTTGGAGGATGGCCTGGTGTCAAGAAGGGCAGCGAGGAAGCCACTTTTCTCCAGGGAAAACATCAGGGACAGGCTGATATTCTGCAAAAGGTACAGGGATTGGACTGCTGAGGACTGGGGTAAAGTCATTTTCTCTGATGAATCCCTGTCATGCCCTGGCTCTGGGGACGCTTGTATGTTGAGCCAGGGTGTGAGTTTTCTTTGTTTGTTCTAGTTTTGTATTTCTATGTTGGCCAGGGTGGCTCCCAATCGGAGACGGCTGTAGCTCGTTGTCTCTGATTGGGAGCCATACTTAGGTAGCCGTTTGGCATTGTTTTATGTGGGATCTTGTTCCAGTATAGGTTTGTGTTAGAACCGAGGACGTTACGTTATCGTTTGTTGTTTTTGTTCGTGTGTTCATTCTAATAAAAAGAAGTATGTTCGCAAATAACGCTGCGCATTGGTCCTCTGTATCCGACGATCGTGACAGAAGATCCCACCAAAACTGGACCAAGCAGCGTGTCCAGGAGCCATTGCCAGGGGAATCTCTAGCGGATCTCCTTTGCCACCTCGACTGGGTCAAGCCGTGTGAGGGGGAGAGAGGCTGGACTTGGAAGCAGAAGGGCGAAAGTCTGGCGAGAGCTATGGAGGCCTGGCCCACGGGGAGGAGAGACGCCCAGAATTTTTTTAGGGGGGGGGCTCACGCCGTGGACGACGGGGCAGCAGGAGGCCGCCAGGTTACGGGAGTCACTGGTCACCAGGGGGAAGGAGGATGTAGAGGCACGGCGAGAGGTACTGGGGTGTGTTGCCAGTCCGGTCCGACCCGTTCCTGATTCCCGCGTAGGGCCAGGGGTGTGTGTTCCCAGTACGGTCCGGCTTGTTCCTGTCCCTCGCACCGAGCCTGTGGTGCGCGTCGCCAGCCTGGTCCGGCCCGCTCCTGCTTCCCGCACCAAGTCAGTGGTGCGCTTCGTCAGCCCGGTCCGGCTCGTACCTGCTCCCCGCACCAAGTCAGTGGTGCGCGTCGTCAGCCCGGTCCGGCCCGCTCCTGCTCCCCGCACCAAGTCAGTGGTGCGCTTCGCCAGCCCGGTCCGGCCCGTTCCTGCTCCCCGCACCAAGTCAGTGGTGCGTTTCGTCAGCCCGGTCCGGCCCGTTCCTGCTCCCCGCACCAAGTCAGTGGTGCGTTTCGTCAGCCCGGTCCGGCCCGTTCCTGCTCCCCGCACCAAGTCAGTGGTGCGCTTTGTCAGCCCGGTCCGGCCCGTTCCTGCTCCCCGCACCAAGCCAGTGGTGCGCTTCGTCAGCCCGGTCCGGCCCGTTCCTTCTCCCCACACCAAGCCAGTGGTGTGCGTCGTCAGTCCGGCACAGCCCGTGCCTGTTCCACCGGTGCCTGGTCCGGCACCGGTCAGCTGCTCCACGCCGGAGCTAGAGCAATCCGCTCCACCAGTGTTCAGTCCAGCTCCGGCCAGCAGGGCCAGACCGGACCAGGGGTACTTTGGGGGGTTAGAGAGGGAGTGGGGATCATGCCCGGAGCCGGATCCGCCGCCACACCCCTGGGGGGGGGGGGTACTGTCACGCCCTGGCTATGGGGACGCTTGTATGTTGAGCCAGGGTGTGAGTTTTCTTTGTTTGTTTGTTCTAGTTTTGTATTTCTATGTTGGCCAGGGTGGCTCCCAATCGGAGACGGCTGTAGCTCGTTGTCTCTGATTGGGAGCCATACTTAGGTAGCCGTTTGGCATTGTTTGGTGTGGGATCTTGTTCCAGTATAGGTTTGTGTTAGAACCGAGGACGTCACGTTATCGTTTGTTGTTTTTGTTCCTGTGTTCATTCTAATAAAAATAAGTATGTTCGCAAATAACGCTGCGCATTGGTCCTCTGTATCCGACGATCGTGACAATCCCCTATCCGATTGTTTGGGGCATCCGGAAAAAAAGCTTGTCCAAAGAAGACAAGGTGAACGCTACCATCAGTCCTGTGTCATGCCAACAGTAAAGCATCCTGAGACCATTCATGTGTGGGGTTGCTTCTCAGCCAAGGGAGTGGGCTCACTCACAATTTTGCCTAAGAACACAGCCATGAATAAAGAATGGTACCAGCACATCCTCCAAGAGCAACTTCTCCCAACCATCCGAGAACAGTTTGGTGATGAACAATGCCTTTTCCAGCATGATGGAGCACCTTGCCATAAGGCAAAAGTGATAACTAAGTGGCTCGGGGAACAAGACATCGACATTTTGGGTCCATGGCCAGGAAACTCCCCAGACCTTAATCCCATTGAGAACTTGTGGTCAATCCTCAAGAGGCGGGTGGACAAACAAAAACCCGCAAATTCGGACAAACTCCAAGCATTGATTATGCAAGAATGGGCTGCCATCAGTCAGGATGTGGCCCAGAAGTTAATTGACAGCATGCCAGGGCGGATTGCAGTGGTATTGAAAAAGAAGGGTCAACACTGCAAATATTGACTCTTTGCATAAACTTAATGTAACTGTCAATAAAAGCCTTTGACACTTATGGAATGCTTGTAATTATACTTCAGTATACCATAGTAACATCTGACAAAAATATCTAAAAACACTGAAGCAGCAAACTTTGTGAAGACCAATACTTGTGTCATTCTCAAAACTTTTGACCACGACTGTACATGGCACACAAAAGGGTTCCCCCATAGAGACAAATGACAGAATGTCCATTGGTTATAATCTTTTACAATCTTTATTGTATCAACAGATCCAGTGGTAGAGCATGGCGCTTGCAACGCTAGGGTTGTGGGTTCGATTCCCACGGGGGGGCCAGTATGAAATAAAAAATATGTATTCACTCACTAACTGTTAGTCGCTCTGGATAAGAGCGTCTGCTAAATGACTAAAATGTAAAAATAACGGTTAGATTTTTAGAATTGTTTGTTGCAATCTGTGTTTTGCATGTACATTAATCAATCAATCAATTAATGTATCTTATGCTGCACAAAGATAAATAACTTACACTTTTCTAAACTAATCCAATCTGTTAGTTGGATTTATTGCACCTGTTATTGAAATGGTTGTTCCAGTTTAGATGGTTTAGGTAGTCTCATTAATTAATCTTTCTATCTCTGGTAGTCATTCTGAATGCAGATTGTGGGAATCCACTCTGGCTGGATTCCAATAGGAATTAGACAACTAATCATAATGTGACTTGATGCTGGTTTGACTTGATGCTGGTTTTGCTTTAGCTTATGCTGGTCACCAGTGTCAAAAACACAGCGAAGGCTGGTCACCAGCAAAAACACAATGAAGGCTGGTCACCAGCAAAAACACAATGAAGGCTGGTCACCAGCAAAAACACAACGAAGGCTGGTCACCAGCAAAAACACAATGAAGGCTGGTCTGCCAGCATAACCAGCTAGACCATGCTGGTCTGCCAGCAGAACCAGTTAGACCATACTGGTCAGTCCAGCTTGACCAGCTAGACCATGCAGGTCAGACCAGCTTGGCCAGCATCCAACCAGCACTGACCAGCATAGACGAGCATGGACCAGCTTGAAATGTATGCTGGTCTAGGTTGTTTTTTTTTTCTCAGCAGGGAAGATTGCAGTTGATATGCAGCCATTGTCAATGGTAGAGGATGTTGACTTCAATGCCCTGATGGCATATCTAGAACCAGACTACAAGATGCCATGTCTAAAAACCTTGATGGCCCGGATGGAAAAATTGTACAATGATTGCTCTGCAATTACAAAGCGCGAGCTCTCAAACACCCTATACGTGGCGTTAACAACAGATTGTTGGACATCTATGAACATCACTGCAATGAGCCTTCATATTGATGAACAGTGGGACATGAAGTCCCATATACTGACCACTGAGAACATGGAGGAGAGGCACACAGCAGAGAACCTAAAAACGGCATTAACTACCATTATTACTGAGTTGGTGGGGGACAGCAGCAAGGTGAGCGTCGTCGTCTGGTAGCCATGACCGCGTACATGGAACTAAATTGCCCCCTACTGGTAATGCACAGGACAATATCTGCATTGTGAATTCACATGTAATTGTATGATTTTTTCTTACTGTTTAAACAAAGAAAATGGCTGTTTAAACATTAAGAAATGTTTTACATTCGTCCCATTCCTACATTCCAGCATTAATACTGCATATTCCAACTTCCACGAGGTGTACTTCAAACTCATGTTTGTTTTGCATAAAGAGAGGACGGGGGAAAAAACAGAATGGTCTGGGTGAGTTGCTGTAAAGGCATCACCCCTCTTAGCACCCCGCTTCACTCTGAAATACACTACATGACCAAAAGTATGTAGACACCTGCTTGTCGAACATCTCATTCCAAAATCATGGGCATTAATATGGAGTTGGTCCCCCCTTTGCGGCTATAACAGCCTCCACTCTTCTGGGAAGGCTTTCCACTAGATGTTGGAACATTGCTGCGGGGACTTGCTTCCATTCAGCCACAAGAGCATTAGTGAGGTCGGGCACTGATGTTGGGCAATTAGGCCTGGCTCGAAGTCGGCTTTCCAATTCATCCAAAAGGTGTTAGATGGGGTTGAGGTCAGGCTCTATGCAGGCCAGTCAAGTTCTTCCACACCGATCTCGACAAACCATTTTTGTATGGACCTCGCTTTGTGCACGGGGGCATTGTCATGCTGAAACAGGAAAGGGCCTTCCCCAAATTGTTGACACAATGTTGGAAGCACAGAATCGTCTAGAATGTCATTGAATGCTGTAGCGTTAAGATTTCCCTTCACTGGAACTACCCCAGACCATTATTCCTCCTCCACCAAACTTTACAGTTGGCACTATGCATTGGGGCAGGTACCGTTCTCCTGGCATCCACCAAACCCAGATTCGTCCGTTGGACTGCCAGAGAACGCATTTCCACTGCTCCAGAGTCCAAAGGGGGCGAGCTTTACACCACTCCAGCCTACTTCGCAGCTGAGCCGTTGTTGCTCCTAGATTATTCTACTTCACAATAACAGCACTTACAGTTGACCGGGGCAGCTCTAGCAGGACAGAAATTTGACGAACTGACTTGAAATTCACTGAGCTCTAAGGTAAGGCCATTCTACTGCCAATGTTTGTCTATGGAGACTGCATGGCTGTGTGCTCGATTTTATACACCTGTCAGCAACATGTGTGGCTGAAATAGCCTAATCCACTAATTTGAAGGGGTGTCCACATACACTGTATATACAAAAGTATCAACAAAGCTGTGTATACGGTGATTTCCCAGTACTAACACAGGGGAGGGAGAGAAAGCAGGAGAAATAGACTATTCTTCATGAGTTTAACATTCCAGGCATGCAGCTACCCAGAGATGAGGGGGAGGCTCAAAGGTTTTTGGGAGCAGAATAAAAAGGACTTGGGAGGGTAATATAAATGTTGAGGTTGCTCTATGATTATTAGTCAAATGATGGTTCAGTAGGTTTAATAATATTTTTCCAAATACATTTTCATGGATATGAATGAAACAGACTACAAGACAGACTATAAATCATGCAAACCTCATTAGGCTTTCCTTTTGTAAATGTGTGTGCGCAGTAGTTATTGCATTTAACAATAATACAGATGACTTGATAATGGCTTATTAAATCCGAAGTTCACCGTGGTCCAGAAAATTTATTTCAACCGGAGTGCAGGCATTCCTGTAACATTTCAATATGCCACCCCCTTAATTGCATGACAAACAGACAGTTAGTCCAGCAGATAAGCTCAAATTAAATCGTACCACTGTGGTATAGACGTGAAAATTGGCACACTTGTATAATTTGTCAAACTAAACAATTACTGATACAGTGCCATTTGATCCAGGCATCATCGAAAATGGTAGCACCACCTATAGGCTAAATCTGCAGCTGAATATCAACATTATCTCATATATATTTTAGATTCTTGCTTTACACATGAGGCTATGTCAAATATTAATAGATGACTGTAATTACCAAAGATATCAGACACATCTATTAATAGAGAGATTCCAATAGAATGCAATAAAGCAGCAGGGAGTCAGGGACCGGACTGAAGTTCTTTAATTTGTCTCATGCAAAGATCAAACACATAACTAACACGATAAGATGGGTTAAATAATAAAAGGCATGCTCATTTTGTACCAGATAATAACACATCTAAGATAGGCTATTTACAGTACTTAAAAGATTATAAAGACAGATGCAACCAGGTTTGGGTGCTAATGATGTAACGGACAATGGAGACAACAAATCCATGAGGAGCTCATTTGGGGAGAAATCTTTATTTAAAAAAATATCCTTCAGGGTACTAGAAGCCATAGAGTTGAGACCCTAGCATACCCATAATGCTAAGGATAATAATAATAATATGCCATTTAGCAGACGCTTTTATCCAAAGCGACTTACAGTCATACGTGCATACATTTTTTTTTTGTGTATGGGTGGTCCCGGGGATCGAACCCACTACCTTGGCATTACAAGCGCCGTGCTCTACCAGCTGAGCTAGAGAGGACCACAGGTCTTTGGGTTCCTGGCCAGCTGATGATCCAGCCAGTTGTCTGGTCCTGAGAATGCTACACCCTGGTCCTGTTGACTTGCTATGTGGGAGGTTCTTCTCTCAACTTCCAGCATAATCACTTGGTTCAATTTATGACTGCATGGCTTCCTAGAAACACATTAACTGATTTTCCCTGTAGGCGATTTAAAATAGCTAGGGTCTCTCTGGACTGTGGCTTTCCAGAGGCAGGCCTGAGAGCTGCAGGTCCTTAGGGAGACACTTGGTACAGTACATCTGGCTCCATTAAGCCTGCCAGGCTGGCTCTCTGTGATCAGCACCCAACATACACATCACCTCACACAAACTGCTTCACACACACACACACTACCTCACACACACTCTGGGGTGGGTTGCAGACTGGTGATGTCAGATCGCCTCGCTCTGCAAACAAGCTCCAGAAGACATCATCATGCCAAAACACAGCTCATTAAACGTTATTAGAGAGTCATTCAAGCAAATTGAGTCCCTTCTCGACTCCTTTGGTTAGCAAACAGCTTTAGGGTCATAGCTAAAGATGAGGGAAAAAAGCCGGACAAATTCAGCTAGGTCACTCACCCTAACGGCGCTTGTGGGACAGACAGAGAAATAATGTTGTTAATGATCACAGACCAGGCTTTGACTCTAATTATATGCCAAGGGCAAACCAATGGGTTGGTTGAGGGTATATCATACCCATGTTGCCTGAGTGAAAACATGCCCCCAAATAACATCACAAACACCTACTGAGAGAGAAACATATCAAATAAACTAATGAAACGTTTTGTCACTATCATGTGGGGGACATTTTTATTTTTTACCTTTATTTAACTAGGCAAGTCAGTTAAGAACAAATTCTTATTTACAATGACGGCCTACCAAAAGGCAAAAGGCCTCCTGCAGGGACCAAAAGGACAAAACACACAGAGAGACACCACAACACTACATAAAGAGAGACCTAAGACAACAACATAGCATGGCAGCAACACATGACAACACAGCATGGTAGCAACACCACATGACAACTACGTGACAAGTGTCCTCTGGACAGGCAAGTGTCCTCTGTAGAAAGAAAACAGATCGTTTATTGCTTCTCTGATTGTGGTTTAAATGTGATGACGCACAAAATGCTTTTAATCTTTATAGGACAGCAGTAAGACCTTAGTGAAAAGCATATAAGGCCAGTGCATATCCCAAAGACTGGGGGGGAAATCATGAACTGTGAGCTGGGGGAAAAGTAATTGCACATCAAACTCTGACAAAATGCTGTTTTTATAATACAAAATTGGAAGCTGATGCCTTTTCCCTCATGTTGCCGGAACACAGATAATCTGAGGATTCTGAATCTCTGATGATAAACACTGCGGATTTCTGATGCATAGGAGGTAGAAGCAGGGTAGGATGCTTCTTTCCCTAACACTCTAAGCTACCAGCCCAAAACCCTGACAAGACCATTTTCTACTAGTCAGAGGATGGTAGAAGCTTCTCAAAGATTAATCTTCTATTAGTAATGGGTCTTATGCAAGTGTTCTCAACCAGTCTGGCCAAAGAAGCATGTGGTTCTAAAATAGAATGTTCTGAACCAAAATATTCTGAAAGCATTGAAATTGTAAGAAATACAAGACAACAATGTTAAAAACCTTCTAATAACCTTCTGTGCTAGTTATAAAATCAGGTCTGACACAGTCCACCTTGATATCATTGCAACATTTTAATTCACTTTCAGTGATTTACTGTCTTTTGTATTGGAAATGGAATATGATCTAATCGAAAGTGAACTACATGGCCAACAGGCCCTTCATAACCACTAAACCAACAGCAAAGCCTCAGTGGCAGTCAGTTGTTTTCTTTTTTTCTGATAGACAGGATGAAATGATGACATTCACAGGCCTGTTTCAAAACCTGGTGTCTGGAGCCTGCCTCCAGACAATGCCATAAATCAGGATGACTTTGCAGAGTCAGACTAATGGAGACAAAACAGAAGATTAATACGGCTCAAGGTTCTGATAAAGGTCAATTTGGTAAAAGTATGCATCCGTTTGAAGCAATTACCACCAGTGATCTGGCTGTACCTGCAGAATTAGGGTTGCCATGGATACCTGCTGAGCTGGAAATGGGAATGTTCCCCTGCATGACAACATCTTGGATTGGTTCATTACACCCCTATTTACCACTGCTAAAGCCAAAAACACAATACATTTGTCCTAAAAACTTAAAGGCACTGCCTGTCAGGTACAAAGACACCAGCGTTGCATTTTATTCATTAGATATACAAACACTGTAAATATATTTCAGCTTGTGCATGTCTGGGAGATTTAAGCAACATTATTTCTTGACAGGAAATTTCATCAGGGCAACAATAGTATTTTGTATTAATGTTGATTAACCTCCATACTGGTACATAAGCTTGCATTTCAGACCTCTAAAAAGAAATGATAACCCTGGTGCAATGTGACGAGACGGCAATATTGAGCAGCCAATCTCAGTGCTGAGGCCCCCTCTGGTTTGTTTTCCATTGTAAGGCTGCATTGATCTGATCATCAGTAACAGCACCGTACCTACCACTGTGATAGACAAATCAACACATCAAACCTCTAAAACAAGCCTAATCTAAGCCTTTTCTCCATATAGAGAGGGGTCGGCAGGTAGCCTAGCAGTTAAGAGCATTGGGCCAGTAACCAAAATGTCGCTGGTTAAAATCCCCGAGCCGACTAGGTGGAAAATCTGTCAATGTGCCCTTGAGCAAGACACTTAACCCTAATTGCTCCTGTAAGTCGCTCTGGATAAGAGCATCTGCTAAATGACTGAAATTGTGTAAATGTATAGACAATACAACTTATCAAACACGCCCATCAATCAATATTAGCTAGCAAGTCAGAATTGGTCAATAACAACTGCAAGGGACTCTGTTTACATAATGTCGGTAACGATGAGAATAAAAAGTCTGCAAGTCTAATCATGTACATTAGTAAATTACAAATCATGAATGTCTGTGCCGAGGCATTTCTGAGGGTGTGTTGTTTACACGGGTAAGAGAGAAGGATTTCCATATGTCAATTAGACTTGCTTGATGAACGCTCCATGACAATCAACATGAATAATCTAGAGACCAATTACTTGTCTACAGGCCACAAGGTTACGGAGAAAAACAGTTCCCCCACAGGCACTGGACCATGAGATGTGCCGGCACAAACTGCACGTCCTACAGGAGCCTCAGATACCGATGAATACAGAGAAGGAAACTAACTAGCCTACTTACTATACCCTTGGTTTTTCTCTGTATACATCCCAGAGGCAAGTGAAGTAGCATCGTGAGAAATAGTCATGTTGACCATCTGCTACTGGACATTGTACAAATGCGCAAACTATATTTCTAAAAAGACACTTTTCAGCAAATGTTTATAGATTCATGCTATAGTTCATGGCAAAAATTCACCCACATCATCATCGTATCCAAGGACGAGTTCAAATAAAGTTTTATCCCATTCAACTAACATGGCAAATTAACATTGTATTCGTAATGTACAAAATCCATCAAAGCTTTAGTCAGATGTTTGTGTTTTATCCTCTCTTGGTAAGTTAATGGTGGTGTTTTTCAAATAGTTCATATTCTTCACCAGTGCACTACGTCTAAGGTACTGTATGGCTTTCATTAATATGATTCACCAACACAGTAATTCAACCGATATATTACTGCGAGGTTATAACAATCAGATTGATAATATATAGCTAGAACCTCATCTGTAGATATCTCTATGTGGTGACACCCTCTCCTGAGTGAGCAGAGTTTTAATTAAACCCCAAACACTAGAGCGAAGGATAAAGTCTTCACAACTTAATGCCTTGTCAGTCGCTGCCGTGGAGGTGGAGAGAAAATGGGGAGGTTATTTACACCAAGGGGAGAGTTAATCTGCTTTGATGATCTAGATCTCTAATCAAATAGAGAAAGATTGTAAATATCATTACAGAGTAATCCACCCTACCAATACACTGAGATGTCAGATAAGGGCAAAAGTTCAGTGCAATATGAGTACATCTTGCTAAAAACAGGTAGCTCAGAACATGCATCTACATCATGTAGCAGTGCAATTAATTACTTTATTTACTGACTGTGGGTGGTATATACGATGGTGTATGAAGTGTATTAGTACAGTATGGTATGTGGAAAAGGCTTATTCTGAGTACTACTTGTATCAGATAGGGAAGCTGAGCATGAAAGATTATTCAGTCTGCAACAGTCTTACCAACAGCCTCCTTTAGCCCATATTTCAGGATTCATGTACACTCAGGAGTATAAGACAGGTGGTCTAAAAATGATATGAACTGCTTTGGAAATACCGAAGTAGAAAATGGGACTTCAAACAGAATATATTTCAAGCTTTGATGTGTAGTTGGTGCCTTTATGGGCAAAAAGCAAGAGTTTGCAGAGAGCTTATTCAAAAAAGTAGTACCATTCTTGTTTCTCAATATTCAAAATGAGCCATACATTGTTCTTTCTCTATGAAATCACTTTTTTACAACAAAGGACTGGTCAATTGGAACATTTCTGATTCATGAATAGACGGAGGCCTGTATGCATATTTCTTGGTTCATTGATGTCTTCCATACACCCTGCAGGCCTCAGGGCAAACTTCCACTAAAATGATTAAGTTCAAAGGCAGAAGAAAAATGACTCACAGACTCAGTCTTCGACCGTGCAGTGGGCTTTATGCAAGCGACAACACGTTCGTACAGGTCTGTCCAGTCAAACTTACAAATGTGGCGCTCCTCTTCGGTCACGGAGAACAGGTCTGCTTTAGGTTCGACTTATCCACATGGAAGTAGTAGGGGATAGCACAGATGCAGTGGTAGAGGAAGAAGCAGAGTGGTCCAGAGAAAGCCCAGAGGCAGAGCCTGATGTTGGAGGAACCACAGTTGACTGCATGTAGTAGACCATGGAGAGCGGTTCTGCTGGAAAACCACTGCAAATCTTCTGACATATTCAACAAATCTTCTGGCATATTCAGCTCCTCAGGGCGAGTATGGATAGGACAGGAGTTGGACTCTGGGAAACTTTCATACCCTCCACCCAAATGTGAAGTTAACATTTGATAACTCATAGCCAACTAACAAGACTAAAGTGGATTTAATGGCCTTTTATACACAGTAGCCAGTTTATTAAGCACACCACCCCATTTACGAAAAACAGTAAGTCAAGTGACCGTGGCTTGCTATATAAAGCAGGCAGACAGTCAGAGGCATTCAGTTACTGTTCAATTGAACGTTAGAATGGGCAAAACGAGTGACCTAAGCGACTTTGAGCGCGGTATGATCGTCGGGGCCATTTCCAGTATCTCAGAAATGGCCGGCCTCATGGGCTTTTCATGGACGACCGTGTCTAAGGTTTACTAAGAATGGTGCGACAAACAAAAACCATCCAGTCAGCGGCAGCCCTGTGGGTAAAAATAGCTTGTTGATGAAAGGTCGAAGGAGAATGACAAGAATGGCGCAAGCTAACAGGCGGGCCACAAACAGGCAAATAATGGCGCAGTAGAACAGTGGTGTGCAGAATGACATCTCGGGAACGCACAACTTGTCAGTCCGTGTCACGGATGGGCTATTGCCACACCGGGTTCCACTCCTATCAGCTAAAAACAAGAACAAGCGGCTCCAGTGGGAACACGATCACCAACACTGGACAATTGAGGAGTGGAAAAACATTGCCTGGTCCGACGAATCCCAGTTCCTGTTGCGTCATGCTGATGGTAGAGTCAGGATTAGGCGTAAGCAGCATGAGTCCATGGCCCATCCTGCCTAGTGTCAACGATACAGGCTGGTGGCGGTGGTGTAATGGTGTGGGGAATGTTTTCCTGGCACACGTTAGGTCCCTTGATACCAATTGAGCAACGTTTCCATGCCCCGAAGAATTCAGGCTGTTCTGGAGGCAAAGGGGGGTCCAACCCGGTACTAGATGGGTGTACTTAATAAACAGTGTATATCTCTGGCATCGGTGAGACACGGCCACTCATTGTTTTACAATTACCAAGGGAGGATTACACACAGGGAAAGAAACCACAAGTAGGAAAGTTTCCAGACAACCACATTACCCTCTCCATCAACAAACCTTTTATCATCAACGAAACTCATCACAATAGGAAAATACATTCAAATATCTAGATCATAAATGAAAAACAAAGTAGAATAGATGTAAAAACATCCATATAAAAAGCTTTCTCTTTTGGTTGAAATGGTGCAGGAAGCTAGTCTAATAGTCGTTGTTCCCTCTGGTTCAGATAGCAGGCATGATAAGGGCTTATTGATCAGCAAAATGGGACATGCTTTAGCAACATTAGGGCACGTTTGCGTGAAAGCATCCAAAAATATAGTATTAGTTTGAAAGCATGGTTGAGCAAGCTTGAGAAAATAAGTTTTAGGCCTACAGGTTATATGGTTCATGTTCCATTTGAGCATTACTTCTTCAATGAAAAACACTCAAGCTAAATATTGATTACAAAGTCCTTGTAGATAGATTGTTCAACATTACGGTTATATCAACATAGAGTGTTTGCCATCCTTCCACTCATGGCTAGGCAATGATTTGCTGTTATACAAAGAAGTGGGCTCTGGCTTCCACCCAAACAACCCCCAACCCAGTGAGACATCTCACAATAGGGAGTGTGATGTCCTGCCGACACTGATCAGAGTGCAGCCAAGACACAGCATGTCCTCTCTGCCTGCCATCTCTACAAGATTAACACCCTCGTAGCCAACCTTCCAGTAACCAGGTTACACTGTCAGGCTAGATACTGTACTGTACTGCCTGACAAAGGATCGCAATCATCTCCCTTGGCGACGCTCCAACTACATCCAATAATACATCCAAGAACCTCTCCGAAAACAGGATGGTCACTACAATTTGCATTGTTTACGTAAAGTTCATTAGTTAAATCATTTAGTAATGTAAGGGGTGGGAACTATTGCAATTAACACAACAATCTTCAAGCTGGGTCAAAAGATTTGTGGTACAGTGTTCAGAGAAAAACTACCAAGCTCCAGAGGAAAACATATCCTGTCGAATCTTAAATTATAGAGTCCTATAAAAAATAAACTGCTCAATTCATCATCTCCCCCATAACCTCTGTCATATCCCCTTTGTAATGCATGAGTCTGTGAGAGGACACCAACATGCCGCCTGTATAACCTAGGCTCTTAAACCTGCTCAAATCAAATTGATCTGGCATTGGCCTAGCTGGCTTCCAATTAACTCCAATGCCTTTCATTTCTCTCTCCTGCAGCTCCAAGTCCCAGCTCTACCTCTCAACTTAGTATTTCTATGGCTGCTGTGGGTACAGGGTCATGGAAATGTCCAGGAGAGGCAACAGTTTAATAGAAGTTGTGCTCGAGCTTGGACAGCCCCTATACTGCGCCAGATCATAATATCTGTGGGAAGAAGATTGATGTCTGAGTATCTGTTGCAGACATCATAGTCCATCTTTATAATGCTGTGAATTGTGCACAGAGAACTTTATACATCCAGAATATCTAGACTCTGTTAGACACTGACCATTGCTCTGTTCAGGCAACTTACTAAACACAAATACTTTCTTAGAGAGTTGTGATTGTTCCCTGTACTCTCCAATTATTAGATTTGGCTAAACTGTACAGTTTAAATGAACACATACTTGGGGGCGGGGGAACCGGCCAACTTGACGCGGTCTCCCATTCGTTAGAACAAATTGCATTAGTCTGAAACAGCAGCCAGCAGGACATGTGAAGCACGTACAAGTGAGCAGTTCATTAGCAGGAATGACTGCTGGTTTTCATCCTGCTGTCCCATTGCAAATTAAAGACATTCTAATTGCTGGACCGGGTCACCACTTTCATTCTTTGAGGACTTTTACCATCACAGTAATGGACTCTGGAACGTATTCACTCAAGTGAGTTCTAAATGTATCATTCCACATCACAGATGATCGGAACATAAATAAAATGTACATAATGTGAAAAGAAACGGAAGAAGACACCTCTGGCCAGATTTCATTTGACTTTTCAGAGAGGAGTGTGGCCCATGAAGAAATTATTAATGTGAATAAATGGAATAAATAATACACGGTCCAACATGGTTATCTAAGGACATTTAATTAAAACATATCATATCTGCCTCAAGCAGAATAGATATGGAAAGGTTTATCTGATGCCTTTCTATAAGACCTGCAGTGATTCGTGTGACATTCACTGATTAAATTGTGCTGTGACATTTGACACATAAATATATAGAATAAATTGTGATTGTTTGCTGTAATCTCTTTATCCTGTTTGTTTAAAATTGCTACATTGTGCTCACAATTAAATCACAGGCCAAACTGCATGTTCATTAGAGACTGATAATGATTTTTTAATCCGAGTCAATTTGCTGAAGTTCCCTCATAATAATCAAAATTACCCCAAGCAGGCTGAGCAGAAATATTGCGATTTCTTACTCCTTATCCTCCCAGATAAGCCTAAAAACCATGTACTTTGTGTAATTAGCTTCCATAAATTATGAATCCCAACTAATGAATATTTCCATGTCTGGTAGGGTAACAAAATCATCAGCTGAATTTGTTTCTCACACTGAAATTCCCTTCTGCGTTTAACTGACTGCAGACAAATGTAAACAATAGGCTGTGTAATAAGTCTAGAAGTTTAATGCTTCCAACGGGCTTACTTAGTGTTCAACATGACGATTAAACTCAATACTCTCAGAAACTATTGTAAAAGGTTGCATCAGTACTACTATGCAAATAATTGTCCTTCCACCAATTAAGAATGTGCACACTGACAAAGGGGTGTTAACTTACTACCTTGACCATATATGATGATAAGGGCTGTTTCCTTTGAGGGTTAGTGTGTAAACAGTAAAACACAGGTTACATGGAAACAAGATATAGTAGAGTCTTGGATTAAATGTAAACATCATCATCTATAGACCTATGGGATGCTTGAAATGATAGCCAAATACTGTGGGGTGTAGTCCTATGGTCTATACCGAAGAATTGAACAATGAAGTGCAATCTAACAACATTGGCCTCTGGCATGTAATGAATTTTCCCTTCTTACCTTATCAGCCAAGGCACCAATAAACACAGTCCTTGGAGCTCCAACTCTGAACAAAATTACTTTGAGGGCTTTCAGCCACCTGGAATTGTGCCATTATTTATGAAATATCAGTAAGAAATACCCAACCTCTTTGGCTGGTAGCAGTATAATTTATGCAGTCTAATGCAAGTGGTCTTGAGGGCTCAACCAAGGGAGAACAAACATTTCCAGGAGCTCATTGTATTTGGAAAGATGCCTAAAACTAAAATAAACAAATACATCCTAGATTTAATGTAGTGCCGTGTGCAGACTAGGCTCTAATCATAAGGATGAACATTGAACTTCAAATAGAGACAACACAATTTACATGGCAGTATAATACGCTGACATGTCATAACAGAACAGTACATTTGTGACATCATCATCTCTCACACAGGAAATGTGCATGAATACCAGTCTTGTGCAAGATACAGTATTCAGATGCATGTGCGTACTTTTTATCTGATTCAGATCAAGGAACAAACACTACATAATACATATAACGCAAACAACTAACAACTGCTGGGCCTACAAGCAGCCCCCCAGCTGGGAGACTATCCTCAGAAGTCATTATTACACAATTCCACTTTTGTCTTCATTCAACATCCAACAAAGACACATTCAAATCAACGTGACATTAATAAAGAATAAATGGGCTCCCTGAGATGTAGATCAGAGATTCCTACAGTACATTCAGTCCATTCCTGAATTCACTGTTTCCTCTTGTACCTCCCCCTCCCTCCCGATTCACTCTGAATTCATATGGGTCCCGTTTTCACACTAATTGTGTGTGTGTTTTCACAGAAAAATGATGGTTGCTTTCAGGAGAAACATCATAAATGAAGAAAATAACATGTAATAAATAAATGAACATGTCCAATGGGAGCTGATGGATGCCGCACAACCTTAAAAGTCATTTGACAGTCTTACTAAGTGAGCAGTTGCAGCGGGAGGTGATGTTCAAATAGCAGATTTGGGAAACTGTGACATTTCCACAAAATCAACAAATGAAGTGCTCGGCTGCCAAGTATTCTATTAAAAGCTAGTCAGTAGTTCAACATACTTGCTGATTCAACTAACATATTAGGACATATAGTGTGGTTATAAGTCACATGAAACATGACAAAAAATCTAATTTGGACACTTCATTTCGCTAACAAAAAACATCTCGGAAGGCTTATGGCCTAGCGTCCTTTAGTTCAATGGAATGGCAACCAAAAGGTCATATAGTGACATTTGTACATGAACATATCCTACTCACTGGAACCAGCCAGTGGAGGAAACCATTTTAAAAGGGCTGCGTATGAGACGGAATAAGATTTGTGTGTTCAAAGTTGACATTTTGCCCCCATCGTAGGTTATCTTTCAAGCTTCTTTAGAATACATTAAAACATTACACAAAACCTCCTCTGTCAACAAACATTCCAATAATTTGCATCTATACAAAACCCATGAATTCATTTATGCATTGCTTTGCCACAGTCTAGTGAATAGGCACCTTTCATTGACTTTTATTTTATTTATTTATTTCAACTTTATTTAACCAGGTAAGCCAGTTGAGAACAAGTTCTCACTTACAACTGCGACCTGGCCAAGATAAAGCAAAGCAGTGCGATAAAAACAACAACACAGAGTTACATATAGAGTAAAACAAAACATAAAGTCAAAAATACAACAGAAAATATATATACAGTGTGTGCAAATGTAGCAAGTTATGGAGGTAAGGCAATAAATATGACATAGTGAAAAATAATTGCAATTAGTATTAACACTGGAATGATAGATGTGCAAGAGATGATTTGCAAATAGAGATACTGGGGTGCAAATGAGCAAAATAAATAACAATATGGGGATGAGGTAGTTGGGTGGTCTAATTTCAGATGGGCTGTGTACAGGTGCAGTGATCGGTAAGGTGCTCTGACAACTGATGCTTAAAGTTAGTGAGGGAGATAACAGTCTCCAGCTTCAGAGATTTTTGCAGTTCGTTCCAGTCATTGACAGCAGAGAACTGGAAGGAATGGCGGCCAAAGGAGGTGTTGGCTTTGGGGATGACCAGTGAGATATACCTGCTGGAGCGCATACTACGGGTGGGTGTTGCTATGGTGACCAATGAGCTAAGATAAGGCGGGGATTTGCCTAGCAGAGCTGGTGGCCAGGGTAGTGGTAGCCAGGTGGAAAGCATGGCCAGCCGTAGCAAAATGCTTGTTGAAATTCTCGATTATTGTAGATTTATCAGTGGTGATAATGTTTCCTAGCCTCAGTGCAGTGGGCAGCTGGGAGGAGGTGCTCTTATTCTCCATGGACTTTACAGTGTCCCAAAACTTTTTGGAGTTAGTGCTACAGGATGCAAATTTCTGTTTGAAAAAGCTAGCCTTTGCTTTCCTAACTGCTTGTATATATTGGTTCCTAACTTCCCTGAAAAGTTGCATATCGCGGGGGCTATTCGATGCTAATGCAGTACGCCACAGGATGTTTTTGTGCTGGTCAAGGGCAGTCAAGTCTGAGGAGAACCAGGGGCTATATCTGTTCTTAGTTCTGAATTTTTTGAAAGGGGCATGCTTATTTACGGAATGAGATCGATATCCATCCAGGATACCTGGGCCAGGTCAATTAGGAAGTACTGCTCGCTAAAGTGTTTTAGGGAGCGTTTGACAGTGATGAGGGGTGGTCGTTTGACCGCGGACCCGTTACGGACGCAGGCAATAAGGCAGTGATCGCTGAGATCCTGGTTGAAGACAGCGGAGGTGTATTTAGAGGGTAAGTTAGTCAGGATGATATCTATGAGGGTACCCATGTTTACGGATTAGGGTTGTACCTGGTAGGTTCCCTGATAATTTGTGTGAGATTGAGGGCATCTAGTTTGGATTGTAGGATGGCCGGGGTGTTAAGCATATCCCAGTTTAGGTCACCAAGCAGTACGAACTCTGAGGATAGATGGGGGGCAATCAGTTCACATATGGTGTCCAGGGCACAGCTGGGGGCTGAGGGGGGTCTGTAGCAAGCGGCAACAGTGAGAGACTTATTTCTGGAAAGGTGGATTTTTAGAAGTAGGAGCTCAAACTGTTTGGGCATAGACCTGGATAGTATGATAGAGCTCTGCAGGCTATCTCTACAGTAGATTGCAACTCCACCCCCTTTGGCAGTTCTATCTAGACGGAAAATGTTGTAGTTAGGGATGGACATTTCTGAATTTTTGGTGGCCTTCCTAAGCAGGATTCAGACACTGCTAGAACATCAGGGTTGGCGGAGTGTGCTAACGCAGTGAATAACTCAAACTTAGGAAAGAGGCTTCTGATGTTAACGTGCAGAAAACCAAGGCTTTTACGGTTACAGAAGTCAACAAATGATAGCTCCTGGGGAGTAGGAGTGATACTGCAGGGCCTGGGTTAGCCTCTACATCACCAGAGGAACAGAAGAGGACTAGAATAAGGATACGGCTAAAGGCTTTAAGAACTGGTCTTCTAGTGCGTTGGGTACAGAGAATAAAGGGGCCAGATTTCCGGGCATTGTAGAATAGATTCAGGGCAAGGATATGGAAGGATATGTACAGACAAGGATATGGAAGGATATGAGTACAGTGGAGTTAAACCTAAGCGTTGGGTAACAATGAAAGAGATAGCATCACTGGAGGCACCGATTGAGCCTGTCTCGGCATGTATGGGGGGTGGAACAAAGGAGCTATTTGAGGCAGTTTGAGAGGGACGGGGTTCTACAGTGAAATTGTATAATAAGAACTAACTGGAACAGCAATAGGCAAGGAATATTGACATGGGTTGAGAGGCATAAAGCAATCACAGGTGTTATTAGAGAGAGCTAAGACAACAACTGGTAATGGCGATGAAAGTTTGGGCTGAGACTAAACAGACAAACAGGACAGGGTACTGTGTAAAGGAACAGTCCAGCAGGCATCAGCTGTGCAGCTGAGTGATCATAAGGTCCAGTGAACAGCAATATGTGAGTCTGAGAGCAGTTCGAATTGGTGCTACAGCACAGCGAGCAGGAAGCATGGCTGTTGTTTGTGTGTGCTAGCGGGCTGGGGCTAGCAGATGGATCTTCGTGGTCGTCGCAACGGGAAGCCTGTTGAAACCACAGACGTCGGCAGACCAGTCGTGATGGATCGGCGGGGCTCTGTGTCGACTCTAGGAGGTCCCGTCCGGTTGACAGAGAGGTAGATAGCCGGGAGATATGCCTGACTCGAGGCTAGCTCAAGGCTGATTAGCCAACAACAACATCCATTTGGTTGCAGCTAGCTAGTTGCGATGATCCGGTGTTAAAGGTCCAGTGATTCAGTGATTCTGGCAGAACGCGCTGTGCAGACTGGCCGATAATAGTCCAGGCCACGGACAATGTTGAAAAAACGCTAACGGTGGCTAATAGCAAGTAGCTAGTTAGCTGGCTACTCCCGTCCGGTAGACAAAGAGGTAGATAGCCGGGATATGGGCCTGGCTAGAGGCTAGCTCAAGGCTAACTGGTGCTTGCTTCGGGGGCAGTGGTGATTAGCCTACAGCAACATCCATTCGGTTGCGGCTAGCTAGTTGCGATCCGGTGTTAAGGTCCAGTGATTAAGTTATTCCGGCAGGAAATCCGATGTTCTGGGTGAAAACCGCTAACGGTGGCTAATAGCAAGTAGCTAGTTAGCTAGTTAGCTGGCTAGCTAGTTTCAACTGGAGATTCTAGATAAAGGTGAGTAAATAATAGAATCCGTTCCACATTGAGTGAGGCGGGTTGCAGGAAAGTATATTTAGTAGAAGGATGAAAAGTGTGATATGGAAATATATACGTAAAATACAAAAAACTGGCTATTTACACAGACACACAACAGAGCACACGACCGCACTGCTACGCATTTTACATTTTAGTCATTTAGCAGACGCTCTTATCCAGAGCGACTTACAGTTAGTGAGTGCATACATTTTTCAAACTGGCCCCGAATCCACAACCCTGGCGTTGCAAGCGCCATGCTCTACCAACTTAGCTACAGGAGGCCCCTATGCCATCTTGGTATGATCATCTTAACTGACACAGAAATACACCTCAACAAATGAGGTTCAATGTCAAAGATCCAGTGTTTTGAATGCTTTCTACACTAAAGAACTGCTTTAATCTCTTTCCTTTGCATGCTTATCGACAGTCCCCAGGTCTCACATGCAGGTCCCACAGCTTTTTAAAAAGCACTTGTAAACTTACCTGCTCCACCTCCCCTGGGTGCAGTTAGACTGTTAGTGGCCCATTTAAAACCCATCTAATTAATTATTCAAAAGGTATTATTTTCTACATTGAATCTATTTCCTGCATCAGCGATGCTGATAATGGATCCCTGAGGATTTTGGAGTGCCATGCATCCCTTGTTTATTACACACCTCTCCTTCATAACAGCACCACAGACAAAAATGATACACACTAAAAATCAATGTTTCACTGGCCAGCAGTGTTAAGCAAAGTACACCACTAAGTGAAAGTTCTGTACTTAGCAGAGTGGTGGCTCTCAGTGTAGAAGGTATCATTCCATTTGAGGGATTTGATGTAGACTCTGGGGTGACTACAGTTCCAGATTCAGAAGCAGGCCTGGATTATAGTTTGTTATATAGTAAATTTACATTGACATATAGCATCTCCCTGATGTCCAATTTACACATTTGGCAGAAATCAATCAACAATAGTGGAACTCATACCACAATAGAAAACTAAGCTTTAAATGGTATGCTTATGATGGTGCAAAAAAACAATTTTCTCTCTACAAACATTAACAGCAATAATGTGTGTTAATCCAAGGAAAATCATTTGCAATGTCATTTTCCCTCACAAATAAAGGTTTTCATTAATCAAATGTCATATTATCACCAAGTGATTATTTTTAGGGTTTTCTAAACAATGCAAATAGGAATATACCCGGAGAATAACAGATTTTGCATTCAACACAACACTCCCTATCAAAATTACATTTTTATCAACATGGCACTGGGAGAGCATTTAACTTAGAGAGCAAAACTCAATTTCTAAAATAACACTGGAATTATATGCACAGGGTGAAGAGAGGGGAGCAGAGAGAGAATAAAAGTGTTTGAGAAAGAAGAAGCGAAGATAGAGAAGTGGGTAAAAGAGAAAGATAAATCAGAAATTGCTTTATACAAAGGATTTATTAAAATACCTCTAGTCTATTCTCGTACAAATAGACATATTGCAACTAAAATAGGGTAGGGGTGTGGGAGTGAGGGCTCACCTGCAAGATTACACATTATATTTCTCCCAGATGTAGTGTTCCCTATTTGCATCACAGAGTCAAAATGTATATCTAATACTGCACCTTTTCTAAAATGTTCTTAAAAACATGGAAATTCAGATTTGCTCTGCACTCAGACTTGTGTTTAATATTCAAAAACATTTACAAATGCACTTCTGCTAAGCATTAGACATAATATGAAGTGCTTATTCCATGAGTTGTAGCCAATGTACTTTCCTTATTTTATTTTTTGGTATGTTTGTGTTACAACTAATAGCCAATATACATTCTTGTGTAACAGCGGAAAGATTTAATTCAAAGGTAAAATCTTTACCAGTGTCATATAAAGAAGTAGATCCACTTTAATTTAACTTTAAATTACTTTTCAATCTGTCTAATAATAGTGATATTGACTTTCAGTCATTCATCCAAAATCGGTATGAATAGGAAGCTTAGACCCTGGCAAAACATTCTGTTCAAACTAATTAAGAGCTTAACAACAATGTCTGAGCTTACCTCCAAATGAATAAACGCTCAAGGAAAGAGTAAAATCACAGTTTCACACCTGTGTCTCAAACATGGAACTAACCCATCTGTGTTGCTTGTGATCTGCCTTAGACTCAAGGGCCTCATAACACATCAAAATATGGGTCTCTAATTCAAGTGATTCCAAGCCAGCTAGAACTACTGTTTGTGAAATAGAGTAATTTCAACACTGAGATATCAGCAGGGAGCTTATTTTTTCTTGTGAGTAGGGTAAAGTCAACCAAACACAACAAAGCTTTGCTCAAACATTGTCCTAATCACTGAGGCCACACAACCACACACTAAAAAGAGGTACTGGCTACCCTAGAATGAATACCCACAATGCCCTCTACTGGGGGAAAAAACAATATCCCATATCACCTTGGCGCTACAGGAGCAGTATACACATGTAATGAATGGAGCTATGCAAACACCATCGTGGACCATTGATCAAATAAAAAGACCACAAGTAAGTCTGCATTATTAGTCAAATAATAAACTCTGCTGTGGCCTTCTAGACATTAAAACAGCAGATTGGTTTGATTTGGTTTTCTATACGCCAATGTAGAGAATCAACAAACAATGCAGGAAATGCATTTTTAGCCTGTAAAATGCACCGTCAATGGCCATTATGTCATCACCCAAGGCCATTCCATGCAATCATTAGAGTGGTTAGTTTGTCCGGTGTACTGAGTCAATACAAATGCTATAAGTACAGTGGCTTGCGAAAGTATTCACCCCCCTTGGCATTTTTCGTATTTTGTTGCCTTACAACCTGGAATTAAAATGGATTTTTTTGGGGTTTGTATCATTTGATTTACACAACATGCCTACCACTTTGAAGATGCAAAATATTTTTTCTGTGAAACTAACAAGAAATAAGACAAAAAAAATGAAAACTTGAGCGTGCATAACTATTCACCCCCCCCAAAGTCAATACTTTGTAGAGCCACCTTTTGCAGCAATTACAGCTGCAAGTCTCTTGGGGTATGTCTCTATAAGGTTTCCCTCAAGAATTTCCCTGTATTTAGCACCATCCATCATTCCTTCAATTCTAACCAGTTTCCCAGTCCCTGCCGATGAAAAACATCGGGGATGATGTACTCGGGGTGATGAGTGGTGTTGGGTTTGCGCCAGACATAGCGTTTTCCTTGATGGCCAAAAAGCTAAATTTTAGTCTCATCTGACCAGAGTACCTTCTTCCATATGTTTTGGGAGTCTCCCACATGCCATGACTTTAAGCAATGGCTTTTTTCTGGCAACTCTTCTGTAAAGCCCAGCTCTGTGGAGTGTACGGCTTAAAGTGGTTCAATGGACAGATACTTCAATCTCCGCAGTTGCGCTTTGCAGCTCCTTCAGGGTTATCGTTGGTCTCTATGTTGCCTCTCTGAATAATGCCCTTCTTGCCTGGTCTGTGAGTTTTGGTGGGCGGCCCTCTCTTGGCAGGTTTGTTGTGGTGCCATATTCTTTCCATTTTTTTATAATGGATTTAATGGTGCTCCGTGGGATGTTCAAAGTTTTGGATATTTTTTTATAACCCAACCCTGATCTGTACTTCTCCACAACTTTGTCCCTGATGTCAACGGCGTCAGTGAAATGCGGTGGGCGAAGTCAAACGCAGGACACAGAGCTGATCAGAAAACGTACTTTACTAGAAAGTAATCTGAGAATACACAATCTCCACACAGGGAGGAAATAACCCGCACACTAACGACTGCCGATAACAATAACAATCACACACAACACACAGTGTAAGACAGAGGGTTAAATAGGGAAGACAATTCTACATAATGGGAAACAGGTGTACAGAATCAAGACAGAACAAGTCGAACATAGAAACATAGATCGGTAGCAGCTAGTACTCCGGTGACGACGAACACCGAAGCCTGCCCGAGCAAGGAGGAGGGGCAGCCTCGGCTGAATCCGTGACACCTGACCTGTTTGGAGAGCTCCTTGGTCTTCATGGTGCCGCTTGCTTGGTGGTGCCGCTTGCTTGGTGGTGCCGCTTGCTTGGTGGTGTTGCAGACTGTTTCAGAACAGGTGTATATATACTGAGATCATGTGACAGATCATGTGACACTTAAATTGCACACAGGTGGACTTTATTTAACTAATTATGTGACTTCTGAAGGTAATTGGTTGCACCAGATCTTATTTAGGGGCTTCATAGCAAAGGGGGTGAATACATATGCACGCACCACTTTTCCGTTATTTATTTTGTATAATTTTCTGAGTTATTTTTTAAATTTCACTTCACCAATTTGGACTATTTTGTGTATGTCCATTACATGAAATCCAAATAAAAATCTATTTAAAGTACAGGTTGTAATGCAATAAAATAGGAAAAACGCCAAGGGGGATGAATACTTTTGAAAAGGCTCTTAAAACAATTAGCCTCACCAGTAGGCCTATGAACAGTCAGGGTATAGGAAAAATGTAATGGGCACTTTGCTAAACATGTTATCCAGACTCCAGGATGTACAGTAAAACCTCAAACATGTTGCTTATTGATAAAAACATTCACAACTGTTGGATTTTGAACATACCCTTTGTGCTCAGTCAGAGCAGGGTAGCTGAGATTTGTTAGTGAACAATGTGTTAGTTTGACAACGCATCAATATAACACTTATTATCATGTAGGGGCTGTCTGACAGCTGCTGCCAGCAAAGCAGAAAAAGACATCCCCCAGGATGACAAGTTCCTGATATGCTTTAATCTTAAATGTACCGAATGTGCAAAATTATGATCTTATGGAAATAATGAAAATAATCACACTGCCATCTCCTATAAATAAGTGACAGCATGACTTTCTCCCATCAAATTAATGATGTTCCTTCTTCAGAATAATGGTGTGAATGCATTGCAGCAGCATACATTAACATCATCTGCTTATGAGAACATCCACCCTCTGCTTTCTGGCAGTGCTCTGGATATGGAAGGGAGGGACTAAAACCTCACAATAAAATCTACCTTAGACTACAACTACTCTTAGGCCTACAGAGGTTTTCATAGCCAACCTTCAGTACCAGTCAAAAGTTTGGACACACCTACTCATTCCAGGGTTTTCCTGAATTTTTTACTATTTTCTAAATTGTAGAATAATAGTGAAGACATCATACATATACAGAAGATAGCCCTATTTGGTAAACGACCAATTCCATATTATGGCAAGAACAGCTCAAATAACCAAAGAGAAACGACAGTCCATCATTACTTTAAGACATGAAGGTCAGTCGATACAGAACATTTCAGTTGCAAAAACCATCAAGCGCTATGATGAAACTGACTCTCATGAGGACCGCCACAGGAATGGAAGCTGCAGAGGATAAGTTCATTAGAGTTACCAGTCTCAGAAATTGCAGCCCAAATAAATGCTTCACAGAGTTCAAGTAACAGACACATCTCAACATCAACTGTTCAGAGGAGACTGTGTGAATCAGGCCTTCATGGTCAAATTGCTGCAAAGAAACCACAACTAAAGGACACCAATAGGAAGAAGTGACTTGCTTGGGCCAAGATTTGTCCAAATTTGTCCAAATTTGAGATTTTTGGTTCCAACCGCCGTGTCTTTGTGAGATGCAGTGTGGGTGAACGGATGATCTCTGCATGTATATTTCCCACCGTAAAGCATGAAGGAGGTGTTATGGTGTGGGGGTGCTTTGCTGGTGACACTGTCCGTGATTCATTTAGAATTCAAGGCACACTTAACCAGCATGGCTACCACAGCATTCTGCAGCGATACGCCATCCCATCTGGTTTGGGCTTAGTGGGACGATCATTTGTTTTTCAACAGAAATCTCCACATGAGACCTGGATGGAGTCTGAGGACAAAGTGAGGGAAATGATCTCTGAGAAATTGAAGATGGCCCACAGGAAGATTGAGGTGGAGCGCGCCCACAGGACCAAGCCTATGGGTTCGTAGCTTCAACCCCGCAGCACACACACACCAATTGATTAATGGACTGCTGAATGTATATTTTTTTATCTTGCTTTGTTTGCTCTTTTCAGTATGATGTCTATCTCTGATAAGCTACCCAGGAAATGTTTGAAAATATATGTAGCCTTAGAAACAAGGTTAATGAAATCAATAACTTGCTAACATCAGGTAACATGCATATTAGCCATTTCTGAGAATCACTAAGATAATTCAATTGATGATACAGCAGTAGCAATACAATAATCTATAGAAGAGACAGAAATGCTTATGGGGGAGGTGTAGCTGTATATATTCAGAGCCATATCCCTGTAATGCTTAGAGAAGATCTTATGTCAAGTGTTATTGAAGTGTTGTGGTTGCAGATTCACTTGCCACATCTAAAGCCTTTTCTTTTGGGGTGTTGCTATAGGCCACCAAGTGTGAACAGTCAGTATCTAAATAATATGTGTGAAATGCTTAATAGTGAATGTGATGTAAACAGAGTGGTCTACCTTCTTGGGGACCTGAATATTGACTGGTTTCCATCAAGCTCAAGAGGAAGTTGCTTACTGTAACCAGTGCCTGTAATCTGGATCAGGTTATTAATCAACCTACCAGGGTGTTTACAAACACTACAGGAACAAGATCATCCACATGTATCGATCACATTTTTACTAATACTGTAGAACTTTGTTCTAAAGCTGTAACTGTACCCCCTGGATGCAGTGATCACAATATAGTGACTATATCCAGGAAAGCCAAAGTTCCAACAGCTGGGCCTAAAATAATGTATAAGAGATCATACAAAAGCTTTAGCTGTGACTCATATGTGGATGATATAAAAAATATTTGTTGGTCTGATGTGATTAAAAAGGAGCATCCAGACGCTGCACTTGATGAATTTATGAAATAGCTTCTTCCAATTATTGATAAACATGCACCTGTTAGGAAACTGACTGTTGGAACTGTTAAGGCTCCATGGATTGATGAGGAATTGAAAAACTGTATGGTTGGAAGAGATGGGGCAAAAGGAGTGGCTAATAAGTCTGGCTGCACATCTGACTGGCTGACTGCAAATTGAGAAATGATGTGACTAAACTCAACAACAAAAAAAGAAACTGTATTATGAAGCCAAGATCAATGATATAAAGAATGATGGAAAAAAAAGTTGGAGTATTTAAATGAAATGATGGGCAGAAAGACAAATTCAACTCCATCTTTCATCGAATCAGATGGCTTATTTTAATGATTACTTCATCTGCAAAGTGGGCAAACTTAGGCAGGAAATGCCAACAACGAACAGTGAGCCATCGTATTCATGCATAAAAAAACAAATAATGAAAGAAAAGCATTGCAAGTTTGAATTTTGTAAAGTTAGTGTGGGAGACGTGGAAAAATTATTGTTATCGATCAATAATGACAAACCTCCTGGCATTGACAACTTAGATGGAACGCTACTGAGGATGGTAGCTGACTCTATAGCCACTCCTATCTGTCATATCTTTAATATGAGCCTAGAGGAAAGTCTTTGTCCTCAGGCCTGGAGGGAAGCCAAAGTAATTCCACTACCCAAGAATGGTAAACCGGCCTTTACTGGTTCTAACAGCAGACCTATAAGCTTGCTGCCAGCTCTTAGCAAACAGTTGGAACAAATGGTGTTTGACCAAATACAATACTATTTCTCTGTAAAAAGAAATTAACAACAGACTTTCAGCATGCTTATAGGGAAGGGCACTCAACATGTACTGCACTGACACAAATTACTGATGATTGGTTGAAAGAAATTGATAATAAGAAAATTGTGGGAGCTGTACTGTTAGATTTCAGTGCAGCCTTTGATATTACTGACCATAACCTGTTGTGGGAAAAACCGTATGTGTTATGGCTTTTCAACCTCTGCCATATCGGGGATTCAGAGCTATCTAATATAACTCAAAGGGTTTTCTTTAATGGAAGCATCTCTAATGTCAAACATGTCAAGTGTGGTGTACTGCAGAGCAGTTCTCTAGGCCCTCCACTCTTTTCTATTTTTACCAATGACCTGACACTGGCATTAAACAAAGCATGTGTGCCCATGTATACTGATGATTCAACCATATACGCATCAGCAACCACAGCTAATGAAGTCACTGAAACCCTTAACAAATAGTTGCAGTCTGTGTTGGAATGGGTGGCCACTAATAAACTGGTCCTGAACATCTCTAAAACTAAGAGCATTGTATTTGGTACAAATCATTCCCTAAATTCTCGACCTCAGCTGAATCTGGTAATGAATGGTGTGGCTGTTGAACAAGTTGAGGAGACTAAATTACTTGGCGTTACCTTAGATTGTAAACTATCATGGTCAAAACATATAGATTCAATGGTTGTAAAGATGGGGAGAGGTCTGTCCGTAATAAAGAGATGCTCTGCTTTTTTGACACCACACTCCAAAAAGCAAGTTCTGCAGGCTCTAGTTTTGTCTAATCTTGATTATTGTCCAGTCGTGTGGTCCAGTGCTGCAAGGAAAGACCTAGTTAAGCTGCAGCGGCCCAAAACAGAGTGGCACGTCTTGCTCTTCATTGTAATCAGAGGGCTGATATAAATACTATGCATGCCAGTATCTTGGCTAAGAGTTGAGGAGAGACTGACTGCATCACTTCTTGTCTCCCGAGTGGCGCAGTGGTCTTAGGCACTGCATCGCAGTGCTAGCTGTGCCACTAGAGATCCTGGTTCGAATCCAGGCTCTGTCGTAGCCGGCCGCGACCGGGAGACCCATGGGGCGGCGCACAATTGGCCCAGGGTAGCTCAGTTGGTAGAGCATGGCGTTTGCAACGCCAGGGTTGTGGGTTCGATTCCCACGGGGGGCCAGTATGATAAATATAAAATAATCTATGCACTAACTGTAAGTCGCTCTGGATAAGAGCGTCTGCTAAATGACTAAAATGTAAAATAAGAAACAATGTGTTGAAAATCCCAAATGGTTTGCATAGTCAATTTACACACAGCTCTGACACACACACTTATGCCACCAGGGGTCTTTTCACAGTCCCCAAATTCAAGAAAGCGTACAGTATTATATAGAGACATTATTGCATGGAACTCCTTTCCATCTCATATTGCTCAAATAAACAGCAAACCTGGTTTCAAAAAACAGATAAAGCAACACCTCACGGCACAACGCCTCTCCCATATTTGACCTAGTTTGTGTGTATGTATTGATATCTAGGCTAAGTGTGCCTTTACAAAAAATGTATGTAGTCCTTGAGCTGTTCTTATCTATTAATGTTCTGTATTATTTCATGTTTTGTGTGGTCCCCAGGAAGAGTAGCTGCTGCTTTTGCAACAGCTAATGGGGATCCTAATAAAATATTAAATACCAAATGACCCAACACACCTCCAGGCTGTGTAAGGGCTATTTGACCAAGAAGGAGAGTGATGAAGTGCTGCATCAGATGACCTGGCCTCCACAATCCCCCGACCTCAACCCAATTGAGATGGTTTGGGATGAGTCGGACCGCAGAGTGAAGGAAAAGCAGCCAACAAGTGCTCAGCATGTGTGGGAACTCCTTCAAGACTGTTGGAAAAGTATATAAAATATATTTTGATTTGTTTAACACTTTTCTGTTTACTACATGATTCCATATGTGTTCTTTCATAGTTTTGATGTCTTCACTATTGTTCTACAACGTAAAAAAATAGTAAAAATAAAGAAAATCCCTTGTATATATACTGTATAAATTTACACTACCAGTCAAAAGTTTGGACACCTACTCATTCAAGGGATTTTCTTTATTGTCACTATTTTTTTACATTGTAGAATAATAGTGAAGACATCAAAACTATGAAAGAACACATACGGAACCGTGTAGTAAACAAAAAAGTGTTAAACAAATCAAAATATATTTGAGATTTGAGATTCTTCAAATAGCCACCCTTTGCCTTGAGGACAGCTTTGCACACTCTTGGCATTCTCTCAACCAGCTTCATGAGGTAATCACCTAGAATGCATTTCAATTAACAGGTGTGCCTTCTTAAAAAGTTAATTTGTGGAATTTCTTTCCTTCTTAATGCGTTTGAGTCAATCAGTTGTGTAGTGGCTTCCTTACCAACTGACCATAGCCACTGCCCAAGCCTGAAGCAGGGTTGTTTCGGACGCATACAGTCCACATTCAAAGTTCCCAAACAACAAAAACATTCAATGAGATCCAGGGATATGGTGCAACAACAAGGTTTATTCTTCTTATATCTAACAAAAAATGATTCTCCAATCAACTTCAAGCACAGATTACTTGACATGAAAAATAAGTAATATGGGCTGTTTGTATGTATGTCTGTATGGTCAAAAGACTATACCGCTCCCGCGTCTAGCTAGGACTCCCCTCCCCCCGAAGGCCCAACTTCCTGCCTTTATCCTATCATTAACACACGTACCACAGTACAATGAATGTGCAAGAGGGGGAGGCTAAAACTAACTTACACTAATAACAAAGGAATATATCTCAATCAGGTAAATAAATCATAAACGTATGTACCTAATATTTCATCATATACATTCATATTTCATATATTTACACACACGTACATGGAGCTCTGTATGTTCTGTCTTTTATACAAATATGTCTAAATCGGCTCTGACATACCAGCCCCTAATTGTTAACTGCACTGAATGCATAACAATTACTTAATATTCAAAAATAGAGCCAACACACAAAACATACTATACCAGAGCAGTATTACGGTTCATAGCTATATACAAATATACAAGGTCCCATATAGGACAATATTCCATTGATCTCAGTCCCAGATTTGAAGTGTTCAAGTGTTCAACATCCAAAAAATTTAAAGAGTTTGACGTCCAAAAATTTAAGAGTATGACATCAAAGAATCAGAGGGACACATGATTCAAAGATGGAGCCCTGTGTGGGTGTGTGTCTCAGTCAGTTGCCTCCAGGAGTTTATTGATAGGTCTCAGTAAGATGTTGGTCTTAAACATGACGCTCCGGACAAGACCTTTGGCCCCTGGCAAAGCCTCCACCACAAGCCTCATTAGCCAAGAGTTCCTTGGGGCTGTGTCATCGACGATGACAACAAGGTCACCAGGACTGAAGTTTCTCTTAGTTTTGTTCCATTTGTTCCGCTCCTGCATAAGTGGAAGATACTCCCTTAACCATCTCTTCCAGAAGAGGTCAGTGATATATTGTACTTGCTTCCATCTCCTTCGTGAGTATACAGTGAGGGAAAAAAGTATTTGATCCCCTGCTGATTTTGTACATTTGCCCACTGACAAAGAAATGATCAGTCTATAATTTTAACGGTAGGTTTATTTGAACAGTGAGAGACAGAATAACAACAAAAAAATCCAGAACAACGCATGTCAAAAATGTTATAAATTGATTTGCATTTTAATGAGGGAAATAAGTATTTGACCCCCTCTCAATCCGAAAGATTTCTGGCTCCCAGGTGTCTTTTATACAGGTAACGAGCTGAGATTAGGAGCACACTCTTAAAGGGAGTGCTCCTAATCTCAGCTTGTTATCTGTATAAAAGACACCTGTCCACAGAAGCAATCAATCAATCAGATTCCAAACTCTCCACCATGGCCAAGACCAAAGAGCTCTCCAAGGATGTCAGGGACACGATTGTAGACCTACACAAGGCTGGAATGGGCTACAAGACCATCGCCAAGCAGCTCGGTGAGAAGGTGACTACAGTTGGTGCGATTATTCGCAAATGGAAGAAACACAAATAACTGTCAATCTCCCTTGGCCTGGGGCTCCATGCAAGATCTCACCTAGTGGAGTTGCAACGATCATGAGAACGGTGATGAATCAGCCCAGAACTACACAGGAGGATCTTGTCAATGAGCTCAAGGCAGCTGGGACCATAGTCACCAAGAAAACAATTGGTAACACACTACGCCGTGAAGGACTGAAATCCTGCAGCGCCTGCAAGGTCCCCCTGCTCAAGAAAGCACATAGACAGGCCCGTCTGAAGTTTGCCAATGAACATCTGAATGATTCAGAGGAGAACTGGGTGTAAGTGTTGTGGTCAGATGACACCAAAATCGAGCTCTTTGGCATCAACTCAACTCGCTGTGTTTGGAGGAGGAGGAATGCTGCCTATGACCCCAAGAACACCATCCCCACCGTCAAACATGGAGGTGGAAACATCATGCTTTGGGGGGGTTTTTCTGCTAAGGGGACAGGACAACTTCACTGCATCAAAGGGACGATGGACGGGGCCATGTACCGTCAAATCATGGGTGAGAACCTCCTTCCCTCAGCCAGGGCATTGAAAATGGGTCGTGGATGGGTATTCCAGCACGACAATGACCCAAAACACACGGCCAAGGCAACAAAGTAGTGGCTCAAAAAGAAGCACATTAAGGTCCTGGAGTGGCCTAGCCAGTCTCCAGACCTTAATCCCATTGAAAATATGTGGAGGGAGCTGAAGGTTTGAGTTGCCAAACGTCAGGCTCGAAACCTTAATGACTTGGAGAAGATCTGAAAAGAGGAGTGGGACAAAATCCCTCCTGAGATGTGTGCAAACCTGGTGGCCAACTACAAGAAACGTCTGACCTCTGTGATTGCCAACAAGGGTTTTGCCACCAAGTACTAAGTCATGTTTTGCAGAGGGGTCAAAAACGTATTTCCCTCATTAAAATGCAAATCAATTCATAACATTTCTGACATGCGTTTTTCTGGATTTTTTTGTTGTTATTCTGTCTCTCACTGTTCAAATAAACCTACCATTAAAATTATAGACTGATCATTTCTTTGTCAGTGGGCAAACATACAAAATCAGCAGGGGATCAAATACTTTTTACCTCACTGTAGGTCTCCTCTCTGGAATAGTCCTGGTGGCAGGACTGGCTTTGCTTTCAGATGAAGCAGATGGTTTGGAGTCAGGGGTTCTAGATCATTAGGGTCATTGGTCATTTGTTACAGTTGTGATTGGTCTGTCGTTCATGATCGCCTCAACTTCACATAAGGCTGTCTGCAAAGCCTCATCATGCAGCACTTGCTCTTTAAGGACTGAATAGAGGATATTTTTCACCAGTTGGATCAACCTCTCCCATACTCCCCCATGGTGGGCTCCAGAGTGAAGGTTGAATGACCATGTCACTCCTTCCTTCAGTAATATATTTTGAATCTTGTTGTGATCCAGCGCTTTCAGAGCTTCTCCTAGCTCTCTGTGTGTTCCAACAAAGTTGGTGCCATTGTCTGTTCTGATACTTGCTACTGGGCCCCTTCGACAGATGAACCTGCACAGGGCATTGATGCAGGAATCAGTATCCAGATAACTAGCAACTTCTAGATGGACAGCTCAACTCACAAGGCAAGTAAAGATCACACCATACCGCTTCACATGAACATGGCCTCGCTTCACCTCTATGGGGCCGAAGTAATCTATGCACACATGGGTGAATGGCAGCAAATCAGGTGACACCCGATCTTGTGGAAGGTCGGCCATCTTCTGTTCTCCAGCTCTAGCTTGCATCCGCCTGCAGAAGACACAGCTCTTAAGGATCTTCCTTGCTAAGGAGTTGGCACAGGGTATCCAATATCGCTGGTGAAGTTTGGAAAGCATGTGACCTCTCCCAGAGTGGCCAACCTACTCATGGATGTGGAGTAAGGTCAGTCTGGAGATGTGGGAGTCTTTGTGTTTCTGCTTTCTCTAGTAATTCTGGTCCTTTGAGCCATCTCTTTGAGTTCAGGAAAGTTTCCAAATGTAACCCTCGAGGCTTCATCGGCTGGGTTGTGTTTGGAGTTCAAATACCTCCACTGTTTTGCTTTCGATAGGTCACGGATCACAGCAACCCTATTACCCCAAAGGTATGGAATCTCTTGGTATCGTTACGGATATATTTTAGCACAGGGTATCCAGAAAGTTTACTCCTCAAGTTCAATCTGGAGCTCCAACCTTAACATCCTGTCCACTCGCACCGCCAATGTTGCTGCAGCAAGTTCCAGTCTGGGGATAGTCATCAGCTTGAGTGGAGTCACCCTTAATTTCCCCAGCATGAATGCGATGTGGACCTTTTCCATTCCATTTGTGAACCTAAGGTAACTTGACGTGCCATAACCTTGTTCACTTGCATCACCAAAGTGATGCAGCTGTGCGGTCTTGACTTGACCAAAGATCTCAGGCATCATGCACCTGTCAATCTGGACAGCTGGTCCAGCTCTGAGAGCCATCTCTTCCATGAAATAGTGTGTTCTTCGGGGATGACCATCCCATCCACACTTTAGCTTGCAGAGCTCTTGAAGAATTTGCTTTGCTTTTAATATGAATGGGGCGAGGAAACCTCGACTCATAAACAGAGCTGACAGTTGAGATAATACCTCTTCTTGTAAGGGGTCTGTTCTTGATAGTGACTCGGAAGGTAAACGCATCACTTTCAATGTTCCATCGGATTCCAAGTGCTCTTTCAACAGGCAGCTTTTCTCTGTCCAGGTCCAGTTCTTTAATCTGCTTTGCTTTGTGATCATCAGGGATAGAATCCAGCACAGTGCGGCTGTTGCTGACCCACTTGGTAAACATGAACCCACCCTGAGAGCACACATCTGAGTTTTTTTGTGAGAGCTATGGCCACTGATTTTAGGCAGTCATCAACATAGAAGTTGGACTTGACTGTTTCAATCACCTCTTCATCGTACTTCTCACAGTTGTCTTCCGCAGTCTTTTGCAGTGCAAAGTTTGGCAACTTGCAGTGGATATAGCACCGAAAAGATGTACCGTCATTCTATACTCCTCCAATTTTTTGTTAGTATCACCACCTGGCCACCATAGGAATCCCAGGAAGTCTAAGTCATCTTCATGGACACGTACTTGATGGAACATTCCTTCGATGTCTGCCATCATGGCAATGTGCTCTTGCCGAAATCTAAGCAAGACTCCGATGAGCATGTTTGCCAGGTCAGGTCCTTGACGGAGTTCACTGTTGAGAGATGTGCCTTTATATGATGATGAGCAGTCGAACACCATTTGTATTGTTCCTTTGCGCGGATGGTGAACGCCATGGTGTGGTATGTACCATACCTTCCCTTTCTCTCTGAGGAGCTGTTCTTGTGGTACCTTCTCGGCGTAACCTTTTGTTATTACCTCTTCCATGAAGCCTTTGTACTCTGCAGCGTAAACTTCTTGAACTTCCTGATAAGATTTAGAGCCCGCTGCTCTGCCATGTCACGGTTGTTTGGCAGGACTAGATCTTTGTTGTGAAAGGGCAACAGTAAGTAGTAGTGACAGTCTTTGAGGGTTATGGAGCTTGATACCATCTCCATAAACTTACGATCCGATGACGATCAGCTGACATCTCCCTTTTCTCTTCATACTCTCTCTCAGGGAAGTCATTGTTGTACTGATTTACAAGAAGAACCCCCAGTTCGGCCACTGAGATACGATTGGCTATCACCGTAGGACGTCCAGATTCTTCTGCCATGGTACAGGGGTTAAGAGGAACGTTCATCACCCATCCAAAGAGTGTTTTCACTGCATACGGTCCGTTGCCTTGGCTATTTATGATTTGCCAGGGTTCCATTGCCTTTGGAGCATTTACGCCAATCAGCAGTTCAACATCGGCATCAATCTCCTTCAACTGAACCTCTTTCAGGTATGGCCACCTTTTGAGATCTTTCTGTGTGGGAATGTTCTCTCTTGTCACTGGGATCTTACTCTGGGTGTAGACCTTTGGTAATGCAAGAAATGTGTTCCATTCCACGTTGCCAATCTCTAATCCAGATATCTCAAAGCTCTTGGTAGGAGACTCCTGCCCCATTGTGCGAAGCAAAATTTCAGTCTCACTGCCTTTAGCTTTCAGCTGTCTCATGAGTCTCTCCGTACAAAATGTTGCTGAGCTCCCAGAATCGAGAAACGCATAGGTTAACACAGACTTGCTTCCATTTGACATCTTTACTTGAACTGGCACAATTGCAAGTGCACAATCTGTACCGGCCCCGGTATCTTCACCAGCTGCCAGTGAAACAAGAGCACTGCTGACGGTCTCCTCCCGCATTTGCATAGCGTTACAGCAACCTCTAAGATAGAGTGTATAGCCACCCAGTTCCTTTCCATCATCCGGTTTGATATTAGTCCAGTTCCACATTTTTTCCATGTAAGCAGTGGTGACTTTGATTTCATTGCCAAAGTGTTCCTTTAACAACCTCTTAGCCTCTGCATAGCCTCTTCTGGCTTCCATATGCAGACAACTGCGGACCAGATCCTTGCGCTGACCAGAGGTGTACTGTTCCAGGTAATAGAGCCTATCCTGGTGGCTGCTTGTCTTATCTTCAATGCCATGCTCAAATGCACGCATGAATAGCCTAAAGTTTAGAGGATCACCGTCAAACATAGGGATCTCCCTAACAGGGAGTGTGGGCTGTTTGTGCTGGAGTACAAGGAGGTCAGCAATTTCATTCTGCCTTTGCATGACAGTATAGAGTTTATCATGGCTGGTATTATGGCTGATACCCACAGTGTTGATTCTGTGTTGATTGCTAGACCTTGCTGTTGGCTGCTGAAGGGTGTGGTTTATGACTGTTTTCTGAATGGGTTTTGATGGCTTTGTTGTCTGTTGTTGTAAAACCCTTTGTAGTGGGGTCTTTGGAACTGTACCTAATCCTGCAAACTCAACAGGTGATGGTTCAGGTTCCTCAAAGACCTCAGGATCCTGGTTCTCAAAATAGGAGTTAATTCCATCTTCTTGGCTTAGTAAGTGGGCTGCCAAAGCATGGGATTGAGAAGTTGACTCAAAACTCTCCAGGACCTTCAGTCTGGCATTATATGCTGCTATGTCCATTTCCAGTTCCATTTTTTTCCATCCTACCATTCACTTGAGGTTTCTGTTGTTCCAGTTGAGCTTTCTCCAGCTCCAATACATGCTTGTCCTGTAATGATGCTTGGCGAGCCAGTAGAGCTGCTCGCTCTGCCTCAGCTTTTAGGTGTGCAGAGGACACTGAGGATGATGCAGCCTTAGAATACTTTGTTTTACTTGATATTTTTGACACAATGATGTCATGTGGTTCAATTAGTGTTTGTGGCTCCACTTCAGCATTTTTCCATATTTCCACCTCTTTCAGGAAATGTTCATAAGTCCTCATTCTTGGTTGATAATAGTTAATGCTCTCCTGTTCCTTTTCCTCCTCTGTGACCATCTCTAGCACAGATTCATGAGCATTCTTAAAGTCATTGAGAACAACATCAAATGCTTCAAGACCCTCATTCAGTTTCGACATTTCCTCCATCAACAAGAAGGACTTTTATTTCATTCATTTTGTGTGTACATACTCCAAGTTTGCTTCTCCGGGCTGCATAGAGTGAATTTAGATGCTCCTCTGCCCTCTCCAGTGGGGTCTTATTTGGGATTTCATCCGCCATCATTCACTTTTAATTCACTCAATTTACAATGACACAGTTGTTGATTTGATTGTTAAACGCAATGCCCCTTTAGACCTCTAATGCTTTAAAACACAGTCATCCATTTCAGCATATTGACCCATTTCTCATTGAACATTTGCAAGTTAGGCATTTTAGATGCGTTAAACATTTAATCCCATTATAGGTTTTGTCCCCTTTAATTACATTTAAACACACAGTATATTTTAGATCCTTTAGTTGCGTTCCATTGATGCATTGTATTTCCACGTTAGGCCAAATATTAGACATTTGATTAGGCTACATTGTGCATAGGGTCTGTGTTTCCCAAACCCAAACTTCTTAATTGTTTTCACAGCGCTGTGTTTTGAATTCCATTCCCAAGTTTATCAAACATTCCAGTTATGAGCACATTTGCGCTTCCATAATATGCTTGATGAAACGATTGCATTGAACAGGGCAGCTCATTCATTCGCAGTGGTTACTCATGGCTGGCGAATTCTAGGAGTTCAAGTCCTTCCAAGCGAGCTGTCCTTGCTGTCCGAATGCAATGGTAAATATAACAATATCCAGCTTGTGTCCGTGTGTCCATACCGGAGCTTTCATTCCGATAGTAATCCTTCACGGAGTCTTTTGACTTTAATGTAGTGGCTTCCTTACCAATTGACCATAGCCACTGCCCAAGCCTGAAGCAGGGTTGTTTCGGACGCATACAGTCCACATTCAAATTTCCCAAACGACAAAAACATTCAATGAGATCCAGGGATATGGTGCAACAACAAGGTTTATTCTTCTTATATCTAACAAAAAATGATTCTCCAATCAACTTCAAGCACAGATTACTTGACATGAATAATACGTAATATGGCCTGTCTGTATGGTCAAAAGACTATACCGCTCCCGCGTCTAGCTAGGACTCCCCTCCCCCTGAAGGCCCAACTTCCTGCCTTTATCCTATCATTAACACACGTACCACAGTACAATGAATGGGCAAGAGGGGGAGGCAAAAACGAACTTATACTAATAACAAAGGACTATATTTCAATCAGGTAAATAAATCATAAATGTACGTACCTAATATTTCATCATATACATTCATATTTCATATATTTACACACACGTACATGGAGCTCTGTCTGTTCTGTCTTTTATACAAATATGTCTAAATCGGCTCTAACAAGTTGTGTTGTGACAAGGTGGGGGGGGGGGAGGGGGTATACAGAAGATAGGTAAAAGACCAAGTCCATATTATGGCAAGAACAGCTCAAATAAGCAAAGAGAAACGACAGTCCATCATTACTTTAAGACATGAAGGTCAGTCAATATGGAACATTTCAAGAACTTTTAACGTTTCTTCAAGTGCAGTCGCAAAAACTATCAAGGGCTATGATGAAACTGGCTCTCATGAGGACCGCCACAGGAAAGGAAGACCCACAGTTACCTCTGCTGCAGAGAATAAGTTCATTAGAGTTACCAGCCACAGAAATTGCAGCCCAAATAAATGCTTCACAGAGTTCAAGTAACAGACACATCTCAACATCAACTGTTCAGAGGGGACTGTGTGAATCAGGCCTTCATGGTCGAATTGCTACAAAGAAACCACTACTAAAGGACACCAATAAGAAGAAGAGACCTGCTTGGGCCAAGAATCAAGAGCAATGGACATTTCCGGTGGAAATGTGTCCTTTGGTCTGGAGTCCAATTTGGAGATTGTTGGTTCAAACAACCGTGTCTTTGTTAGACACTGTGTGGGTGAACGGATGATCTCCGCATGGCACTTAACCAGCATGGCTACCACAGCATTCTGCAGCGATACGCCATCCCATCTGGTTTGGGCTTAGTGAGACTATCATTTGTTTTTCAACAGGACAATGACCCAATACACCTCCAGGCTGTGTAAGGGCTATTTTACCAAGAAGGAGAGTGATGGAGTGCTGCATCAGATGATCTGGCCTCCACAATCCCCTGACCTCAACCCAATTGAGATGGTTTGGGATGAGTCGGACGGCAGAGTGAAGGAAAAGCAGCCAACAAGTGCTCAGCATATGTGGAAACGCTTTCAAGACTGTTGGAAAAGCATTCCAGGTGAAGCTGGTTGAGAGAATGCCAAGAGTGTGCAAAGCTGTCATCAAGGCAAAGGGTGGCTATTTGAAGAATCGCAAATATAAAATATATTTTGATTTGTTTAACACTTATTTGGTTACTACATGATTCCATATGTGTTATTTCATAGTTTTGATGTCTTCACTATTATTCTACAATGTAACATTTTTTACAAATAAAGAAAAACCCTTGAATGAGTAGGTGTGTCCAAACCTTTGACTGGTACTGTATATAAATATATATACAGTGGGGAAAACAAGTATTTGATACACTGCCGATTTTGCAGGTTTTCCTACTTACAAAGCATGTAGAGGTCTGTAATTTTTATCATAGGTACACTTCAACTGTGAGAGACGGAATCTAAAACAAAAATCCTGAAAATCACATTGTATGATTTTTAAGTAATTAATTTGCATTTTATTGCATGACATAAGTATTTGATCACCTACCAACCAGTAAGAATTCCGGCTCTCACAGACCTGTTCGTTTTTCTTTAAGAAGCCCTCCTGTTCTCCACTCATTACCTGTATTAACTGCACCTGTTTGAACTCGTTACCTGTATAAAAAACACCTGTCCACACACTCAATCAAACAGACTCCAACCTCTCCACAATGGCAAAGACCAGAGAGCTGTGTAAGGACATCAGGGATAAAATTGTAGACCTGCACAAGGCTGGGATGGGCTACAGGACAATAGGCAAGCAGCTTGGTGAGAAGGCAACAACTGTTGGCGCAATTATTAGAAAATGGAAGAAGTTCAAGATGACGGTCAATCACACTCAGTCTGGGGCTCCATGCAAGATCTCACCTCGTGGGGCAACAATGATCATGAGGAAGGTGAGGGATCAGCCCAGAACTACACGGCAGGACCTGGTCAATGACCTGAAGAGAGCTGGGACCACAGTCTCAAAGAAAACCATTAGTAACACACTACGCCGTCATGGATTAAAATCGGCCGGCCGGGATGTCCTTGTCCCATCACGCTCTAGCAACTTCTTGTGGCAGGCCGGGCACATGCACATTGACTTCGGACGCCAATTGTACAGTGTTTCCTCTGACACATTGGTGCGGCTGGCTTCTGTGTTAAGCGAGAATGTGTCAAGAAGCAGTGCAGCTTGGCAGGGTTGTGTTTCGGAGGACGCATGACTCTCCCGAGTCCGTATGGGAGTTGCAGCGATGGGACGAGACTGTAACTACCAATTGTATATCCCAAAAAAGGGGTAATATTTGTATTTGTTATATACCTTATTTACATAAGTATTCAGACCCTTTGCTATGAGACTTGAAAATGAGCTCAGGTGCATCCTGTTTCCATTGATCATCCTTGAGATGTTTCTACAACTTGATTAGAGTCCATCTGTGGTAAATTCAATTGATTGGACATGATTTGGAAAGGCACATACCTATCTATATAAGGTCCCACCGTTGATAGTGCATGTCAGAGCAAAAACCAAGCCATAAGGTCGAAGGAATTGTCAGTAGAGCTCCGAGACAGGATTGTGTCGAGGCACAGATCTGGGGAAGGGCACCAAAATTTAAAGACTCTTCCTAGAGCTGGCCGCCCGGCCAAACTGAGCATTTGGGGGAGAAGTGCCTTGGTCAGGGAGATGACCAAGAACCCGATGGTCACTCTGACAGCTCTCCAGAGGTCCTCTGTGGAGATGGGAGAACATTCCAGAAGGACAACCATCTCTGCAGCACTCCACCAATCAGGCCTTTATGGTAGAGTGGCCAAACGGAAGCCACTCCTCAGTAAAAGGCACATGACAGCCCACTTGGAGTTTGCCAAAAGGCACGTAAAGGACTCTCAGACCATGAGAAACCAAGATTGAACTCTTTGGCCTGAATGCCAAGCGTCACATCTGGGGGAAACCTGGCACCATCCCTACGGTGAATCATTGTGGTGGCAGCATCATGTTGTGGGGATGTTTTTCAGCGGCAGGGATTGAGAGACTAGTCAAGATCGAGGGAAAGATTAATGGAACAAAGTAGAGTGAGATCCTTGATGAAAACCTGCTCCAGAGCACTCAGGACCTTTGACTGGGGCGAAGGTTCACCTTCCAACAGGACAATGACCCTAAGCACACAGCCAAGACAACACAGGAGTGGCTTCGGGACAAGTCTCTCAATGTCCTTGAGTGGCCCAGCCAGAGCCCGGACTTGAACCCGATCGAGCATCTCTGGAGAGACCTGAAAATAGCTGTGCAGTGAAGCTCTCCATCCAACCTGATGAGGAGAAAAAACAATTTAATCAATTTTAGAATAAGGCTGTAACGTAACAAAATGTGGAAAAGGTCAGGGGGTCTGAATACTTTCCGAATGCACTGTAAAAACAGACTTTGTTTACATGCTGTTTGAGGAGAAGAAAGCATTTATTTGAGAAGCTCCACAGCTCATTAGTGGTGGTGAGTTAAGACAATCAGAAATACTATCAGACATCCCCAAATGGGCACATTTATACATTTGTGCGCAGGCCAGGTAGCCTAGGCCTGCTTCTATGCGTAATCAGGTGCGCGTCCCTACTCAACATTAACAGGAGCGCTCCAAACAAAATACAATGACAAAATTGACAAAACTCGTAAATGGAATGAAATAAACCCAAACTTGTTTTCACAAGTGTAGCACAGGTTGTGAGCTCTGCAAACAATGTGTCCACTCCTACAATGAGAACAGTAAATTACTGTAGTAATAATAATAACAATAATATATTGAATGCCTTTTGGCCCCCCACCTCACGGCAAAATATTTTAGTGGCCCCCCACTTGACAGTGGAGAGAATTGAAGTTTTCCTGCAATTCTACACATTTTGCCATGGGGCAGAGAGACATTTTTTTAATTTTATAATACATTTCAAGCAATTCTACTCATTCTGCCATGGGGAGTATAATCAATGGGGGCCCCCTTGAGGTCAGGCAGGGCCCTTGACATAAGAGAAAAGATACTGATGCACAACCAAATTTTGAAATTTCACCTGGTGTATTCTACTATTCTTACTCTTAATAGTACATTTTTTGGGGTCGGGGGCCCTAAGCAGTCGCTTAAGCCTGGAACTGGCCCTGGAAGACATTAACAAAAATGACCATAACCAAACAAGCATTGTAGATTAGAAATAATGGGGAATAACGGTAAATGTACTTCTGGTGATATATGTAATAGGGAACTGATATACACTAACAATCAAAGGGCAAACAATTCACACAATACAATTATGAAACAATGAGAGAGCACATTCTGGAGAGAGACGCGCCTTGTGCATCTTAGCCACACTCCCCTTTCCTTATGCCACTGTACTCCACATTTTACCTTGATCCAAATTGATACATCGAGAAGATTGAAATTCCGGAAAAGCCATTATGGAATGGCATGTTGCGTTGAACAACAAAGGATCCGATTGTCTGGCGCTGCCATTCCAAAATGGCTGCGGTGGCTACTGCTAGCTAGCATGAGGGCGAAAATAGCAGTTTTCCAGAAAATATTGCAGTATTTCAATTTTCTTGATGTACCAGGGTAAAATGTGGGGTAAAGTGTCATATCCCATCCCTGCATTGAGGTACGTTTTCTGACCCATATCTCGTGCTCCGCGGTGTCTCAATATAACCACGATGGCGTTCCGACCAGTGCAGATCAGTGTAAACAAGTGTAACGGTAGGGTCAAAATCTTTCTAACAAATATGATTATTTATTGATACCTTTGAAACAAGGTCTAGTTGTGGCCGCAACTGGACTAAATTGTGAACGACTCTTGGCAGAATGCAATTGCTTGACTGCCGCAAGGGAGATATCGTTCGGTACCTGCATTAGCCCCCCAAATGATTCGTTCTCCAGTTTGAGTGTCGAGCAGAAGCAGGCTTTGTATGTTTTGGTTCTACAAAGCTGTGTCCATCGATAACATTCAATAATCAATTAATTGCATTCATTCTTGCACCATGCAACCATTTATATTTTCTAAACATGCCCTTTTCTTCTCTATACTGCCTGCATGCATGATCACATTTTCTGCGCACACATGATAGACAGTTGGAGCTTCTGAGCCGGAGGAGCATGTATTAATCCTCCTGTTTAAATCATTACTGCCAGCAAGTCAAATGAATGACTAAAATGAATGAGTCATTCTGAAAAACAGATCATGACTCTCAAGTAAGTTAAAAGAGTTCTTAAAAAAGAACAAATCGTTTGCAAACTGCACATCACTCAGGCGCGTAACTTGCAGGGGGGACGGGGGTCATGACCGCCCCAATATTAGAAACAGGTCAATTTGACCACCCCTTTAACATCCTACCATGATTAGTTTGATTGATTGGAGAAAGAAATCCCCACTGTAAAGTGCCAGGCAGCTACTGGCTTTATGTGGCTTCGCACCACAGTGACTCAGTTCCTCATTTTATGATTGGATCCCCCCACAGACAAATATGATTTTAGTTGCGCAGCAATGCGCACACGGCAGTAGGCCTACAGGCTACATACGAATGTTCCAAAATGCAATTTGCACGAACACACTGTTCGAAAAAGCGCACTGCACATGCAAGCGGTTTCTTGTGACAGAGATGAAAATATCAGTAAAACAATTTGAAAGAAGGGAGATCCAAAGATGCAACATACCACCATGCATCCCACTGCTGGCTTGCCTTTGAAGCTAAGCAGAGTTGGTCCTGGTCTGTCCCTGGATGGGAGATCAGATAGTGTTGGAGGGCCAGTAGGAGGCACTCTTTCCTCTGGTCAAAAAATATATGTGACTGGGAACATTGCCCTGTGTAAGGTGCTGTCTTTTGGATGGGATGTTAAACGGGTGTCCTGACTTTTTGTGGTCACTAAAGATCCCATGGCACTTATCGTAAGAGTAGGAGTGTTAACCTCCAGTGTCCTGGCTAAATTCCCAATCTGGCCCTCATACCATCATGGCAACCTAATCATCACCAGCTTCCAATTGGCTTATTCATCCCCCTCCTCTCCCCTGTAACTATTCCCCAGGTCGTTGCTGTAAATGAGAATGTGTTCTCAGTCAACTTACCTGGTTAAATAAGGGTAAAATAAAAAAATTAACAAACAACTAGCATGGGTTGCTAGTGGTGGGGCAAACAAAAACAAAAATTGGGGGATGCATGCCAGTAAAGCCACTACACAACACAACACTAAACAATACATTAATTGCACTATAACGGTGACAAACGGTGCCCACAAACTGTTAGGGCCTACATAAAGCTGTCCCAACAGCAGAGTCCCAACACCTTACCACTGCTACACATGCTACACATGGCTATCAGTTTTTAAAAAACATAGCTGATATAGCTGACTTGCTTAAACAAATGTGGTTTCTACAAACAATTGAGATGTACAAACTATGGCATAAGGGGACGACAAGCGGATAAGAGGCAATCCGTAATTTTGATTAAGACATTAATGAGCGAGCTAGGACGGACGTAGTTAATATAACTATTTGTTCAGCACTTTTGAAATGTACAGAGACAGAATTCAGAACTTGGGCCGTTCTTACAGTGTTCTCCCTGTAAACCAAGTCAGAACCGTAGAATAAATAAAGGGGGCATATAAGCAGACAATGAAAGCTCTTACAATATTTGATGATTACATTTCTCTAAAACAGGTTATAGGCTACATGTGCACCAAAAAGAAAATAGACCAAAATATTAGGGTGAGGCACATGGGCTACTAACAGCTTACTACACAACATACACTTAGTATTACTTTCTTAGCTACAGTATACATATCTCCCTGGCATATTACATCATTTATGCAGCAGCATAAAATAAATTTTTGGACTCACCTTGTTGTGCTGTGCTCACTTGAACAGGAAGGTGGCGCGGCGGTCCTTCATGGGCAAATCTTGTGGATTTATGGTGCTTTCAAGACAACTGGGAACTCGGAAAAAACAAGGTTGATTCATGATGACATCAGTGATCTTCAGGTCGTAGCTTTAGAAAGAGGCCCGAGTTCCCGACATACAATTCCGAGTTGGATGACCGTTCAAAATGTATTTTCCCAGTCGGAGCTCGTTTATTCCCGAATTCCCTGTTGTCTTGAACTCAGATTTCCCAGTTCCGAGTTAACAGTTGTTTTGAGTGCAGCAGAGATCATGCTGGATTGACAGCATGGCCAATGTTGAATGTTTATAATTTTCAGCTTGGAAAAGAGACCCTTAAACCCAGAATTGGGACCACACACCCACTCCACTGAATAGCACGCTAGTGATTGCTTTGCAATGCTTGCAGTTAGCCACTGATTCCTTCCAAACCACTCATTGTTGAATTTGCGATTTCCAACTTGTTGTGTAATGTTTATGTCCAATGTCCAATGAGCACCGATACGTTTTATCTATATTTCTCTTAATTATTTATCTTCATATGACAAGGATTTAAAAGGATTTGCCAGTAGATTGTCAACTTGATTCATGATGATGACTGCTAGCTAAGATTTTGAAAGTATGATATTGACATGATCAGTCCAATCAAAGCTACTGTAGATATAACGTGATTTGACGTCATTTTATCTGTGGCCAATGACCTTGAGCCTTCTTGGATGGACACTTCTAATGTAACTCTATGGCAGCACCCAAGAGGCTTGAATTTCCGAGCTCTACCCTTAGATTTGGCAGTGACGTAACGTCCCCATGAGTGACAGAACACTGAGCCAATCACGGCACAACTAGAGAACATTACCAACCCCTACGCTCCGTATTTTCCGCTGGCTTCCCCACCATCACAGAAAGCACTGAGCTAGACTGAACACCTGCATTCTGGAGCTGCCTTACTCAAGAAAGCAAAAAGGAGACCATGTTTGTATGCGGCTTTATTAACTGAATGATTTTTTATTGATTTTTTACATTTTTTGCAAACTGATATGTAACACGTATTAATGCCAAAATAACATGCAAAACATGCAATACCATTCTTCCATGAGAAATACCATAATTTGGTGTTTTGTTGATGGTGGTGGAAAGCGCTGTCTCGGGCGCTGCTCAAGAATCTCCCATAAGTGTTCAATTAGGTTGAGATCTGGTGACTGAGACACGCACGCGCACACACACACACACACACACACACACACACACACACACACACACACACACACACACACACACACACACACACACACACACACACACACACACACACACACACTTTAAACCCCTGAGATCTCTTCTTCTAGCCATGGTAGACAAAATAATAGGTAACCTGCCATTTTTATATCCTACATGACCCTAAGCATGATGGGATGTTAATTGCTTAATTAACTCAGGAACCACACCTGTGTGGAAGTACCTGCTTTCAATATACTTTGTATACCTCATTTACGCAAGTGTTTCCTTTATTTTGTCAGTTACCTGTACATTTATGCAAAATACATTTGAATATTATTCCAATGTTGGCCTTTTTAGAGGCACATTTTTAATGGTGAATTTCTGGCTCTGTTGACAGCCCCATTTATCTATTTCAGTAGAACTCTTATTAAATCACTGTGAATGACCTACTGTAGGTCCTAGAGTAGACCCATGTTGGCATATCAAACAAAAATAAATAAAGTATTTTAATTTGGGAAGGTAAAAATTGCTCTTTGGGAAGGTGATAAAAAAAAGTTGTGATTGGGGTATATAGACCAGACATTTTTGGATTGAACAGAACTAGGTGAAAAATCTGTCGATGTGCCCTTGAGCAAGGCACTTAACCCTAATTGCTCCTGTAAGTCGCTCTGGATAAGAGCGTCTGCTAAATGATTAAAATGTAAATGTAAACAGCTATTTATAACAACAAATCTCAAGGGGGAATGCCACCGGAACCCATTGACCGGGTGGCCCCCGTACCAAAGCACTCACAGGTGGCCCAGTCCTCGCGCTGCAGTCAGAGCAGGAGATGTTCACTCCTCCGCGTAAGAACGATACGTGCTTTCACGTCAGTCTCCAATAACATCAGAAAAAGTCGCTAGATTTGTCACTAGTCGCTTTTTTGAAAATGTGTCGCTAGAGGCGTCTGAATACTCGCTAAATATAGCGACAAAGTCGCTAAGTTGGCAACACTGGCTACGAGGGATCGCGCACATATTGAGCAACAAAAGAAAAAGGTGCGCGCGCTTTGTAATTAGAATGTTCTATGTTGAGGTGTGAATTCCTATTTAGTCCTCAAACGTTTATGTGATATTATATCCCAATTTGTTGTAATATATTATTTTTTGGCCATTGATATTGAAACTAGTGATACATATTGATTATTGATTGAGATATTCATTTAAATTAATGAAATAGCCTACCTGTTTAGGCGCATTTTGGATCATCCCAGTTGTAGGGATGGGCTTTTATTTGGCTCCCCGCAAGCATGTTCATTTGACAGCCTGCGTCCTACCTGAAAGGTAAGGAGGAGCTGTAGTATAGGCCTATTGATTGTTTTTGATTTTTAGGCCTTTGCTCTATGCTTCTCTGAATTTAGAATCAATTTATTTAGATGCAAACTTTTCTATCCATCAGTAAAATGGGCGAAGCCTTTATCAGGGAGCTTCTCTCTCTGTGCCTTCAACGGATTGCTGTGGAGGAAAATGCAATGAACAACACTGAACTTGGTAAGAATGCAATCTGAATAGTGGTTGTGAACTTGTTGCAGAATAATCAATGAAAGTTGATTGCAGGTTTTCTTTGTGGCTCTACACAATACATTTTTGTTTCACAGAATTAGAAGTCCATTCTGCAATACCATATTCCTGTTCAGATGTTTATATTCCATGGGCTTACCTGGGACTTAAATAAGTGAACGCCCAGTCAAATCCATTTTTGTGTGTGCACGATTTCAATCTTGGCATACTACTCCCCTATGCCATTTTGCTTTTGTTCAGTTCGGAACGTTACAGCCCCTAAAAAGATGTGACCAGACAAAAGTGAGATGTTATGGCCAAACTTTGCATGTGCTAATTTCTTGTTATGGTATATCCTTTTTGTTCTGTCATTACACACACATGGAACAGGCTTCTCTACAATGCAATTCTTGCTGCCTATGGCGTTCAAATTGGTGTCTGACACAAGCCTCATCACTTTGGTCTTCTCTTTCTGCCAGAGTTTATTGAGGTAGTGAATAACTATGATGCCACAAGGAAGAAATGGCTACATGCAGAGCTGGAGCTGAAGAGGCACAAGGAGCTGCTGTTGAAGTCCGACATAGCCCAGGCTGCCCTGGAGGTCAAACTAAAACACTGTCGCAACCAGGTCGATGTGGAGATTAAGAAGCGCTTCAAGGCCGAGGCAGACTTTCAGTACCTGGTATGGCTCCCTTTAAGCTTGTTACACTGTCCTATTGGAACTCATGATTTGCACTATTAGAGGTCCAGAATGACTTTCACAACGTCATGGTAGGTGTCATATTCATGACAAATCCTAATGTAGTAGCACCATTTTATCTTGCGTAAAACTTGTAAACTTATCAGTGATGCACTTCAACATTCATCAGTAAATGCATGGCTTGATTTGTCAATGCGTACAAATATATACTTTATGTAGTCTGTAAGAAGAAGAAGTCCTCCTTTAACTGTCATATTGTATTCCTTCACAGCAGCGGCAAATGCAACTGATGTGTGATATACTGGTCCATGACAGCAAGTCCAATGCATGTCTGAATGATGAGCAGAGATCTCTGCTGGCCAACTTCAACCACAGGGGAGCCAATATCCCCCAGCACAAGAGCAAACGGTATTACATGTATAGCCATATCCCATTACTTTTTATATTACTGCTTTTTTTTCTCAGTTGTATTTTATTGTTTGTTTCTTCTGATTTCTCATTAGATTATCTGTCATCGACGAATCTTCATTCCTGTCTCACTCTGATATTAGTTATGATAGAACTGATGATGACATGGTATGATATTTTTTGTATTTATGACTGAACATCCACATTGAAAGCAAGATAATTAAATGTCAATGACCATCAAAGCTGGATGTGGCTTGAGGCTTGTCCATGTATCACTTTTTGATGCGAACATTTTGTTTCAATATGAACAGGACCTGGATGTGACAGCCGTGAAACCACTTAAGTCGAGGGCAAGGGAAAAAAGGGTAAGAGTGGACCTCTTGAGGTTGAAGCTATGATTATGATGGTGCTTTTGACCCATGTTCTGCACTTTTGGGCATTACCAGCGCTCTTCCATGGGACCAAATGGAGGTGCTCCTGCGGGGAAGAGAGGAAGAGTAGGTGGCCACTCAGACGATCTCCTCGAAAGAAGACCAGTGGAAAAGGTAAGCAGAGGCCAAATATTAGTGATTTTGACCAAACATACTTTTCATAACCTCTCCATGTTGCAGCCTTTTGTTTAACTTTCATAATATGAAAAAAAAATTCACTGGAGTTTCAGTTTCAACCACAAAAAACTGACTATCTGAATTGTTCATGTTGAAAATTGATGCTTATTCCTTTGTTTAAAAATGGATGCTTTCTGGTTTTACACAAAATCTTCTGCTAAGAAGTATTTGGCTTCACAATGCAATGGCAGTCCAGTTCTCTGAAAGTTATTTGAACCAGCTGGAGTGGAACTAAGGCCTTTTCACCGGGGAGACTGTGACTTGGTTCAGCAAGTCTATTTTAATCCCTAGGCACAAACACAAGGTTTTTAGTTAAAACGTATACATTCATATTATCAGCAGGTCATTAGAGCTTATGTGTCTTTGAAAATAAATAATTGGACATTTTGTGGGATAGAAAGAACCTTACTGGATTAACAGAGAATCGTTAATATACAGTTAACAAAACATTAGCAGTTCCTGGTTAAACGTTTATTCTGCGGAATCATCTGATGTGTTCCTGGCCATTGTCCCTGGACCTACCCACTTGGCAAAAACTGGTTGAATCAACGTTGTTGCCATGTCATTTCAACCAGAAATCTGTGACTATGTTGAATTGACATGGAAAACTGATTGGCTTTGAAAAAAGTCATCAACGCAAGGGAAATTCATTTTTTTTCCCCCCACCCAACTTTTTACCTAAATCCAATGACATGGTGACATTTTTTGTTGAATTTGCGTTAGTTGATAACTTGCTCAACTAGGCGTGGAACTGACGTCTGTTCCCAGTGGGTAGTGGGTTGTCACCTATTAGGTGGCTCATTCGTCAGTCTCCAGGCCCTCTGCTCAGTGTCATCCTTTCAGTGCACAGGTGGAAACGGCACTGGACCATACCCATTGTTTGCATCCTAAATGGCACGCTATTTCCTATGGTGTACTACTTCAATATATAAGAAATAGGGTGCCATTTGGGATGCAGTCTTTGTCTGCCTCGGTCACATTCCTTCTCCTCCCACATGCACTGTAGAGATTACTTCACTCTGAGGGAACAAAGACAATTCAGCACTGACTCACTCAAATAGCATGGAATGATCAGATTAGTTTATTAAATACGAATCGTTAAAATGTAAAGCGTTTCGCTCTTATTCAGGAAGTTGAGACTACGATTGTGACAGCATCTGTCACAACCCCAGAGAGTGGAGGTCAAATTCACATGGTGATCGACATCACCCAGGAAACACCTGAGAAACCATCCAGGACTTACCGGAAGGAGCACCAGATTTCATCTGTTGGCGGTAAGGGAGATATACTCCATAGTCGCTGTGGCTCAAGCAACGTTTCCCAATTCCCATTCAATAAAATGGTCTATATTTCTGTCCCTCAGAGCAAACGTCAGTGTGGACTCCCAATGATGAAACCGCTGTTGACCATGAAACTACCGTGGAGCCTGACACCATGACCGAAATGGAGTCCACCACCACAGAGCCTAGATTTAACCAGGTGTTCACTCCCACTGTTAGCAAAGCTTTGAGACACTTCTTCCTGTCTAAAACGGTAAGAACTGTTTCATGGATACCATCTTCCCATGTTCTCATGTTTAGAATGTGTATGCAACTTCTAACCGTCTGGGCCCTTTTCAGGTGATTCGTCCAGAAACGTGTGTGCCATGTGGGAAGAGGATCCGGTTCGGGAAGATGGCTGTGAAGTGCAGGGACTGCCGTGTGGTAGCTCATCCTGAATGTAAACAGAAGTGCCTGGACAGCTGCTCTGCCTCTGCCTTGTGTGGCGCTAATGGATCTGAGGTACCTCAACTCAATATTCCTAAGATTCCAACCTTGCTGTTTGTTCTGTTTGTTAAAATAAAGATTTCTCATTCACTTGCAGGACACGTTAGAGAGCTTTGCCCCACCTACCCAGCCTAGGATCCCTCAGATAATTGTTCAGTGCGTGAATGAAATTGAGAAAAGGGGATTAGAGGAGGTATGTTATTTTCTATCTGGAATACTTTCCATTCAGATATTTGTATTTGCCTTGTTATCAACATAAGTTTGACTTCCTCCTCCCTCTGTTGCAGAAAGGCATCTACCGTGTTCCTGGGGGTGAGCGTATGGTGAAGGAGCTGAGAGAGAGATACATTAACAGGAAAAGGCCGCTCATGCTCAGTAGAGTGGATGAGATCCACGTTGTCTGTGGACTTCTCAAGGACTTCCTGAGGAAACTGAAGGAGCCTCTCATCACCTTCAGGCTGCATAGAACCTTCATGGAGGCCTGTGGTATGTGTTCCCACACACTGTTCCAAATGGCACATATGGGCCCTGGTCAACAGTAATGCACTATATAGGGTGCCATTTGGGACTCATCCACTGTCACACCACCAAATGGAAGGGACACTTGGGCTGTGTTTACACAGAGACCAATTCTGATCTTTTCTTTCACAAATTTTGACAAATCGGATAAGCTCTGAAAAAGAGCTGATGTGAAGATCTGACGTGATTGGTAAAAAGACCAATTAGTGGACAAAATATCAGAATTGGGCTGCCTGTTTAAACGCAGCCTTGGTTTCTCAAGTGGAGGGTATACAATAGTCAACCTCTCTTGAATTCCTTGAGGTGCATATACAGTACCAGTCAAAAGTTTGGACACACCTACTCATTCAAGGGGTTTTTCTTTATTTTTACTATTTTCTACATTGTAGAATAATAGTGAAGACATCAAAACTATTAAATAACACATATGGAATCATGTAGTAACCAAAAAAACAAATCAAAATATATTTGAGATTCTTCAAAGTAGCCACCCTTTGCCTAGACAGCTTTGCATACTCTTGGCATTCTCTCAACCAGCTTAATCAGGTAGTCACCTGGAATGCATTTCAATGAACAGGTGTGCCTTAAGTTAATTTGTAGAATTTCTTTCCTCCTTAATGCGTTTTGAGCCAATCAGTTGTGTTGTGACAAGGTAGGGGGGTATACAGAAGACAGCCCTATTTGGTAAAAGACAAAGTCTGTATTATGGCAAAAACAGCTCAAATAAGCAAAGAGAAATGATAGTCCATCATTACTTTAAGACATGAAAGTCAGTCAATACGGAATGTTTCAAGAACTTTGAATGTTTCTTCAAGTGCAGTCGCAAAAACCATCAAGCGCTATGATGAAACTGGCTCTCATGAGGACCGCCACAGGAAAGGAAGACCCAGAGTTACCTCTGCTGCAGAGGATAAGTTCATTAGAGTTACCAGCCTTAGAAATTGCAGCCCAAATAAATGCTTCAGAGTTCAAGTAACCGACACATCTCAACATCAATTGTTCAGAGAAGACTGCGTGAATCAGTCCTTCATGGTCAAATTGCTGCAAAGAAACCACTACTAAAGGGCACCAATAAGAAGAGACTTGCTTGGGCCAAGAAACACGAGCAATGGACATTAGACCAGTGGAAATCTGTCCTTTGGTCTGAGTCCAAATTTGCGATTTTTGGTTCCAACCACTGTCTTTGTGAGATGCAGAGTAGGTGAACGGTTGACCTCCGCATGTGTGGTTCCCACCGTGAAGCATGGAGGTGGTGTGGGGGTGCTTTGCTGGTGATTTATTTAGAATTCAAGGTACACTTAACCAGCATGGCTACCACAGCATTCTGCAGTGATACACCATCCCATCTGGTTTGCGCTTAGTGGGATTACCATTTGTTTTTCAACAGGACAATGACCAAAGTGCTATTTGACCAAGGAGAGTGATGGAGTGCTGCATCAGATGACCTGGCCTCCACAATCACCCAATCTCAACCCAATTGAGATGGTTTGGGATGAGTTGAACCGCAGAGTGAAGGAAAAGCAGCCAACAAGTGCTCAGCATATGTGGGAACTCCTTCAAGACTGTTGGAAAAGCATTCCTCATGAAGGTGTGAGAATGCCAAGAGTGTGCAAAGCTGTCAAGGCAAATGGTGGCTATTTGAAGAATCTAATTTTTTCCATGTGTCATTTCATAGTTTTGATGTCTTCACTGTTTATTCTACAATGTAGAAAATAGTAAAAATAAAGAAACCCTTGAATGAGTAGGTGTGTCCAAACTTTTGACTGTATTGTATGTCAAGTGGTCTTAATTGCCTGTTGAGCAGCTGTGATTGATTTTCTCTGACTACAATTGGTATTGTATTAACACAGAGCACTAGGCTATAATCACTGTGCAGAACCAATGCAGTAGTTGACTGAATAATCTCTCGTGGACTACATAAATGGTACCGTAGATCTGTCATGATACAACGGGATGCATGAGATCAAGCGGCATTAGTTCCGGTGCTTTGTATAAATCACGATTTCGCAGGTGTTGGCATCTTTAGAATTTCGGAAGAAGGGACATTTGGCCCATAGACTTCCCCCGTAACTTGAAAAGAGAAAAGGTGGAGCTCTTCATTCTGATCCTCATATCTCTTCTTTTAACACACATGGACCCAGAACTTAATTGAGTATCTGACCAATTACGCAATACTTTAATTCTGAATGACGCAAACAGTCTTCCAAACAACTTCAGAAATTAAAAAACTATCACATTTAATGATCAGCAAATACCTTATGTTTATTATGTGGCACATAACTTCCACTTAACCTCATCCATTCAGGGCAGATGGTGAAAATTAGTTAAGTCGCATTCCCATGTCCCCAGCACTTGATACCTAGTGATGTCCGTGGGAGACAAATTCGACATAAGTGGAAGATGGTATTCGCCCCTGAATGTGCAAAGCAGGATCTGAGTGTTGCACTCAGACTTAGTGATTTCGCCTCTGGTTTTAAGCCGCACTAGAGTATCTGAACGATGCTTTCTACATAAAGAGAATGCATTTGGCAGTAACTCATGGATTGATTTTTAATGATCTCAAAATCGCCTCGGAAACCTTTTAGGTATCAAGTGCTGGAGACATGGAATGCGTTTACTTAAGCTCATCCATTCAGGGCAGATGGTTATTTCATTGTAATTCCTGACAACTCCTTGATGACTGTAAAACAATCAACGCTCAATATTTATCCTAGCCCAGTTTGTCTACTTTCAGCATATTCATTTCAATCTTGTATGATCTTGAGTGAAGGGTAAGTGGTAATTTGCACCGTGCTGGAAATTATCCAATGTAAATCAGTCTCTCTTGCTGCCTCTTAGAAAAGCCAATTTTACTTTAGGACACAGCACCTCCCTTTTTGTTAATTGCGTTGATGTCTGAGGGAGCCCAGGGCTGCCTTGTCTAATTTTCCTTGGCAGCCAATAATGGACATATGCTACAGAGAACCATAATTTCTACACTCGAGGCCTTCTCAGTCATAATGAAGTGAGCTAATCAACTGAAAGATTATAATCTGCTGAGGGAGTATAGATTTGAGGTATAATGTACTGTATCTCTCAGCATTGTTACAATGTTCTTTATCCTAAGGTGTCCCAAGAGCCTCACTGATGTGTATCAATTACAGAAATTCCTGATGATGACAGCGCAGCAATAATGTACCGGGCCATAGGGGATCTGCCTAAGCCCAACAGAGATACACTGGCTTTCCTCATGCTTCATCTACAGAGGTAACACCTATGGGTGATGGGATACCTCTGGCTTTGGAGTGAATTTTGGTTTCTCTCCGAGAGGGCACTGATTTGCAACGTTGAACCATTTTCTCAACTTGCAATTCCATAAATGACGAGTTTCATAACTTGTCACGATAATGGTAGTGAAGCAAAATTGGACCACTCAGATGCAGTTTATTGCATGAGTAAACAGGAAGTCTATATTCAATAAGGGGTAATTTCTTTAATAAAAATACTGCACACTGCCTTATCTCCCACTGTAGAGTCATGCAGAGCCCCCTCTGTCAGATGGACAAGAACAATTTGTCCAGGGTGTTTGGACCAACCATTGTTGGACATGGAATGGCAGAGCCCTCCCCAATGACCATTATGAGAGACACAAACATTCAGCCAAAGGTGGGCACTGTCTTGTGCATAAATGCAATTGAGATCGTCACTATTCCAGTATTTTGCAGTGTTCCTGATTTTATTATATATATATAGATTATTTTTATGAAGTGCCACAGTATTTCCAATGATACGGTCCTTTCGGTGCTGTAACACTTGCACTGTCAATGTCACCCATGGAGATGTTAATACGATTTGAATTCGGTGTGATGCCTCTGTATATTGCCTCTTTGTATTTGATTTCATCTCTCTCAGGTCATAGGCAGAATGCTGTCGTTCCCTGTTGAGTACTGGAAACGCCTCATCATGGTGGAGAGGGACCAAGTTATATCATCAGTTGTCGATGCCAACATCAATAGCGAGAGCCACAGCACAGACCGCGGTAAACACACAACCTGCCAGCATCACTAAGCTGCTGTGCTATCGAAAAACTGTCCATCAATGGTGACTCAACAGCCTCACCCAAATATCACCGGGGTTGTGTGTCCGCTTTAATGTACACTATGCTGGACTATGACGAAGGCTAAATCATCATGGTGCCTCTAACACGTATCTACCATCTCTTCAGATCGTCTGTTTAAACCGCTGACTTCCCCGGAGCTGAGTAAATACCCAAAGACTCCTACCAGTGGTTCCCTGAAGGGCAGAATGAAGAATGCCTTCAATAATACGTAAGACTACTTGAGTTTTTTTTCTTCTTAAATGAACATTTTGTAATTTGCCTAAATCGTTTTGTTGATGGTATACGACTGATTTGCTAGCTTTTCTCATTGGTTCTTGTAACAATCTTGTCACTTGTGGTGGTCTTTTTATTTTGCAGTAACAGGGCAAAGACTGACCCGGGCAAAAATAAGTTCTTTACTTCCCCCAACTGATATTGTGGTTTCCAGACTTCTTTTAAGTTGGATTAGTTTGTGTGGAATGAAGACTGTTTTTGTATATTCATGAGAAACTAAAGCACTTCACATTTGGCTAGCTATCTTTTCGATGTAAAAATGTAATATGTATGTGTTTGGTATCATAACATGGAGTATGATTTGAAGGGTTAGAACAGTGTACATTCTAGGAACTCCACACTAATGCATGAGAAACTTTGAATAAACTGCATTATGAAACTGTTGTAGTACTGTTTCTAAATGGATAGAGCTGTGAAACGAGACATTTCTGCATGAACGTGAGAATCAAAACCTTTTCTCCTATACTCGGCACTGACTCTTGCAATTTAGTTTCAAAACTGTATTTTTATTTTTTAAACCAGGAGTGCTTGATTGAAGCCAACGTTATTTCACTTTCAAATTAGGCATGCAGCAACCATTTGAATACTGGGTAACAATTTCCCGGTTATGATTGTCACTAGCAAAAAACAGAATCAGAGGCTACTAATTTAAAGTTACTCTCCTACAGCCCCTTCCCCACCCACACAGGCCGAATCTTTAGGTTCCCTGCCATGTTCAAATTGAAAGCAAACATTTCTTGATTGCTATTTAAAATCGGCAATCTGTGATTGGTACATCCATTATTGGACTTAAATAGATTTGTACTCCAATGTTTGTAAACAATTTAATTGTAAACAAACACTGTATAGCCTCAAGGTTAAACTGTTTCTCATGGTTGGTCAGTCCTTGCATCCATAGCTCTGTCTATGAATTTGAAGTGGTACATTTCAACAGCCCCATCCATCAGCTATTTACCAAAACAGGCAGGGTTGCCACTGATTGTCCCTTTAACCTAAAACATGAGACTCATGCATTTCTTTCAGAAGAATGCCAGAATAACTCTTGCAATTAAAATGGTCATGTTTTAATCAAAGCACTCATGTAAAAGGCCCCCAAATTACCCCTCACAAATTGAAGTTCGTAGCTAACAATTCCTTTAATTTTGCAATCTTGACTAAATCAGCTGCAGACTTTCACATTTTCAAGATTACATTTCTCAGTAACTAGGCTAGCACCACCACCAAATGGTAAGTAATGCTAGCAATCCCCGTGCCAAAATATAACCATTGTTTTATTTCCCTTACATGGTAGTGAATACAGAGCTAATCATAGGGATAGTGCAGAAATGTAAAGCTAGAATCCTTAGTTGCTACATCCATTTGACGTGTGTGTGTGTATATATATATACACACACACATCTATCCAATGATTCTTGAAGACTAACTTATACATACCTCATGAGCTTAGTTCAACTGTCGTACCCCATCAGAAGCCAAAATAGAAGCTTGTTTTACTCCAATGTTTGTAAACAAACACTGTCTAGCCTCAACATGGTTGCACCCATAGCTCAATTTGATTGGTTACATTTCTCCAGGCCCATTCCTCAGCTTTTTACCAAAACACAGGTGGGGTGACCGCTTTGTTAGTGTTTCAAATTAAGGATTCTCGCTTCAACAGTTAATTTTATAAAACTTTTTTCATAAGTTATGGGATGACATTCAAATATGTTGAGGTAATCTAACCAACACACTATCATCCTCCCAAAGCCTCTCACATGTCAGTTAATTCATAAAGGCTAAAACATTATCTTTCCAAACACCTAAATAAGTCATCTTTATTTGACATCTTATATACAAGAACCCATAGGCAGTGACATTGTTCTTCAAGCTACTCTCCTTAATTCATTTGACACTAAATGAACAGAACACAGCAAATTAACTACAGTATAATTTGGTTTTTGAAGCTCCTGTTGAGGTCTTTGTGTGGCAGAACAATTGAGTTGAGTATGATCACCTCCGATGGGATAGTCACATTACATCCTGAAAAAAGAGCAATATTAAAACAATGTCAACTAGAAATCAGCCAATCCTCTGTCGTTCACGCAATGGAAAGGTCAAACGCTTGATCTAAAAATTGAAAAAGCGTGGGCGACAGAGAAATGGCGCAGTTTGAGGCCATGTGGCAGAAAGTGATAAGGGCGCTGGAGATAAGGGTGAGGGCTAACGGGTCTGGGCAGGTGATGTATGTAGTCGTTTAGTATGTATGTTATTGTTTATGAACTAATTTTATACAAAAAGTTACATGATCCAAAAATCAACACTTATCCAATACCTTTCACACTATCTCGCCGGACCGCACTGTGCTGGCTCAGATATTGTAGTCCGTTCCAGCACAGTTTCAGCAACTATGGTGTATGCATAACCAGGCCAGCCCAGTACAGCTCAACTCAGTGGTATAAGGGTAAAAGTATTAGCAACTTACCAAGAATGGTGATTGATGGTGTGAGTTTTCCATCTCTGAAGAGTGTTTCACTGTCTATTTTGGCAAAGGGGTCATTTGGATTGGGGTCACTGGGAGTTCCTTCAACTCTGGCCCACTTGCCGATAGTGCTGTCCCACCCCACTATACAGTTCAACACACAACTGTGATCCTAAAATAAACATAACAACAGAATTAGGTCACTCAATTATCAATCATACTTATGAACACGTGGACATGATACAAATAAAAATATGATCTGTGAGCTATGATCAAGGGAAGAAGAGCCATTTCAGCATTTATTTTTCGCTTGAGGAACTGGCTAATAAAAATAAAAAAAGACATTTGCCACAAAGGTAAGATATGCCACTGGTAACTGCTTGCCTGTAGAGTAGCCCCGTGGAGGATGATGGACTCTCTCACGCGCACCCCAGCCCCGATGGTCACTCCTGTGCCTATGGAGACGTTGGGACCCAACTATAGAAAATAAAAATGTTTTCATTATTATTATTAGGAATATGTTGTTGTTGTGTCTTTGACTGAGGAGTTTTGAATTGTATTGTGCTGCATAGGTAAGTAGTAATACCAAGGACAAGAAGCACTTACCACCGCAGTAGGGTCAATATTGGCTGTTGGGTGAACGTAAACATTTCCTGGGACACAAAAACAAATCACTGGTGTGTAATCACAAACCAGAAACTGCAAAGCTAACAAACGGCAAGTACTGGATTAGCCTACCACTTATTCTAGGCCCTCCATCTTCAGTTGTAGCCAGTCTTTCAGGATGGGTTTTATGGTACTGGTTAAGGTACAAGCGACTGGCGTATATTGCAGACCTGTTAAAAAAAAATGAGACAAAGCCGGTTCATAATATGGTTGGGTATACTACTCCGACATCTTCAGGTTTCACTGACCACACAATAGTTTTTCCACAGATGCAGACTACCTACTCACCCTGCAGATTTGATCTGGCTCCAGAAGGCGGGTGTTTTGTAGACGTAGAGCTTGCCCTGCCCAGCCAGGGCTGTGAAGATGTCCTGTTCTAACCGAATGGCCTCAGCCCGATGCCAGCCGTTGCCATTGGTCTGCTCATCTCTGAGGAAGAGACCAATGTAGGAGATTATTCTGTAGTACAGTGTTTACCAAAGGTAGATCACAACTATTTCTGATTGAATTTTGAAAGGCTATACAAGACAGTTTGAAGGGCTGTAGACAAAGTGAGTAAAGGATTCCCCAAGTGCCCAAGGATACATGGGGAGTGTTAAGTTGACAAGCACAGTAGTATTAAAATGGATTGTGACAGGAACATGCATTGGACAGAAGAGGAATCAGAGACAACATGGTTGACTTGAGTAATGGTACACATACTCATAGTCCAAACTATGAATATCAATACATCACACCAATTATTTTGAATGGGTCCAAATGTTATACTGAAATACTTGATTGTACATGTGATTTGTGAATAACCAATTGTATAAATCTGTATGCCAACGCTCTCAATCTTGAAAAGTGATGAGGACGTGCAGTGTGGGGAAATAGTTTGTGACAAAACAAGCAATGTATAGTGTAGAGAATCATTGTACATCTAAACAACTGTAAAATATATTTTCAATAACAAAAATATATTGTATTTTCAGCTGTTTGAAGCTGGTGTACAAAACGCAAAAATGACACTTAAGCACAGGAGGCATAGAAAGTGCACATCTACCTTCTTCTTAGGCTTTCCATGAAAACGAAATATCTATAACTCACATTTCTGTGAATTGTCAGGTCGCCCAAAAAGTGACATACTGCAGCTTTAAGAATGATCTATCACACCATGTGCTGTTATTGTGACTCCAAAAAGAAATACACTTTTTAGATACATATTTTGGTGTGACGTATTTTACTAATGCACATCTCTACTCTACAACCACACTGTGCACCCTAGCTGTACCGACTTACCCCTCGTATGGATATCTGGTGATGGGAAACAGGAAACAGGAAACAGAATGATGGCAGGAAAGAAAAAAGGAAATAAGACAAATGAGGAGAACCAAGGATAGGAAATGATCACATGCACATGCACCACTCCCACGCATAGAGATCCTAGGATCTTTATAGGATCTCTATGCTCCCACGATAGGGTCCCCGAGGGATTCCTCCCACTCACAACAGCAAGTCCTGCTGGTTCTTCTGGAAGACTTCCCCAATATGTTGGAAGATCTCCGGGGTAAACAGGTAGATTCCACAGTTGATGATGTCACTAACAAAAGTGCTAGGCTTCTCCACATAATGTAAAACCTGAAATAAGAGCAGATTAGTAAATCATTTCTGAATCAAGTAAGAACTGTCAGATGTTTGTATAAAAGCATGTAAAAGGAACCATGATCACAAACGTGAAGTTCATAGGAGCATGTCTAATTGGGTGTCAAATGAAAGGTACGTCTATTTTAGATAAATGAAGGCATATACATTTTTCTACCATTTTCCATCCTAAATATTAGGCTTTGATTTCATGTCAAACAGATGGATAGTCTTAGAAAACATCTAGCAAAAAAGTCTTAAAAGGTGTTCTAAGTACATCAATACTCACTGTTGAAGCAAAGACCCCTGCCAACTAATATCAACACTTATATTTAGTTAGACATTTTTCTGCCTTTTGTAAGTTTAAGAAACATTGCCTTGTGCATTAAAATTCCATTACCAAAAACCCACATATCATTAAGATATTTTCACATTTATAATTAAAGTTCACAGAAGGTAGACCTATTAATTAGTTAGTTTACTGATATACATTTTATTTATGAATTATTACTTGATTAACTCGAAATTCCGTTACCAAATCGGTAACGGAATTTCTGCAATTGAATTGGCTACAATGGGAAATCATAGTAGTCACAAACCAGTTGGGTTCACAAGTTGGGACAGCCCAGTACAGTAAAGAAAAGTAGAGTATAGTTCAGTACAGTAGAGTTCAGTACAATACACAGTAGAGCACACGAGTTGATTACACTGTACTGTATTGTAAAGTACTCTACTGAACTACAGTGTACAAAACATTAGGAAGACCTTCCCTAATATTGAGTTGTACCCCTTTTGCCCTCAGAACAGCCTCAATTCAGCGGGGCATGGACTCTACAATGTGTCGAAAGCGTTCCACAGGGATGCTGGCCCATGTTGACTCCAATGCTTCCCACAGTTGTGTCAAGTTGACTGGATGTCCTTTGGGTGATTGACCATTCTTGATACACATGGGAATCTGATGAGCGTGAAAAACCCAGCAGCGTTGCAGTTCTTGACACACTCAAACCAGTGCACCTGGTACCTACTACCATACCCCGTTCAAAGGCACTTAAATCTTTTGTCTTGCCCATTCACCCTCTGAATGGCACACAAACACAATAAAAATCCTTCTTTAACCTGTCTCCTCTCCTTCATCTACACTTATTGAAGTGTATTTAACAAGTGACATCAATAAGGGATCATAGCTTTCACCAGTCTCATGGAAAGAGCAGGTGTTCCTAATGTTTTGTACATCAGTGTATCCTTTACTGAACTGTACTGAATTCTACTGTACTGAGCTCTACTTTGATGTCCAAACTTGTGAAACATAGATGTTTATAATTGGTTCAGATTTGGTCCGGTTTGAGGGCAGAGCTCATTAAAATAATAACCAGTGTGTAGAATAATACCCAAATATGCAAAGAAGGCTATTGCATATTTATACCTTTGTGTACCTATTTAGGATACATCACCATGAAGAGAATGACGTTCATATCCATAATTATGCATTTATGTGTGGTAAAGATCAAGGACCCATGATGAAATTCCGTTGCCGCAATTCCGTTACGGGTGTTGATCCACTTCACTTAATGTAGTTCAATAACCCAAATAGATTTTTTCAAAGTCAATGTGTCATGTCATAGCTGACACCCCATTCTTTATGCAGACATAGTTGAATCTAAATTTGCAGCAGTATTTAAGAGAGTTTTGAAAACGTGGACACACAAACTGAGGGAGATTTTACAGAAATTCCATTACCTAAATTTGCATCTGCACAGTTCTTCCAGTAAATGTGTTTTTGTAAAATGTTCAGTGTAAATTGTTAAAAGTAGTCCTTGTGCATAGAGTTTGTTAAAGTTTGAAATTAATGTTTTTTGTTTGGCATACATTTTAAGTGAAAGATCTGAGTCTCTGCACAATTCCGTTACAGTGGAATTGCCCATGACTAAAATGTGCTGCATCATCACCTCATTTGTTTGCTGGTTTTCCACAATACAGCCATAGTTCATGGACTGCTTTCTGTTTGCCTGCAAAACAAAGAAGAAAAAAACTATTCAAAGTCAAAGGAATTATACCCCAATGTCCCCACCAAACATACTCCCAACAGTTCATTGGCCAACTTTTCCTTGTATTATTCAAGGCCTTAGCCATAGAAATCATGGGAGTCTTCTCACAGTTGTCCCCAGGATGATGAAACTGCTTGGCTCTCCGTGTTCTTTCTGGAAGTTGAGCATCTCTGGTAGAGGAAACTCAGAGCACACGTCAGCATTCATAATGAAGAATGCCTCAGGGCCACCAGATAGAATCTGATCTCTGAAGTGGTAGATTCCGCCCCCAGTGCCCAATGCAGCATACTCCTGCAAATACCTACAAGAGTTTCAACAAGTTTATCAATGATCCATCCATTCTGAATGTGTTCTATGCTTTGTCTTATGACATTTCTGTAAGATCCTCTTGTTTACCTGATTGAGATTTTGAATTCCTGCTGTGCGCTACACATGAATCTGGTAAGTTCTTCATTTGGCTGGTAAAAGCCGATAAGCAAAATCTCCTTCATATTTGGCACCTATTGGGGAAATTAAAAACATGTTTCTTTCTACCAATGAAAAAGATGTGGAAATTGATTATTTTATCAGTCCTAACCGACCTTGGCACATGCTTCAATGTGATGCTGTAGCATGGGCACACCAGCCACTGGAAACAAGGGTTTCGGGACCTCAAATGACAATGGTCGAAACCGTGTACCTGTATGACAATGAAAGTCACCTGCTCAGTTGATCACATTACATTTTCAGAAGTGACCTTAGGAAAAGTAAAAACAAATTATTCCACTCTAGATTCTATTTGATGTAGTAGAAAGCACTCCATACTATTATATTATATTCTAAGACGTTGAAAGCACACAACTCGTTCAATTAATGACAATTCAAGTACCGGTAACGTTAGCTAGCACAGAATGTTTATGCAAGGCTATCAACTATCTTGGTGGCAAGCTGTCAGCCCATGCAATCGTTTGTTTGTTAGCTTTTTCGACCAAATGCTTATTGCCAGAATGTTTAGATATGCAAGCTGCACCTGAGGGTTTCCATGAATACGCCACGTCATTCATTACAACTAGCTAGCTAGCCCTTTAAAGCAAGGCTAACTAGCTAACGTTAGTAAGATACATGGCTCTAGAGCAGTACTGGAGAATGAACATGTATGCATTTGTAAAAGAGTGATTTATTTAACACTTACCTTTCTGCGGGCCTCCAATGAGAATCACAGCCTTCAGCATTTTGAATGTGTAGCAAACTGTCTAATCTGGATAAATTATGCTCTTCCGGATTTGTTTGTTATGCTGATAACGTCACCACGTAAAACTGAGGATTATGGGAATTTGAGTTATTTTGTGGGTCATAAAGCGAATCTTATACCTCAGTCACAAATAGAACAATAAGCCAGATAGTTCCCCGGATGTATAAATGTGAAGCATCCGGTTGGCGTTTCCGCTTACTACCAAATATGGTGATGAGAGGAAGCCCAATGGCCGGCAGTGGGAGAAGATGGATTTAGGCCGACATTCTGCTAATTTTCTCACTATAAAACATTTGATCTCCATACAGTTTTCTGTTTCCAAAACTAGAATCTGTAACAAACAGAGAGGACTGCGTTTTTGTAGACTTTACCCTTTGCCAAAGTTTCGTTGTTTAGGCGTACAGGGGCGAATTGAGTTATTGCACACGCTCACTTCAAAGAGCAGGTGTTCCCTAACAGAAATATGCAAATATTTGCTAGAACAAGCCCATTGGATCTCACTAGCTCGTGCTTGGCTCTGCCCACCTCCTTGCTTGTTCTGCCCACCTTGAGTAATTTGCTCCCATTCAAAACGACAGGCGCTGTTCTATCTTGCGTTTGTTCTAAAAAAATATTAGCCACATTGGTGCAAATGAATCGGGATGAATGGGTTGTCACTAAATTGAGTACAGCAACAGCTACGACCGGAAGTTACTTTTCGTAGCAGGTTAAGAGAACATTTTAGGTAACCCTAACCCTTTTCCTAACCTTAGTGTTAGAAATTGCGTAATTCAAATCTGGTATTGGAATAAGAATCAAGAGATCTTCAATCCAAGCTTAATTTATTATATGCAAAATGTATGTATGATAAGTATGAAGGTTCGTATATACGGGTCCACTGAAATACCACGCAGGGCACTCAGAGAACTAAACTATTGTTTACAGGTTCTTTCTCAAATACTCTGACAGAAAGCCTCCACCTCTTCTGTTGGCCAACCAGAGCAAAGGACTGAGTGTGGTCCAGACTCCACTCAGCCAATCCGTTGGTGCACGGGTTAGTCCCACCCCTCGGCACTCCATTTGTTGCACACTGTTGCCAGGCATAAGTTGCTATCATAATAACCTGCGGAGTCAGCACCCAAAAGACACCATTCCACTGTACTCCATGTACCCACGTTCAAGGACGGTTTCACAGACAACAAAGAGAGAGTGTTCGTATCTGTGAGAAATACAAGTCTTATCTCATCCTAGCCCCTAACGTTCCCCACATGAATCACAGCCTGCTATGTGAAACAATCCATATCAGTACAGTTCAAACCTATGCTCCTCATTAATGCATTCCTTCCCAGCTATTCAACACATACAGATCCAATTATGAGAAAAATAGAACCCAACATTAGCCTAATTCTCCTAAACTGCTACGTTAATTTTTCGGTTTTCCAGCCAAATTGTGCTACTTTGAAAATGATGTGCTGGTGAAAATGTAGTTGTCGTAGGTGGCGGGTTTTTGTGCGGCCGCCATGGCATTTCTATAGAAAAATATATATGTGTATATGGCACATAATAATGGCACAATTGCAAAAAAAAAGTGTTTCTTGCACAGAGATTTCGAGATCCTCTGTCCAACTTTCAACACTCAAACTCTCCTGTCGGATTTATCTATAGTTATGCACATGCGCAAACGGGATTTATTTACATTTACATTTTAGTCATTTAGCAGAAGCTCTTATAAACTGGGTGGTTTGAGCCCTGAATGCTGATTGGTTGAAAGCCATGGTATATCAGACATGTACCACGGGAATTAGAAAAACATACTTTTTACTGTTCTAATTACCTTGATAACCAGTTTATAATAGCAATAAGGCACCTCAGGGGTTTGTGGTATATGGCCAATATACCACGGCTAAGGGCTATGTAAAAATAAATGTTTTGTCATACCCGTGGTATACGGTCTCATTACCATGTCTTTCAGCATTCAGGGCTCGAACCACCCAGTTTATAATACTGGTTGTGACACGATTTGAGAGCCCTCGTTTGCTCCAAAAGTGGTTGTAGCCTTGACTGCATGCTGACAGTGAATTCAGAGCCATTCAGCCCTTACAAAAAAGATGGCCGTTTTGAAACTGCAGTAAGTGCACTAGGCCTACAGTGGGGAAAAAAAGTATTTAGTCAGCCACCAATTGTGAAAGTTCTCCCACTTAAAAAGATGAGAGAGGCCTGTAATTTTCATCATAGGTACACGTCAACTATGACAGACAAAATGAGAAAAAACATTCCAGAAAATCACATTGTAGGATTTTTAATGAATTTATTTGCAAATTATGGTGGAAAATAAGTATTTGGTCAATAACAAAAGTTTCTCAATACTTTGTTATATACCCTTTGTTGGCAATGACACAGGTCAAACATTTTCTGTAAGTCTTCACAAGGTTTTCACACACTGTTGCTGGTATTTTGGCATATTCCTCCATGCAGATCTCCTCTAGAGCAGTGATGTTTTGGGGCTGTCGCTGGGCAACACGGACTTTCAACTCCCTCCAAAGATTTTCTATGGGGTTGAGATCTGGAGACTGGCTAGGCCACTCCAGGACCTTGAAATGCTTCTTACGAAGCCACTCCTTCGTTGCCCGGGCAGTGTGTTTGGGATCATTGTCATGCTGAAAGACCCAGCCACGTTTCATCTTCAATGCCCTTGCTGATGGAAGGAGGTTTTCACTCAAAATCTCACGATACATGGCCCCATTCATTCTTTCCTTTACACGGATCAGTCGTCCTGGTCCCTTTGCAGAAAAACAGCCCCAAAGCATGATGTTTCCACCCCCATGCTTCACAGTAGGTATGGTGTTCTTTGGATGCAACTCAGCATTCTTTGTCCTCCAAACACGACGAGTTAAGTTTTTACCAAAAAGTTCTATTTTGGTTTCATCTGACCATATGACATTCTCCCAATCCTCTTCTGGATCATCCAAATGCACTCTAGCAAACTTCAGACGGGCCTGGACATGTACTGGCTTAAGCAGGGGGACACGTCTGGCACTGCAGGATTTGAGTCCCTGGCGGCGTAGTGTGTTACTGATGGTAGGCTTTGTTACTTTGGTCCCAGCTCTCTGCAGGTCATTCACTAGGTCCCCCCGTGTGGTTCTGGGATTTTTGCTCACCGTTCTTGTGATCATTTTGACCCCACGGGGTGAGATCTTGCGTGGAGCCCCAGATCGAGGGAGATTATCAGTGGTCTTGTATGTCTTCCATTTCCTAATAATTGCTCCCACAGTTGATTTCTTCAAACCAAGCTGCTTACCTATTGCAGATTCAGTCTTCCCAACCTGGTGCAGGTCTACAATTTTGTTTCTGATGTCCTTTGACAGCTCTTTGGTCTTGGCCCAAGTGGAGTTTGGAGTGTGACTGTTTGAGGTTGTGGACAGGTGTCTTTTATACTGATAACAAGTTCAAACAGGTGCCATTAATACAGGTAACGAGTGGAGGACAGAGGAGCCTCTTAAAGAAGAAGTTACAGGTCTGTGAGAGCCAGAAATCTTGCTTGTTTGTAGGTGACCAAATACTTATTTTCCACCATAATTTGCAAATAAATTCATTAAAAATCCTACTATGTGATTTTCTGTATTTTTTTTTCTAAATTTGTCTGTCATAGTTGACGTGTACCTATGATGAAAATTACAGGCCTCTCTCATCTTCTTAAGTGGGAGAACTTGCACAATTGGTGGCTGACTAAATACTTTTTTCCCCCACTGTAACTGCAGTCGACTGTGATATTTGGGACGCAGTAATTGCAGAATAACTAGTTGAACTGCAGTTATACTGCACTATAATTGCAGCTACACTGCAAAATTACTGCATCCAAAAAAAAGTGTTATTTTGGATGCAGGGAGTGGCTAGCCTAACTACAAACATAATTTTACTAGGTTTCTGAGTCCACCACAACATACCAAAGAGCTTCCTGATTAGCAAGGAGTAGTCTGGGTTTAATTTGATTGTGTATTAAAAACACAGTTTGAGTTTAAGATCATTGTGAGGGGATTTTGCCAGTGGTTAGGTAGTGAACGTAATTTATAATAAGGGTTACATGGAGAAAATCGGACCTCTGAAATGAAAATAAATGGCCCTCCCTTCAACAAAATATATTTTACCTAAACCCTCTCTGAACGCTTGAAAAAAAAAACAAGGGACCCTCCCCTATACCCAAAATAATAATAAAAACATAAAGTGGATAGCAGAGAACATGTCTACCATTTACACTCACTTATTTGACAGACCAGGGGCCAGATTCACTAAACCTTCTTAAGAATACATTTTTTCTTAACTGCCATTTTTATAGACTATAGACTTAAGAAGAAAGTTAAGCAAAGTTGCTATTCCTCAAAAAGGTTCTTGGACATTTTCTTATGCAATTTCTTGTTTCTCCTTAAGCAACAAGTTAAGAAGAAATTAAATTATTGAAAATAAAGTTATTGGAAATGTTCTTTATTCCAAGATAGCTAAACCCTTGTCTTAAACTCAGGGCAGTGAGAGAAAAAGCTCATGAAAGCAATTGAACATGTTTAATTCACTCACAAACTTCATCTGAAAGTTTCAGTATTGATTATTTTAAACCCAATAACATGTTTTAGAACAGTAATCTCAGTAGGAAATATGCTAACATGATTGCCATTGCTAGCTAGATAGCTAGCTAAATCAGTTGCCTAGCAACAAACATCTTAAGAAGATTCGTAAGAAGATATTTAAGAAATTCGTAGGAAAATCATTAAATCTTAAGATATTGTTGAGGAATTGCACTTACGAACTATCTTATGAACTTCTTTTTTTATTTTCTTAAGATACTTCTTAAGTTTTTTCATATGAAGTGTTTTGTGAATCTGGGCCCAGAGCCTTAGATATGCAGTTTTAGTAACTGTACTGTAAACATTACATGGCAACACAGCAGCTTTGATAGCGCACAGGGCTGCGGGGCAGAAGGTTATGGGTTCACCGACCACCATGGACAAGAGTAGGGGTGGAAAGAACTCCTTTATAGTAAAAGCATAGCATGAATCTATCATGGTATTTGCAGGTCTGAGAAAAAATTGCCTTTTATAAACATTTCATGTAATTCTAAGTCCTTTTACATATTAGCAGAATATTTTTTAATACCACACAAATTACAGGTTAAGAATGAATAGAGAGATAGGCCTGTGTTCATCTTATCATATTTTTCCAATGCCAAATCAGTGTCTTGTTTGCAAATAATTAAATCTGAGATGTCATTTTCTGTCTCCTTGGCTATAGAAGGTTGTAGCTCAGCCTCTGAATGTCAAAGAAACAAAATAATGATATCCCCATATGCTAACAAGGGGTAGGCCTGTGCTTTTTGGCATTTTCTTTAATAGAAAGTAGGCCTATGGCATACCCTCTCATACCCCATCAAATCGAGTCTTGGTTTGAACTTAACAGCCCTTCACTGACACGGAGGTAACCTATTTAAAGAGTGCATGGTTGGTGGAGGAATTGACTGAAAAATCTATGGATATAGCAGCCTAATTTTGTCTGTCAAACATGTAGCACAGGTTGTTGGTGGCACCGTAATTGGGGCGAATGGGCTTGTGGTAATGGCTGGAGTGGAATTTGTGAAGCGGTATCAAATACATCAAACACATGTTTTCCATGTGTTTGATGCCATTCCATTTGCTCCGTTCCAGCCATTATTATGAGCCGTCCTCTCCGAATCTGGTTTATTGTGAGGTCAATAACTCTGATAAATAGGCCTACATCATGTGCAAGAAACATATTGTTCTTAATAAAATCAATTATATTAGTAGCAAGCCATCAAAGTTGACCTCCGTTCCTCCTCATCTTCGCGCTCGCCTCCTCAAACTGAACAGAACATAGGCTATAGGCTAGTCCACACTCACGATAGTGAATGTTTTTGGACTAGGTTAATCAAAAATTATTTTCGGAAGAAGCCTTTGACTCTCCTCCTGAACTACCACCGTAGGCCTACACAGCACAGCCATTGGTTAGGCAGCACATTGGTTAGGCAGCACACAAAAAAAGTTTTGGATTACCAAGAGCAGAGCAGGCCGGGGATCAGGGTTGGAATATCGATTGCAGTGTGTAATGCAGCCTAGTGTTATTTACACCATCCCAGCAGGTATCTTATCAATATAACTTTGCTCGGTGCTTCTCCGAGCATGCACTTCGTAGCCTATAGGCTGTGGATCATTTGATTGAGACCACACTAAATAGCCAATAGGCGCACTTGGTATTGCCCAGCGGATAATCAGAGATGAGGGGCAGCATCGGGCACACATCGCTATATACCGTAATAAGAAACTCATTCTAAAACACTGATAAATATAATCAATTACAAATTGCATGACTCTCCCCTGGACTAAGATTTTTTTTAAACTAAACTCTCCCCTTGACTGAAATTGAAAAAGCATGACCCTCCCCCATTTTCCTCCAGGGTCAATTATGTTATTAAAAAACTTTAATGGGGCACATGTATTTATCTTCCTCATCATTCCCTTCTTCCCACTACTAGAATTCCTTCATGTCTCTCCAAATCCAGTTCAAACCAGGCAAGTCTAACACCTGCTTCGCACTGATACCTGTTTTGTTCACATCACATTTTATGCATGAAACATGCCTAAGGTCCAAGTAGATCATGAGCTTCAATAAAAGACAACTACACAAACAGGTGCAATAACCAAGGAGTTGACTTTTTTATTTGCTCATTAAAATATAACCTGAAATGATCACTGGAATAATCATAAGACTGAAAGGAGCTCTGAGATGAGTCTCTCTGGAGAAGTTACTGGTTTGAAGGCCTCTTCAGCTCCCAAAATGTACAGTTAGAGAGGAATGCTTAAAGCAACAGTAAATAGGAGGTTGGATCTGCTAAAATTGGATCTCTGAAATTGATTGTGAAGCTCAACAAAGTAACTTATAGATGATTGGAACATGATGCGCAAAACATGCTAATATCGGTTCCATGATTTGAATGGGATTTGTGCAACAAATGCTAAAACATTAGCATGTGGAAACTGTGCCAGGGAAACTAAACCAAAGCATGGATTGTTGTCATATCCTTTCCATAGACTGCTTATAGGTTAAGGAAACCAAAATGTAATTTCAAATTTGGGTGAACTATCCCTTTAAATTCCCCTCATACAGCATGTCATATGTCTTGAATTTAAACAAACCAGCACAACTTATAATAAACACATTTCCCTACCATTCATGAGAACAAAAGGATTCACCACTAGGGCGCAGCATGTAAGAGCCAATAAGATTGTGACGTTTCAGGATCAGGATGACAGTACAAAGGCCATTTATGGTTAGTTAATGACAACGCAAAAGATATAGGTGACTAAAGAAAAAATGAAAATACAACAAATAATGCATAAAATCTTTATTGCAATAAAATCCCTTTCATTTTAATCAAATAATCAGTGCACTCAATCTTCTACCAAATATCAAATGTATCATTGATGATAGCTCGTAATTGTCTCCTTCAATGCAATATAAAGGATATCTCAATTGTTAAGTAACACGTTCAAGAAAAGTAGCAAAAATATTCAACCTTTCAGAAGGCAGCAGTCACCAATATAAAGAATACGAGGGTTTATTTCATTCATTTCTACACATAACAATAACTTAATCTATAGCCATTTGAAAAAAAATCATAAAATGGCAACAATTCTTAATAATTTTATCACAGCATACAATGTGGAGTTATATTATCAATTCAGCCAAAATAAAATATAAAACATGTGCCCATTGACTGAAGTGGTATCAATATGGTCCAGTAAAACTGAGTTAACATGCATGTACCTGTCTGAAGCTTGTGTTTTAACCGTAAAAGATATAATACACGCTTTCCAATATCAATCTGTTTACTCCTATTACACTGCATGTCAAACAAAAACCAAACCTATAAAAGCAGCTAACTATGAACAAACCGTACCTATCCCTTGATCTTTATAGTTCAATATTAATTCAATCTAACAACAAATAACAATAATGTGCAAACAAGTCTTTTAGACACTGAGTCTAGTTTGAGTACCAGAAGCTGTACAATTGTTTGAAAAGACTGCTGCATTACAGGAAGTCACTTTTACAGTAAAGTAATACATTTGTTGACCATGTCAACTTTTAGAGTCACACACACAAGATCAACTTTACAGTGAGGTGCTACAACTAGTGTCCTGAACTAAACGTTTCTGTGTGCTTATTTCAAGCAATAGGTTTCATATTTGTCACCTGCAATATTAGAGCTGGAAGGTCAGAACAACCAACATGGAATGGAACGGAACATGGCATTCTTAAAGGAATGCTAGTGGAAATGCTACCTGCCTGTATTTGTTTTAAACCTCACATTACATAAATATAGGAGTTCCCCATTGGCTTAATTCACCTAAAGGCATTTTGTTCTAATTTATTCTCATCACTATCTGCCCTTGTAAATATCCTTGCGCCTTCGCAGCTCCTCCAAGATGCGAGCCCGGAACAGTGTCCAGTCCTCATCCTGGTCCTGCTGGAGGCCCAACGCCTGGTGCAGCTCAGAGGAGTGGATGCGCAGGAATGGGTTGTACTCCTTCTCCTCCCCAATGGTGGAGGGACTCTGAAACCACATGATTTTGTAAACAATGTATGAAGAACAAAACAGTAATAGTAATTCTCTCAATTCAACATACTATAGGTAGTTTTTGCCTTAGATTTTCTAAGTAGAGGTCTGAAAGGTTTCTTCAATTAATAGTTTGATAGAAATTACCTGCATGTACTGTATGTAAAGACAGAGACTTATGCTCATGTAGCACATGGGAATGTGTAAAACGTACTCCTCAGCCTGAAGTGTCACCAATTGCGCCAGCGGAGAGCTAGCTTTACGCCTGGCGCCGACTGGTAAGACGCTTCAAGGAGCGTGGTCACGTGTGCTAGCAAGGCAGAGGTCCTGGTTTCGAGCCTCCGTGTGAGCCGGATCAGGAGGAAGCGGTACTCACTGCGTAACGTGCTTTACACTAGCTGGTAGTCACAATACGTTTCTGCCTGGGCGGTGACTTGTTAGCCGGCTTTTGGCCGTTAAAAAAATTGAAAAGCCGATAAAATTGGCTCCAGGCAACACAAAAAAAAAAAATCAGCCAAAAAAATCTCATTGCGAAATAATGCTTTTTAGCCCATTAATTGATGGCAATACCAGTTGATGGAAATACATTTGACCGGTCATGCTTATTGGTCTATAGGAACATTTGCATAATTTAGTGGAATTAAATTGGCATGTGTGTATATTCGTTCTGTTTCTTATTTATCACACGGGCACAGCATACAGATACAGAGCCTTTGAGCGGAAAATCTGTCAGACAGCGCTTTTATACCCCAATCATTGCGCAACCATTCTAAATGCAATGTTAAAAATAGTTTTTGGGCCACAATTAAAAATAGCTACTAGTTTTATTTCTCAACTGGTAATTGAAGCGAGTCACACCACTTTTCAATGAGCTGGAGCCAGTATGCATTTTGAAAACATATAGCTACTTAATTGTTTGAAACCTGAACATTTTACTACATTTTATGAGGCATGTCTTCCCTTGCTTCCTAGTAGCCTAGCCAAAATCAGACCATATCCATGGAGGCAATTATTCTATAAAGACTTCCATAAGCCATTGAAACCAGTAGCCTACTTCTCTCATGTTCTCAACTTTATTTTATTGTCCGGTAACCAAATGCACATTGTTAGTAAAGCTTCCCCTGTGGGCAGAGGCATCAGACCAACACCCTGATCCCAGTAGCTAGGATCTGTCAAATCCATAGCAAAGACTGGTCTTATCCTCCTGACCAAATGAAAATCCCACCCACAGCGCTAGTCTGGCATGCATTCCACCGTTGGAATCTGCCTCCACTAACTTCAAAGACACAAGGAGTGTGGGATCACTGATTCGTGGTTATTTTTAGTCTCCTACATATAAGTTTAATTGACATGAGGTCATGAGGACATTATTTGCAGCATTTAACAGATACAGTAGATACACTGACTGTTGCACCACCAAAGAGACCTGTGCATGATGGGAGCATTCAGAGAGGAGGGAGTGCAAAGGCATTCTGACAAAGCCTGTCCTGTGGGCCGCTGACAAGCCTCTCTTCCACACAGCCTGGGATAGTGAATACCTTTGGGAATTGATACCAGTAAGGAATAACAATGAGGATGGATTATTCTCCGTACCGTACACAGCTTTTGACCTCTCTGTTGTAGGACCCACTGATATTTATTTTCCCTGGCAGCATTGTGGGGCTCCACCTCAGCAGCAAACATCAGGTTATCCTCTGCATACTCATGGCCTGGGAAATACGAGTCCGCACACACGGAACACAGACATCAACACAACTCTTACAGAAGACTGGTTCTGAAATATTTTGTTTGTAATTCTATTGCATATATTTGCACTTAATGCAAACAAAAGGGAGAAGGTCATTTTCCTACCAGGCCATAAGAGGGTTTCATCACTTAAGGAGCAGACCGTGTCTAGTGATGACAGCATTGTTAAGGCACTGCCTTCAAACATCCTCCCTGCAGACAAAATAGATGATCTACTGTAATTACCAAGTTATATACACAACACAGCGGATGAAACTCAAAGCAAACTGCAGCATAGTGCATTACAGCTACAGAAGCCGGACAACTGAACCTGCTTTTCAATACATGCACATTGCTCACTAAATGCTTCAAAATAACTACAGAGTTGATTCGGAGCTGGACTTACCGCATCCAGAGAGGAACACCAGGTCACCTGAGAACAGGCTGGAGGGGGCTCCTATGGCATGACCATCCAGGAGGTAGATCATATGACCCACTGTGTGTCCAGGTGTGAACAGTGCCTTGAAGTGCATACGGCCCACGTCTACGGAGTCTTTGTCTGTCAGTGGGCTAGAAACCAAGCAAAAGACAAAGGCTTCATGCATGTGGTCATCAGATAAGTTAAAATGTGACCACCTGGCCAGTTGATGTGCATATTCAAGTCACGTACCATTGCTTACCTATTCACACCACTCATAACTGTGAGATGCTTCAAAGTACAAATAAGTAGCCTTGGTTTGTGTGAACCAGAACGGCTCATCGGAGGAGGAGCCTGTCTCTGTAGCGTGAGTCAGCTTGATGTACAAGTACATCCCCTGGACAGGACGCTAGTCTACCACAGTGCTGTACCCCCAATCTATTATATACAGTGCTTGACTTGGGCTGGAGCTATCCGGAACACTGTACCGGCACTTCCAATTTTTGGGGAATTGCGTACTGGCTCCTCTATAAAAACACTTAAATATGATCAATCAATTAAAAAACGACATATCAGCCATTATCGGAATGACCTTTCAGTGCATGTCTGTGGTGCTGCCTGTGTGCCAGTCCGAGTGGGCTGTTGCCCAAGGAGAGAGAGCGTGACATTTCAGCAGCAGGTGTAAAATAATGACAGAGTAAATAGATCACCAATTCAAAACATAACTAGCGAGATAACTGCTACAATTTAACTATAGCTAATTAAGCATTCATTTGGTTGTCGCCTTTCCACCAGCACTGGATTACCCTCTATTAAACAGTAGCCATGTAATTGCGACAACGTAAAAAAAATATTTTAAGAATTGCCTAATTGACAATTAACTTGCTGTGCTTAGATCTCCCCTGAAACATGAATATTTGAGCCTTATATATAAACATGTCTAGTTAGATACCTTGCTTCGAAGTAGCCTACTTTATCCATTTGATCCCTGATTTATTGAATGAGGAAATAATTTTATAAAGGCAAAAGTATTTGGTTGTAATGTTGAAAAAGCCTGCACACCCAGGAGCTCTCCAGATGGAGGGTTGACAACTTGTGACTAACAGTGCAGTTCAATATTACATTTTAGTCATTTAGCAGACGCTCTTATCCAGAGCGACTTACAGTTAGTGAGTATATACATTTTTTCATACTGGCCCCCCGTGGGAATCGAACCCACAACCCTGGCTTTGCAAGTGCCATGCTCTACCAACTGAGCTACAGGAGGGCTACGTGCCTTGATCAAGGGCACAATGGCAGGAGGTGGTAGGTCTAAATGGGATCAGACACAGCAGCTTTCCAGTGTCAATAATGCTTACATTTAGGCTATAATAATAGTCGTGAAAATGTGGTTAAAATCATGGAGAAGTCATGGAAAATGTGTATAAACCGTTAAGAGACAGATCAGAGATCTCTATAGCATAATGTAATTTGTGAATTTCGGTGAACATAGTCTAATGGACTGACTTGGAAAAAGACATCTCCTGCATTTCTTCCATCCCAAGTCAAGCACTGACATATTGATGATTATATGAATGAATATGCACTGATTAACATGCTAATACAAACCAATAATAGTGAGAAACTGTGATGATCAGAGTGAATCATTTGACCTCTTCTGATTTTATGTAATCTGAGACTGAGGAGATAATTCTCCACAAATCCTTAGCAGACAAATTAAAAGACAGTGCCATGGGAACTACTGTTGACATTCTGTTTAGCAAGTGAAATGCATGTTTGCCCTCTGGATCAATATCATCAATGATACATACCAACCTCCTCTATGATTCTGAATCACAGAATTGGGCAAATAACATGCAATTTCCCATATAATATTTGCCATAACTACACATTTTCACTACAACATAATGATGAAAGATGAAGGCTGAAATTCCAAATACAACGGAAAAGCAGTCAAAGATAGGATCATGACTTTTTAAGCAGCTGTACCCTAGACTTACTGTGTGAGGCCAGGAATGTTATCAGTTGCATTCCCATAAACACGACATGAGCTGTAGAGTTTTTTAAGTCCTTTGTTACCCCCACTGTGGTCCCTAGGGATAAAACAGAATATGTCTATAAAAAAAACAGCTCCTTATAGATGTGTGTAGATGAACAACACAGAACAACACTGAATATCATATTGCAATGTGAGATAGAACATTTGATGTAGCATCAACCAAAAAAAGATTGAATAGATCCATTGTTATGTATGACACATACAACCCAGTTAATCTAACTCTATCTACAAGGAATTTGCATTAAAAGTAATGATGCTCTGTTCTCACCAGTGTTTATGCGTGCAGAGGATTGCTTCTAACGTCACCCCTTCTTCCTCAACGACTGCCTAAATGGTTACAGACAGAGGCATCAATTATAATCGACAGGGTATAAACATTCATATCATGCCAGTGGCTAAACCCACCACTTGAATTCACTAGATATAGGCAACACTAGATGGATGTAAAACAGAGACTGGAACTGAAAAGTGCTGGAACTATAGTGTGTTGTATTATGTATAACAACTAGAGATAATATCAAATGTTTGCAGTAATTTGGGATTTTTTTTGTTGTTGAGAAAATATGAAACATGCACTTCCTAAAACATGCTGTGGATTTATCTAGGACACCATAAACCCCAGTGTGGCCTAATCCAGACTGAGCTCATTTGGTAGAGCATGGCGCTTGCAACGCCAGGGTTGTGGGTTCGTTTCCCACGGGGGGCCAGTATGAAAAATGTATGCACTCACTAACTGTAAGTCGCTCTGGATAAGAGTGTCTGCTAAATGAATAAAATAAAATAAAGTAAAATGTAATCTTGGAATGGTGACTTATTTACTGAATATCCAATGTAGCATAGGCCTATAAAATGCCAAGCTCACCAGATGCTTTGTTAGTTAACATGACATTGTCTTCATAGTGTCCCATCTATTTCAAGAGAGAGTATTATATGGTCAGAAATTATATTTACAAAGAAGGCATAACCATTTCCCATCACCCACCTGAACTGTCTGTGGGTCTGCAGGGTCTACCACCACTGCAACGCTCGAGGCCGTGTCAATGACAAGGTAGCTGTAGTTATCAGACAGTACTGAAATGGGCATTATTTTAATACCTGTAGATAGAAGAGTGAAAGGAGACGTGTAAGTCATGCACTGATCTTTATGCTAGCTCACATTCATCGACTAAACATGAGTAACCTGTTGTTGGAATCACAACTACCATTTACTTCCATGGGCTGTGCTCTGGAATGTCCAGTGGGGAACTGCTCGCGTGCCTTCCTCATCTGCCTCTTGTAGTACAGGTAACCAAGTTTGGTTCTTGTGTACAATGTATACCTAAAATGTAGTAGCCTGTGTTATTTTCATTGCTACATTATTTGCAGGCAAAATAATGACAGATGTAGCTAGTTAGGCTAGCTAACGGTAGCATCGCTTCATTTTGTAAGAAGTGAGGAACGAGAATGGAAAAAATACAATTTGATTCAAATCCTGAAGCTTCAACCAACTTACGCGATCCGAAACAGTGGTTTCTCCGTGCGTGCCATTATTTTACCAAAAAAGCTTTTCCAAATGGTACGTCCTGTGCGCCTAAAACGAAGACATAAATATAACACACTGCAAAATGATGCAGTTGCAATGAGGGTTACCGACCAGTCAGGAGGCGCCATATTGCGTGGGCGGTGCAACATATGACTCAATTTTCGTCGCATTTATCGGAAGTGTTTTGTGACCAACATTAGCGTGAACAACAATTGTGGAATCGTCGATTCGCCTTCAAAATAAAAATACCCCATTGAAACTACAAATGTTGAAAACATGCCACAATTGTACTAGATAACGCTAAACAAGGTTAGAATGTTGTTATATAAATTAAACAAAATACAATTATTAGTTAATTTGCCCCCCAAAATTCTAACATTTGTTGAAACCGCACTGTGGATGTATTAGACTTCAGAATTGCATTGGGGGCATGCTTACAGAATATACACTGTACAGCCTAACCATGAAATGGGGTATCAGCCTACTCACTAACACCCACAGAATACAACTATGTAGCTTTGTAGACACTAATAATTGTGTAAACTCTACATAGTTGGGTTCTGTGGCTGTCACTGAATAGGCTGATACCTCATTTCATGGGTGCACAATCAGTGCTTGATGGTGAGCTGAGTACCGGCACTTCAAATGTTCTACTGCTACCTACTACCATACCCCGTTCAAAGGCACTTCAATTCAAATCAAATCAAATTGTATTTGTCACATACACATGTTTAGCATATGTTATTGCGGGTGTAGCGAAATGCTTGTGTTTCTAGCCCCAACAGTGTAGTATATCTAAAAATTCACATCAATACACACAATACACACAATCTAAAAGTAAAATAATGGAATTAAGGAATATATAAATATTAGAAATATTAGGATGAGCAATGTTGGAGTGGCATAGACTAAAATACAGTAGAATAGAATACAGTAAATACATATGAGATGAGCAAACTTAAATATTTTGTCTTGCCCATTCACCCTCTGAATGGCACACATACACAATCCATGGCTCAATTGTCTCAAGGCTTAAAAATCCTTCTTTAACCTGTCTTCTCCCCTTCATCTATACTGATTGAAGTGGCTTTAACAAGTGACATCAATAAAGGATCATAGCTTTTACCTGGATTCACCTGGTCAGTCTATGTCATGGAAAGAGCAGGTGTTCTTAATGTTTTGTAAACTCAAGTGTACTTCAGTCCAAGTCAAGCACTGTGCACAATCTATAGGTTAGGTTTGAAAGAGTGCGATTTCAACAGATTTTGTTTGTTGTCAAATTAACGAATAATTATCTTTTGTTGAATTTATATAACAACATTCCAACCGTGTTTATCAGTCCAATTGTGGGATGTTTTCACTATTTGTATCGGTTTGCGTTAGTTTCAACGGGCGACTTTTATTTTGAAGGCGAACCGCCGATTCCACTAGTGTTGCTCACGCTAATGTTGTTCACGACACACACGTAGCCTAAATTTCTCCTCCTCCTCCTCCAGTGTGTCGTGGGAGCGACTATTGCCGCGTTCAAAACAACTGGGAGCTCAGAACTGAAAGTTCTCTGACTTCCGAGTTCAGTGCGTTCAAGACAACTGGGAACTCCGTAAAAAAAGAGCTCCGACTGGGAAAAATCGGTTTGTACGGTCATTCAACTCTGATTTCAATTCGGGAACTGGGGCCTCTTTCTAGAGCTCCGACTTTCCGACCTGAAAATCACTAACGTCATGATTTGACCCCGTTTTTCCCAGTTGCCTTGAAAGCATCATCAGGACACAGCTGACGCTTAAACCGACTAGCAAAAACCTAAAACTGACCCTTACCTTAACCAAACCCTTAAACCTAACCCTAACCTATACATTCTGAAATTAAATATCGGTTTGGGCGTCAGGCGTGTCCTTATAGCCTTTTCCCTGTGTCATCCATGTCATTGCGAACCATATAGCCAAGTCTGAATATAGTTTCTAGTCAATATGAATTGAATATTGATAGCGCATACAGTTTACAGACGATAAGTCAAGAACCTACAAACAAGTAAAGAAACGGACAACTAAACCCAAAGGTCTCTAGTCTAGACAGGTAGCTTAGCGGTTACGAGCGTTGTGCTAGTAACCGAAAGATCGCTGGTTCTAATCCCCGAGCCGACTAGGTGAAAAGTCTGTCGATGTGCCCTTGAGCAAGGCACTTAACCCTAATCGCTCTGTATAAGAGCGTCTGCTAAATGACTAAAATAAAAATGTAGACATCAGCGTTCCCACAATTTTCAAACGCTCCGGGTCTGGTTTTCGAGACTAGTGGTGTTGGGTGATTATGGGCCCGGTCACTTTCACCTTATTGTTATTTCCACTGCTGCAGAAAGTATCTGAAAGGATTTGGATGCAAAGATATTGTGATGTTTACAAAACTACCAGTTAATAGACCATAGTGGAATTTGCGCCATAATGTGTCCATTGTTTTCCTTTCAAATGTGTAAACAGGAGAGTAGGAACTAGCGAAGGGAATTGGGACTGTGTGTCACACTTTGTTTCCAAACAGTGACGCCTACTAGTATGACATGTAACTAATATTGTATTGATCTATTAAACATTGTTGACACATTGTTACAGTGTAACTTCAGCGGAAATGTTGCTATTTGGTAGTGCCTATTGGAATGTATCTAGTAATGCTGCGTTATTCGGATAGGTATTCACATTTCTCTACCAAAATAAGGTCTTAATAAAGGTGAATAAATAATGGTTTTAATGACAGGCCTTAAAACTTCAATAATTGTTCATTTGGAACAAACCAAAAATAACCACACTTTTTTTCTTCCAAATTTAGAATGTATCAGCAGGGGGGCATGTTGGGTAAAGATCTCATTACAACTCCGTGAAATGTCGGCGACACACGCAGTGTCCCAGACTTGACCAGGCTAAATTATCAAACCATTTAAGCGTTAGGTGTTTTACATCGCAGATCGATATCTCATCAGAATCCACTTGGTGAGTATACATGCGTCTTTATGTTTTTGCTCAGTTTTAGTCGAAACTACGTTATGAAATTTAATTCAGACTTTGTTATAACAATATGGATGGATATCTTGTACTCAATTTGTGTACGTTTATTATGGTGTTATACACCTTTATACAGTAGATGCTAGAAGGCTTGTCATGCCAGACAGTGTCGTCTGCTGGGTATTTGTGGAAAATGTGATGACATCATATATATATATATATTTTTTTTTTTTGACATGTTTTATCATTAACATCAAACATGTCATCTGAAGTATGCAGGAATCCCTATCTGAAGTTACTGAGACTCTATATGTGCAACCTTAAATACCCCACTAGTCAAAGTGTATTTCCAAAACGCAATTTCTCCAAGAAATTTAACATTTGTGTTTTTTCATCAGAAATGATTGCTTATGGGTACCCTCGTGTGTATGTAAAACAGATTTTTCATTCATAGATTTTAGATGTGTATGAAAATGTGTTTTTTTTGCACAATATAGGCCTATCCATTGTTTAGCTGGAATGGAATGTTCTTATCCTGTACATTTGAATGTAATATGTGGTTGTCTCACCTAGCTATCTTAAGATGAATGCACTTACTGTAAGTCGCTCTGTAAGAGCATCTGCTAAATGACTAAAATGTCAAATGTAAATGTTTTACATACAGATCTCATATTACTGTATACAATATATATATATATATATATTTTTTTTTAAATATTGATGTCACAATTGTATCATCTGTACAGTTCTTTACTTGTAGTTATTTGTTACATTGGACTGTGCAAAACCTAGCAGTAGGCTACTACCTATTTCTCTGAGTGAGGCAGACATATAGCATTTTTCTCTCTGAAATGAAACCATCAAGTGATAGATTTTAAACAGATATAGTACATAGGCTATATGTCATTGAACATCATGCCATGATTAGATAGTGAGAAAACACACAAATCTCTTTCATCATTTATTTAAACAACAAAAGCTAATTTACCCACGAAACTCTTGGCATGGTCTAATGGTGCTTTCAAGACAACTGGGGGAAAAAGTTCCCAGTTGTCTTGAACGCACTGAAGGCAGAAGTCGGAGATAGTTCCCAGTTGTTTTGAACGCGGCATAATGTTTCCCTCTTACCCCCTCTGTCTTATAAGGTGCCCATATCGCATATCATAATGTTGAAGTCGGATTTCCCTCCAGCCTATGAAGATGCATTACATGGCCGCAGGCCCGGGTATGGGAACTACCCACAGCCCCCACCAGCATATGGACCATACCCTGCTCAGTCCTCAGCTCAATACCCAGGACAAGCAGGGTACCCTCTGGGCTACCCTCCATCTGGGATGCCTTATTCCATTCCTCTAGGAATGCCCACCTCCAACCCAGGTTCTGGAGCTATTTACTGTACAGTATAATATATTACATATTATGTAACAGAATATAACAAATATATACTGTTAATATCTGAAGTTTGTCAAAATAGTTTTACTTGGTCATTATTGACTTCATGTCTTAACTTCATGTATTTCTTTAATGCAGTGGAAGACGATGAATTTGCATATTCTACTGCATGGGAAAGCACTTCTATTCGACATGCATTCATCCGAAAAGTATGAGATCTTATACCTTTTACACATCAACGTCCTAATCACTCAGTCTACTTATACTTGCTGTGATCATGAAAGAATTGACCCTTTTTGTGTTGGGACAGGTGTACTTAATTTTGGCTGCTCAGCTCATCGTCACTGTATCAATTGTGGCTGTGTTTACATTTGTGTAAGTGTCAACAATGTTACATTGTATTATCTCTGTTGTACCATTTCATATCAATGTGAGCTCTTTTCCGTTTGTGTTTTCTGTTTGTGTAATGCTAACGTTTGAGCATTTCATCTATATTACAGTGATGAAGTACGTGCGTTTGTCATTAGGAACCCAGCCGTGTACTGGACATCATTGTAAGTACTTCATATTCCATTAAGGTTCCTTACTACATGTATTACTCATTCATTATTACTGAATTATATATTATAATAAAACATGAGCAATATTTTTGACCTATCATACTAATAGCTTGTTTTTCTTCCAGCGCTGTTTATTTAGTCACTTACTGCATTCTTGTCTGCTGCAAAGGGCCAAGGTAAGATTATCCATGCCCTTTTTATACTGTGTATACAACAGTACATACCGTTAAACATCAGATAATGACATTTATCTTTTGATCTTAATAATCTTTGTTTAGGAGACGCTTTCCTTGGAACTTTGTGCTGCTGGCCATTTTTGTAAGTAACGCTTGCAAAAAAAGAATCTCTATATCCTATCTTAACACATAATGGAACTAGATCTACAGTATATATACAGTGAGGGAAAAAAGTATTTGATCCCCTGCTGATTTTGTACGTTTGCCCACTGACAAAGAAATGATCTGTCTATAATTTTAATGGTAGGTTTATTTGAACAGTGAGAGACAGAATAACAACAAAATAATCCAGAAAAACGCATGTCAAAAATGTTATAAATTGATTTGCATTTTAATGAGGGAAATAAGTATTTGACCCCCCTCTCAATCAGAAAGATTTCTGGCTCCCAAGTGTCTTTTATACAGGTAACAAACTGAGATTAGGAGCACACTCTTAAAGGGAGTGCTCCTAATCTCAGCTTGTTACCTGTATAAAAGACACCTGTCCACAGAAGCAATCAATCAATCAGATTCCAAACTCTCCACCATGGCCAAGACTAAAGAGCTCTCCAAGGATGTCAGGGACAAGATTGTAGACCTACACAAGGCTGGAATGGGCTACAAGACCATCGCCAAGCAGTTTGGTGAGAAGGTGACAACAGTTGGTGCGATTATTCGCAAATGGAAGAAACACAAAAGAACTGTCAATCTCCCTTCGGCCTGGGGCTCCATGTAAGATCTCACCTCGTGGAGTTGCAATGATCATGAGAACGGTGAGGAATCAGCCCAGAACTACACGGGAGGATCTTGTCAATGATCTCAAGGCAGCTGGGACCATAGTCACCAAGAAAACAATTGGTAACACACTACGCCGTCAAGGACTGAAATCCTGCAGCGCCCGCAAGGTCCCCCTGCTCAAGAAAGCACATATACAGGCCCGTCTGAAGTTTGCCAATGAACATCTGAATGATTCAGAGGAGAACTGGGTGAAAGTGTTGTGGTCAGATGAGACCAAAATTGAGCTTTTTGGCATCAACTCAACTCGCCGTGTTTGGAGGAGGAGGAATGCTGCCTATGACCCCAAGAACACCATCCCCACCGTCAAACATGGAGGTGGAAACATTATACTTTGGTGGTGTTTTTCTGCTAAGGGGACAGGACAACTTCACCGCATCAAAGGGACGATGGACGGGGCCATGTACCGTCAAATCTTGGGTGAGAACCTCCTTCCCTCAGCCAGGGCATTGAAAATGGGTCGTGGATGGGTATTCCAGCATGACAATGACCCAAAACTCACGACCAAGGCAACAAAGGAGTGGCTCAAGAAGAAGCACATTAAGGTCCTGGAGTGGCCTAGCCAGTCTCCAGACCTTAATCCCATAGAAAATCTGTGGAGGGAGCTGAAGGTTCGAGTTGCCAAACGTCAGCCTCGAAACCTTAATGACTTGGAGAAGATCTGCAAAGAGGAGTGGGACAAAATCCCTCCTGAGATGTCTGCAAACCTGGTGGCCAACTACAAGAAACGTCTGACCTCTGTGATTGCCAACAAGGGTTTTCCCACCAAGTACTAAGTCATGTTTTGCAGAGGGGTCAAATACTTATTTCCCTCATTAAAATGCAAATCAATTTATAATATTTTTGACATGCATTTTTCTGGATTTTTTTGTTGTTATTCTGTCTCTCACTGTTCAAATAAACCTACCATTAAAATTATAGACTGATCATGTCTTTGTCAGTGGGCAAACATACAAAATCAGCAGGGGATCAAATACTTTTTTTGCTCACTGTATGTTATGATTGTATTGTTTTATATTTCATATTTTAGACACTGGCCATGTCCTACATGACAGGAACAATATCAAGGTTTGTTATAGAATTTTCATATATTGTTTTCTTTTCTTTTACATAATACAACTAGAAATACTAATGTAAGGTGCAGTTTGTTTGTTTTGTGACTGTCTACTTTGTATTTCTTGCAGTTACTATGACACAAAAGCAGTGTTTCTGACCATTGGAATAACAGCAATAGTGTGCATAATTGTCACCATCTTCTGCTTTCAAACTAAGGTACATGTATAACATCCTGCCTCTTTAGAACCTACAGCCTGTAGCTTGTGAGAGTCTTTGTTGTCAGTGTCAAATGACTCCTTTGTATAGGATTACAATGGGCGACTGTCTTTTAAATATTCATGACATTTTGTGCAATTCCTCCTTATGAAACCGATTGTCAAAATAAATAGCATACATTGATTCCCTGGGCTTATTGTGCTGTTACACATTCCATGGTTGTGTTCATTTTTGTAGACCTTTCATATCAAGTTAGTTCATTGTCCATTCATGTGCCATCCTATGAAACATTCCAACTATTGGGTCATTGTTGTACCTTAATGATTGTCGTATGACCAATGTTGTGAAGAACATGTATGTCTATGCTTATGACAGGTGGATTTTACGTCTTGTGGGGGACTTTTCAGTATTCTTGCCATCGTACTCTTGGTTACTGGGATCATCACAGTCGTCGTACTGTCCTTCAAATATGTAAGTGCCTCAGTTTGGTCAAAAGTTGAACTACTTCAAAAAGCTTTAATAGTAATACGCATGCATTTTGATTGATTAATGGCATTTGTACAAATCGGAGAAATGTAGGCCTATACATACAAAAGGTCCTGTGTTTTCTTCCACTCACAGGTCCCATGGCTTCATATGCTCTATGCTGCTATCGGAGCTGTCATTTACACCCTGGTGAGTTGTTTTTTTCTTGAATAGCCTCAGTATATCAAAGGGAATAGGAGAATGGTGACTTTCTTCATGTCTCTTGAACCAACCTGTACGTATGAAATGAACCATTTTTATTTTGTAGTTTTTAGCATACAACACCCAGCTTCTCATCGGAAACCGCAAGCTTTCCATCGGCCCAGAGGAGTATGTTTTTGGAGCACTTTCACTTTATGTTGACATTGTCCAGATCTTCATTTTCCTCCTACAACTAGTTGGGGCTTCCACAGATTAAAGGCAGGAGGATGATGCACGACCTAGTGTGGATGGATCCTACTTATATTGTAATTTTTCATCTCAAACAGTTGCTGCTCATACATAACTGTAAATTATGCTTATTTTTTTGTCTTTTAATGCCATTAACATAACCCTATGAGAGTACTGCAAACTTTCAATTAAGATTGTTATATATCTATAGTATATTTACTTATTATTCCCAGAATGGATGTTGGTTATGTGATTATTTGGTAAGTTATGAATGAAATATGCATACATGATTGTCTGAATCGCATTTGATTTTACCTACATATTTGTTTAACATATATTTATTGTCCTTATGTTGCCTTTGTCCTTAAGAATGTAAAACATAATTAAATAATTTATTGTCAGTCCTTTATATGTCAAAATGGCTGAATAAACTTTCCATGTATGCATCTATTGGTGGTGCTATATTTAAGCAATAAGGCCCAAGGGGGTGTGGTATATGGCCAATATACCACGGCTAAGGGCTGTTCTTCGCATGACGCAACACGGAGTGCCTGGATACAGCCCTTAGCCATGGTATGTTGGCCATATATCACAAACCCCTGAGGTGCCTTATTGCTATTATAAACGTCTTACCAACGTAATTAGAGCAGTACAAATAAATGTTTTGTCATACATGTGGTATACAGTCTGATAGAAGTCTGTCAGCCAATCAGCATTCAGGGCTCAAACCACCCAGTTTATAATACAAATTACAGTATATTCTAACATTGCTTCCATTTTCCTCAATTGGAATTGTATATGTGATAACTGTTGAAAGGGATTAACTTTTCTTGAGATATATATTTCTGATTATCAGAACCAATAATTAAAGACAATGATACCTCAGACGGTTCTGTTAGTCATGCAGTTTTTCTGTGAGAGCAATTATTGCATGGGGACTTTCTTTTACTTAATTACAACCTAATCACCAACTGAATCAGGATGGCATAGAGGTGGGAAGTAATGAAAAAGGTATGTTCTCTTATACAGCTTATTAGTGTGTGGACTTTTCCAATTATGTGCCTACTGATAATGAGTCCTTCCATTGAGTTGATTTCATACACTACTCCTTTCAGGTGCCAGTTCACTATGGTCCTTTTCCTGACAAAAAGCACTTTATCATGTCCACCAATTTCAAAATGTAACAAACCCTGAAATATATTTCAAACATGACAGCATTCCTCCTGAAAGGTAATCAAAATACTTCTAAATGAATGTTTCTCAAATGACAGGGCTTGTAGTGATAAAATAATCCCACATGAATAATTTGAACAAAGCAAGCTCCTTAGCACATTGCTCATAGCAAAGAACGTGTAGAATATGATAGGGGTTGTTTCCCCCATTGTTTTCAATGACTTGGTTAGTGGCTCCTCCTTGAGCGACCGAGACATCATATATCCAAGGGGCTCCAGTAACCCAATACAGATGAATCCACCCCGAAACGAAGGATTGTCTTTTTAAATAAGACGGAAAGCGAAATATGCTTTTGAAGTACTTTTTGTCCTCCAATTACTTTAAAAACATCTGCAATAATTACAAATTGTCACCAGACCACAATTATTTATTAGTCATAGCTCTGCAGTGTGATAAAGACTGTTATCAAAGTGTATTAACCCCATAGAAAAGTGTTAGACATAAAACACAGGTGTGTTATCCCATTGGTGAGCCTAGGGAAGCCTGGAATCTGTTTGTACCTTTGCCTGCTCCATTATCATTGTCAAGCCAAACATGGCATAAGCAGTTGGCAAGACAGCAGAAACAGACAGGCAGTCAAGCTAAGCCTAAGTTATTACATCCCTAAATCATATTCCACTTCTAATGTCTAAGAATAATTTATCCCTTATATTATGGATCTATTTCTTCCTGTGTCATTTTCTATAACTGAATACTGGTAACCATAGTAGCCTGGCTTGATTCTCTATTTTTCTCTTGTTAATCACAGTGGCACTTCAGTGTTGTGCCACTCATTTATCCTCTGTCTGGTGTATTGGAGATTCATGTAGTTTCCCATGTCCTGCATCCGTGTCCAGTGGCGATCGATGGCCGCTCAGGGGGTCAGACGTTTGGGATCACGGGGGAACATGGAGGTCTGGCGGACGTTGTGAAGACCCAGGTAGAGCATGCAGACTCTCTCAAGTCCTGAGGGAAACAACTCACTTGTCAGCATTACAGTGCACTTACAATGAGTATATTTAGAGTACCATGACAATGTATTTCATGCAGAGTATATTTACAATGAGTATATTTAGAATATATTTACAATGTCTTTCATGCAGAGTATATTTACAATGAGTATATTTAGAATATATTTACAATGTGTTTCATGCAGAGTATATTTACAATGAGTATATTTAGAATATATTTACAATGTCTTTCATGCAGAGTATATTTACAATGAGTATATTTAGAATATATTTACAATGTCTTTCATATTGAGTATATTTACAATGAGTATGTTTAGAATAGACGTACAATGTCTTTCTTATTGAGTATATTTACAATGAGTACAGTGAGGGAAAAAAGTATTTGATCCCCTGCTGATTTTGTACGTTTGCCCACTGACAAAGACATGATCAGTCTATAATTTTAATGGTAGGTTTATTTGAACAGTGAGAGACAGAATAACAACAAAAAAATCCAGAAAAACGCATGTCAAAAATGTTATAAATTGATTTGCATTTTAATTAGGGAAATAAGTATTTGACCGCTCTGCAAAACATGACTTAGTACTTGGTGGCAATCACAGAGGTCAGACGTTTCTTGTAGTTGGCCACCAGGTTTGCACACATCTCAGGAGGGATTTTGTCCCACTCCTCTTTGCAGATCTTCTCCAAGTCATTAAGGTTTTGAGGCTGACGTTTGGCAACTCGAACCTTCAGCTCCCTCCACAGATTTTCTATGGGATTAAGGTCTGGAGACTGGCTAGGCCACTCCAGGACCTTAATGTGCCTCTTCTTGAGCCACTCCTTTGTTGCCTTGGCTGTGTGTTTTGGGTCATTGTCATGCTGGAATACCCATCCACGACCCATTTTCAATGCCCTGGCTGAGGGAAGGAGGTTCTCACCCAAGATTTGACGGTACATGGCCCCGTCCATCGTCCCTTTGATGCGGTGAAGTCCCCTTAGCAGAAAAACACCCCCAAAGCATAATGTTTCCACCTCCATGTTTGACAGTGGGGATGGTGTTCTTGGGGTCATAGGCAGCATTCCTCCTCCTCCAAACACGGCGAGTTGAGTTGATGCCAAAGAGCTCGATTTTGGTCTCATCTGACCACAACACTTTCACCCAGTTCTCCTCTGAATCATTCAGATGTTCATTGGCAAACTTCAGACGGGCCTGTATATGTGCTTTCTTGAGCAGGGGGACCTTGCGGGCGCTGCAGGATTTCAGTCCTTCACGGCGTAGTGTGTTACCAATTGTTTTCTTGGTGACTATGGTCCCAGCTGCCTTGAGATCATTGACAAGATCCTCCCGTGTAGTTCTGGGCTGATTCCTCACTGTTCTCATGATCATTGCAACTCCACGAGGTGAGATCTTGCATGGAGCCCCAGGCCGAGGGAGATTGGCAGTTCTTTTGTGTTTCTTCCATTTGCGAATAATCGCACCAACTGTTGTCACCTTCTCACCAAGCTGCTTGGCGATGGTCTTGTAGCCCATTCCAGCCTTGTGTAGGTCTACAATCTTGTCCCTGACATCCTTGGAGAGCTCTTTGGTCTTGGCCATGGTGGAGAGTTTGGAATCTGATTGATTGCTTCTGTGGACAGGTGTCTTTTATACAGGTAACAAGCTGAGATTAGGAGCATTCCCTTTAAGAGTGTGCTCCTAATCTCAGCTCGTTACCTGTATAAAAGACACCTGGGAGCCAGAAATCTTTCTGATTGAGAGGGGGTCAAATACTTATTTCCCTCATTAAAATGCAAATCAATTTATAACATTTCTGACATGCGTTGTTCTGGATTTTTTTGTTGTTATTCTGTCTCTCTGTTCAACTAAACCTACCATTAAAATGATAGACTGATCATGTCTTTGTCAGTGGGCAAACGTACAAAATCAGCAGGGGATCAAATACTTTTTTCCCTCACTGTATGTAGAATAGATGTACAATGTCTTTCTTATTGACAGGGTATGGGCCAAGGTTTAGAATCAGTATTTTATTTCTTACCAATGCCACCACCTCCATGTGGGGGAGCTCCGTATCGGAAGGCGTCAATGTAGGACTTGATCTTCTCCAGGTCTGCAGCAACACAAATCATTTCAAGTCATGGTAATATTTGATACTAGCATCACCACTTTACATATTAGTACCAGCCACCAGTGTATTTGTAACATAGTAATAATATGCTTATTCTCTAGCAATCGATTAAGAGAAGAAAGGAAGCTTGATTTACTGATTGATCAATATGGCCGCCCTGAATAACAAGGCAGAGTTGTTTAATTACCAATGTTGTGGTATATGGCCCTCTCAGTGAGCAGCTGGGCATCGTGGATCCTCTGAGCTCCAGAGAGGATCTCCTCTCCTCTCATGAACATGTCATAGGAGTTGGAATATTTCTGGGGAGGAAACATCAGTCAAGTCAGTCACTGCTCTGGTATAACACTGCCAATGCCTGCCACAATGGTGTCATAAGCAACCTGGTGAAGTGTGTGGTGTGGTGTGTGTGTATGTTTGTGTGTAGTGACTTGCATACTTTGTCGTTGGGGTCAGGCATGGTGTAGAAGGGCCTCACTGCCAGTGGGTACTTGTCCAGCACGTAGAAGTCAGTGTCATACTAACAGAAAGGAGATAAATAAATGAGTTAGTTTGCTTTACAGTCTAAAATGCTCAGCATGTACCATATAGAATAATATAAAATCTGTTGACATCCCAAAGAAACTGAATGTAACATACCTTTTCTTTCACCAGACGACCAAGCAACTTCTCATTGGGAGTGCTATGAAAAACGTTTAAAAAAGTATTTTCAGTAGGAAATAAAAAAAAAGACTTAAAAACAACGTCTTCATTTGCTCTTTACGTTCCATTTTTACATTTTGGTCATTTAGCAGATGCTCTTATCCAGAGCGACTTACAGGAGCAATTAGGGTCAAGTGCCTTGCTTAAGGGCACAGACAGATGTTTCACCTAGTCAGCTCGGGGATTAAGCGCTACCTGCCGCCCATTTTAATGTCTTATGTTGCAAACTCTTGACCTGCTACTGACCTGAGGTCCTCCTCATCTCCCATCTCCACCCCTGCTTCCCGGAGCATGGCCACGCCCTCCCTGTACTCCAGCCTAAGAGTGGGCTCCAGGAACTTGAATTGCTCGCTGGGGTACTGCTTCCCCACCGTCTGGATCTCTGTCTGGAACCTGGCCAACACACACGCACAAAAGTGAACTCAAATACCACCTGCTCCCTTAGCACAGATGCAATGCCCTTTCAAACCAGGAGATGGCGGTGGAGGCACATATTTACTTTATATGGCGTGTCATCCACTTGCTCAGTTATAGCCCTGTAATAGGCCCTCTAAAGTTTAAACCATCCTAATTCACGTTGTTTGCAAATATGGGTAAAAAGTGAATCACATCTTACTTGTCTCCGAGCCCTTTGAAGATCTGAACCATGGTGTCAGTGATGGACTCGATCACTTCATGGTAGTGGTAGTTAAAGGTCAACTCAATATCCAGACCCACAAACTCTGTCAGATGACGGTGGGTGTTGGAGTCTTCTGCTCTGAACACTGGAATGGAGAACATCTTCAGTTAGTATCAGCGACGTAGTATTTCAGTATGAGGATTAGATCCATCAGCCCAGAGATAAACTAGAGGCTGTGTCCCAAATGGTCCCCTATTCCCTTTATAGTGCACTACTTTTGACCATGGAATAGAGTGCCATTTGGGACACACACTAGACATGTTTGACTGCAGTGGGGGGGGGGGGGGAACAACATCAATACTCCTCTGGTTACATGTGGATCCGGCCAGGTGATGGCCCTGTTGACCTACCTCACAAAGAGTCATTATGCAACCAAGCGCAAGCCAGTCAGATACATGATGTTTCCTATTGCTCAACATGTGCCCTATCGCAACACTATCTATGTGTCAAATAATTGGTGTATTTGCAGTTATTCGCCCAGTTTTAATATTGTGTAAGCCACTGTTTGTTTGTTGACTACATAACTAGAGTGACTGATGTATTCAACACAATAGTCCAAATTAATTCCCATTATTGGATACAGGGAGTTAATAGGGGGTTAGGTGAACAGCTTAGAGATGTAGTATTATATATAGTTGTTTTTTTTAAATGTTATACTTCATCCAGACAGTTGGAAACAAAGGGGGAGACAGACCAGAGGGAACATTTAAGAAAGGGTGGACATAGGGATTAAACCCTGGTCTCGGCTTGGGGAGTAGTGTCCCTGTGCCTGGCTAGGAGAATGACCGCTAGACCATGGGTTCTTCACTAGGTGTTGCCTTACCTGGTCCCACACAGAACACCTTGTCAAAGTCAGCACAGATACACATCTGCTTGTAGAGCTGGGGAGACTGGGCCAGGTAGGCACTGGTTTTGAAGTAGGACACAGTGAAGACATTTGCCCCACCCTCACTGGCAGCTAGAGAGGAGAACGACAGCTTTTAGACAAACTATCCCAGGAGAGAAGCAATACATGGCCCAAAATCATCTGTCTGTAGTGAACAGCCTTTCTTCAAGTCGTCTATGTGATAACACCCTTTCATACCAGTGCCACTAACTTATTTACGCACGTGTTTGACGTTCACATCAAATAGTAGATTGTCTGTTGTGTTTTCCTTTACAGAAGGATGGTCACATAGAACATTTTGTACAGGGTACGTGTGATGGGTAATGGGTGTTGGCAGAGGAAAATGCGGTTTTTAGAGTAGTACACACTGTTGATCCGCAGCTGCTCGCACCAAAAAGGCGGCAATTTTAAATGCGTCAATGCCAGGCTGAGTTGAATGTCATTGGCTCCTACCGAAGATGAGGAAGTGAAAGCAACACTTCTTTCACCACAGCTCAGTTCAAAAACTCTATCACGTGGGGTTGTGGTAGCAAGTACTGTAGTAAACAACACTGTTGTCACACATTTCTATGGCTACAAAATATGACACATGCGCACACATTGTCTATGTGCTCACGCTTGTGAAGTGCAATTAAGAGTCAGCTTATCAATAAAGAGCACGAATGACCAGATAGTCAGAGTCGAGCCGGCACTGCTTTATATGAGCCCAGTGGTGGTACCTGATATGATTTTGGGGGTCTGGATCTCCACAAAGCCCTTGTTGGTCAGGGTGTCTCTAAAGAGCTGGCACACTCCGGACTGCAGGCGGAAGATGGCCTGGCTGGTCGTTGTCTACAAGAGGAGAAACAAGCAGAAAAACACACACACACACACACACACACACACACACACACACACACGTGTAAGTCAACATACACTACCGGTCAAAAGTTTTAGAACACCTACTCAGTCAAGGGTTTTTCTTTATTTTTACTATTTTCTATATTGTAGAATAATAGTGAAGACATCAAAACTATAAAATAACACATATGGAATCATGTAGTAACCAAAAAAGTGTTAAACAAATCAAAATATATTTTATATTTGAGATTCTTCAAATAGCCCCCCTTTGCCTTGATGACAGCTTTGCACACTCTTGGCATTCTCTCAACCAGCTTGATGAGGTAGTCACCTGGAATGCATTTCAATTAACAGGTGTGCCTTCTTAAAAGTTAATTTGTGGAATTTCTTTCCTTCTTAATGCATTTGAGCCAATCAGTTGTGTTGTGACAAGGTAGGTAAAAGACCAAGTCCATATTATGGCAAGAACAGCTCAAATAATCAAAGAGAAATGACAGTCCATCATTATTTTAAGACATGAAGGTCAGTTAATCCGGAAAATGTGAAGAACTTTGAAAGTTTCTTCAAGTGCAGTCGCAAAAACCATCAAGCGGTATGATGAAACTGGCTCTCATTAGGACCGCCACAGGAAAGGAAGACCCAGAGTTACCTCTGCTGCAGAGGATAAGTTCATTAGCATTACCAGCCTCAGAAATTGCAGCCCAAATAAGTGCTTCACAGTGTTCAAGTAACAGACACATCTCAACATCAACCGTTCAGAGGGGACTGTGTGAATCAGGCCTTCATGGTCGATTGCTGCAAAGAAACCACTACTAAAGGACACCAATAAGAAGAAGAGACTTGCTTGGGAAACACGAGCAATGGACATTAGACTGGTGGAAATCTGTCCTTTGGTCTGGAGTCCAAATTGGAGATTTTTGGTTCCAACCGCTGTCTTTGTGAGACACAGTGTAGGTGAACGGATGATCTCCGCATGTGTAGTTCCCACCGTGAAGCATGAAGGAGGTGTGATGGTGCTTTGCTGGTGACACTGTCTGTGATTTATTTAGAATTCAAGGCACTTGTAGGTAACAACACATCTGCCACACTGATCCTCAACACGGGGGCCCCTCAGGGGTGCGTGCTCAGTCCCCTCCTGTACTCTCTGTTCACCCATGACTGCATGGCCAGGCACGACTCCAACACCATCATTAAGTTTGCCGACGACACAACAGTGGTAGGCCTGATCACCGACAACGATGAGACAGCCTATAGGGAGGAGGTCAGAGATCTGGCCGTGTGGTGCCAGGACAACAACCTCTCCCTCAACGTGACCAAGACAAAGGAGATGATTGTGGACTACAGGAAAAAAAAGAGGACTGAGCACGCCCCCATTCTCATCGACGGGGCTGTAGTGGAACAGGTTGAGAGCTTCAAGTTCCTTGGTGTCCACATCACCAACGAACTATCATGGTCCAAACACACCAAGACAGTCGTGAAGAGGGCACGACAAAGCCTATTCCCCCTCAGGAGACTGAAAAGATTTGGCATGGGTCCTCAGATCCTCAAAAAATTATACAGCTGCACCATCGAGAGCATCCTGACTGGTTGCATCACCGCCTGGTATGGCAACTGCTTGGCCTCTGACCGCAAGGCACTACAGAGGGTAGTGCGTACGGCCCAGTACATCACTGGGGCAAAGCTCCCTGCCATTCAGGACCTCTATACCAGGCGGTGTCAGAGGAAGGCCCTCAAAATTGTCAAAGACTCCAGCCACCCTAGTCATAGACTGTTCTCTCTGCTACCGCACGGCAAGCGGTACCGGAGTGCCAAGTCTAGGTCCAAAAGACTTCTCAACAGCTTCTACCCCCAAGCCATAAGACTCCTGAACAGCTAATCATGGCTACCCGGACTATTTGCACTGCCCCCCCACCCCCTCCTTTTTACGCTGCTGCTACTCTGTTAAGTATTTATGCATAGTCACTTTAACTCTACCCACATGTACATATTACCTCAACTACCTCAACTAGCCGGTGCCCCCGCACATTGACTCTGCAACGGTACCCCCCTGTATATATAGCCTCCCTACTGTCACTTTATTTTACTGTATATATAGCCTCCCTACTGTCACTTTATTTTACTTCTGCTCTTTTTTTCTCAACACTTTTTTTGTTGTTGTTTTATTCTTACTTTTTTTTGTTTAAAATAAATGCACTGTTGGTTAAGGGCTGTAAGTAAGCATTTCACTGTAATGTCTGCACCTGTTGTATTCGGCGCATGTGACCAATAAAATTTGATTTGATTTGATTTACTTAACCAGCATGGCTACCACAGCATTCTGCAGCGATACGCCATCCTGGTTTGGGCTTAGTGGGACAATGACCCAACACACTTCCAGGCTGTGTAAGGGCTATTTTACCAAAAAGGAGAGTGATGGAGTGCTGCATCAGATGACCTGGCCTCCACAATCACCTGACCTCAACTCAATTGAGATGGTTTGGGATGAGTTGGACCGCAGAGTGAAGGAAAAGCAGCCAACAAGTGCTCAGCATATGTGGGAACTCCTTCAAGACTGTTGGAAAAGCATTCCAGGTGAAGCTGGTTGAGAGAATGCCAAGAGTGTGTCTCAAGAAGGCCAGTTTTATTGCTTCTTTAAATCAGCACAACAGTTTTCAGCTATGCTAACATAATTGCAAAAGGGTTTTCTAATGATCAATTAGCCTTTTAAAATGATAAACTTGGATTAGTATGAAAAAAATGTATGCACTCACTAACTAAGTCGCTCTGGATAAGAGCGTCTGCTAAATGACTAAACATTTTTTTTTTAAAGATTAGCAAACACAACATGCCATTGGAACACAGGACTGATGGTTGCTGATAATGGGCCTCTGTACGTTTTTTTTTTTTTATCAGCCGTTTCCAGCTACAATAGCCATTTACAACTACACTATATTTCTGAACAATTTGATGTTATTTTAAAATGGACAAAATAATTGCTTTTCTTTCGAAAACAAGGACATTTCTAAGTGACCCCAAACTTTTGAACGGTAGTAAATACAGTTGTGGTCAAAAGTTTTGAGAATGACACAAATATTAATCTTCACAAAGTCTGCTGCCTATAGGCAATTTGCATATACTCCAGAATGTTATGAAGAGTGATCAGATTTACATTTACATTTGAGTCATTTAGCAGACGCTCTTATCCAGAGCAACTTACAGTTAGTGACTGCGTACATTTTATTTTTTTTTTCATACTGGCCCCCCGTGGGAATTGAACCCACAACCCTGGCGTTGCAAGCGCCATGCTCTACCAACTGAGGTACACGGGATCAGATGAATTGCAATTAATTGCAAAGTCCCTCTTTGCCATGAAAATGAACTTCATCCCCAAAAAAACATTTCCACTGCATTTCAGCCCTGCCACAAAAGGACCAGCTGACATCATGTCAGTGAGTCTCTCGTTAACACAGGTGAGTGTTGACGAGGACAAGGCTGGAGATCACTCTGTCATGCTGATTCAGTTAGAATAACAGATTGGAAGCTTTAAAAGGAGGGTGGTGCTTGAAATCATTGTTCTTCCTCTGTTAACCATGGTTACCTGCAAGGAAACACGTGCCATCATCATTGCTTTGCACAAAAAGGGCTTCACAGGCAAGGATATTGCTGCTAGTAAGATTGCACCTAAATCAACAATTTATCGGATCAACAAGAACTTCAAGGAGAGAGGTTCAATTGTTGTGAAGGCGGCTTCAGGGCGCCCAAGAAAGTCCAGCAAGCGCCAGGACCGTTTCCTAAAGTTGATTCAGCTGCGGGATCGGGGCACCACCAGTGCAGAGCTTGCTCAGGAATGGCAGCAGGCAGGTGTGAGTGCATCTGCACGCACAGTGAGGCGAAGACTTTTGGAGGATGGCCTGATGTCAAGAAGGGCAGCGAGGAAGCCACTTCTCTCCAGGAAAAACATCAGGGACAGACTGATATTCTGCAAAAGGTACAGGGATTGGGGTAAAGTCATTTTCTCTGATGAATCCACTTTCCGATTGTTTGGGGCATCCGGAAAAAAGCTTGTCCGGAGAAGACAAGGTGAGCGCTACCATCAGTCCTGTGTCATGCCAACAGTAAAGCATCCTGAGACCATTCATGTGTGGGGTTGCTTCTCAGCCAAGGGAGTGGGCTCACTCACAATTTTGCCTAAGAACACAGCCATGAATAAAGAATGGTACCAACACATCCTCCGAAAGCAACTTCTCCCAACCATCCAAGAACAGTTTGGTGACGAACAATGCCTTTTCAAGCATGATGGAGCACCTTGCCATAAGGCAAAAGTGATAACTAAGTGTCTCGGGGAACAAAACATCGACATTTTGGGCCCATGGCCAGGGAACTCCCCAGACCTTAATCCCATTGAGAACTTGTGGTCAATCCTCAAGAGGCGGGTGGACAAACAAAACCCCACAAATTCTGACAAACTCCAAGCATTGATTATGCAAGAATGGGCTGCCATCAGTCAGGATGTGGCCCAGAAGTTAATTGACAGCATGCCAGGGCGGATTGCAGAGGTCTTGAAAAAGAAGGGTCAACACAGCAAATATTGACTCTTTGCATAAACTTAATGTAAATTGTCAATAAAAGCCTTTTACACTTATGGAATGCTTGTAATTATACTTCAGTATACCATAGTAACATCTGACAAAAATATCTAAAAACACTGAAGCAGCAAACTTTGTGAAGACCAATACTTGAGTCATTCTCAAAACGTTTGACCACGACTGTATATATGTATAAATAAAGAAAAACGTCAGGAGTTGAGCAGTTTGATGTTCGCACAAAACTAGAAGCTCCTCCACAAACACACACCTTTAATATTTGAAAAGGTTGCAAATCAATGGAACACTGATTTTCAACTTTGAAGTTTAAGAGTGGGATGCAGTCATGGCAGTTTCTATGATATGAAGACTGACGTATTTTAACATTAGCATATAAAGGTTCCTCTGAACAAAATGTGTGGAGTAGATAACAACCCAGTCAACAAAACGACCCACACACAGATTTGAGTCAGATATTACACAATGCCAAAAAAGAGTCAAAAACAGACAACAACACTGCTTGCGTCACATCTTGCCCTGTACAGTCTCGACACCTTTATTTTCAGAAAAGGGAGTGGAGACAGGGTGCATTTCACAATAATCTAAGCGTTTAGAAAATAAACCTGAGATATAGAGCTCTTTGTCATCTTTTCAAAACCTAACATTGGCAATTCATTCTGGTTGTATACAGAGGTCAACTTAGTGGCGTAGAAAATAACCCAGTCATCAAAATGACTTGTGATGAGGCACATCAATAAACTGGGTATTACACATCATGTCTGGGAACGAGCAGAGGAACAGCCAAAGTCCCCTACCCTAACAGCCAATAGGTGTGTTCTTCTCACTTAGTTCTCAGTTGATCAGATTACTCATTTCTTAATATGACTGGTGTTATTACTAAGGATTTTTTCAACCAGTTCTATCTGGTTTCATCTCTGGTTTTAGTAATCTACACAAAGAGTTTAATACAAAAAGCTCTGAGCCTCCTGATTGAACACTGAAAGCTGAAGGCTCACATTTCTATCTTCTAGACTTTCTCAAAGCCCTGAATGGGAGTTTTCGGACTCTCTCATTGTCAGAGAATGAATCTGCAGACAATGACTCTGGTCCAGAAGACCCTGGTAGAAATGGTCAACTGATATGTAGCCTATAGTTGACTGTGGTTGGAAAATAACTCCTGCTCTGATGAATAACTGCCACTTCTGGATAACACTAGATAAAATTGCTAAGCAAATACCTAGTGAGCTAACCAAACTGCCATGAAAGCCTGATTAGAAACAGACATATAAAAATGTGTAACATAACTCCTGTGCAAAACACTTCTCTCTACTGGGAGGGGGGGGGGGGGTAATAAAACAGAGCGAGAGCGGAATAACTCTTAGTGCGTCACTCTCGTTGACATGCAAGCTCCCAAAACAATAGCGTGTAACGGCCCATGGCTTGTGGTTTTGGTCACACGCCACCACCACCACTCATATTGTGCCTAACGGATAGTACTGTATTTCCCTAGAGAGCATCAATCATTTATTTTCAACAAAATGGCTAGCCTGTACACTGTGAAAAAGTGAAGTTATTTGTGAAAAAATCCTTTCATTTTCACTAAAACAGTGCTCGGTTGTTAGGAACCTTTTCATTATGGTTGCCCTTTATTGTTGACTGGGGTTAAGGATAGGGGTCTGTCTGTGTGAAACCCTGTTTATGGGTTTACTCTTCATTTAAGTGTGGTTGTGATAACAGGCCCAAGTCCTCAAGCTCAAAGAGACATTGTGTAGAAACAGGTGTTGTGACAAAGCCAGGGTGAGGCGAGCACTAGGGCTGTTTTCCTGCTACTGCTGCCACATCACTAGTGTGGGTGCGCTTCAGAACAGAGCAGAACAATGAGGCCTCTAGCAGAGTCTGGTTTAGCACCACCTCTCCGTTAACCTCTGAACTCCTGCAGTTCTATACTCCACTCTACCAGCAGGCTAACTCACGGGACTGCAAAAAGGGATAGATACGATTCTGTCAAAATGGCAGGACTGCCCATCTTATCATTTTTCATCATCACAATATTTTTTGATACAAATGTAGCGTCTTCAAACCCAATTTGAATCTAGAATAACTCATTTCTTTTTGGTGGAATTTAACACTGGTTGAAGTGTGATAGTGTAGTAGAACTTACCCTGAGATCAATGACTCGGTTGTCCAGTCTGGTGTCCTGGTTGACCGTCGCTCTTCCATCCTGAGTAAACGCATAACCATAACACAAACATCATTTGACCACATTACAAAACATTTAAGTATTAAACACATCTGAAGTACATCGGAACAAGCTATTGGACAAGTGTGAAAACACAGTACGACATTGAAATATGATGTGTAACATGATCTATATGTGTTCTAATGTTTGTTTATTTCCTCCCCTGGAAATGAACCACTATCCCGTTCTATTTTTAAATCTTATAAACCTGTTTTTTATTAAACTAATACAACTAATTTACAAACAGTAAAAGAGCACCAAAGCTCCTAAATGTTACATCACAGTATGCCAAAGGTTGTCAGGCTTCCATGGCGCTCCCATGGGGTTAAAACAGGCTGTGAGAAAGCTCCACACATCCTGCTCATATTGAGTCAGAACATGAAAGAGAGACCAGTCAGTTATAGCCTCCTCCCCAACGGTAGGTGCTGTAACTGACAGAAAGACTCCCCACAGGCAACACCCTAGACACAACTGCCGCTGGGGCTGGCTTACTGCATAAACACAGACACACTTCAGCTGTCTCTGAACCACACTGGAGAGATCACCCTTAACACAGACACTGACTGACAACGTGACAGTATAGAACCAATACTATTCAAAAACAACAGTGGCAGGCCTTGAGTGTGGGAACGCAGTCATGTGTTTTTCACCCAGCATCAGGACGGAGGAAGTTCTCTGGATGAAATGAGTTTGACCTTTGATCAGCAACAGAAAGCTGCCTGTGCGAGGCCCAGGAGCCCAGGCCCTCATCCTCACCTCATCCCCCTCTCCTTCCGGTCTCACGCAATCCTCCAGCTGCAGGGGCAGACGAGGCTCGGCCTGGCTGATCACAAAAATCTAAAACAGTAAAAGAAGGTGAGATTTGTTTTTAGAAGGGAGACGTTGGTTGAAATAGATTCACAGTTAGAAAGTACCTCTAAACTCAAAGTACTTTCCAGGTTCAACTGCTAGGCAGAATGGAAAGTACCACAATTTCAAAAAGAGAAAGCACTCAAAGGAAGTCGTAGACTGATATCTTTGAACCAGTAGTTCCTCTGATTCACGGCTGTCCTTCCTGTCTGTCTGTCTGTGGTGTGGTCAAACAGAGCAGAAGACTGACCTACCCTCTCAATGTGCAGCTCCACATCCTGCTGAGAGCAGCTCTCAATCTTCTGCTCCACCTTCCTCACCACCGCCTCCACATCAACGATGCTCTCCTTGTTGATGCTGCAGATGGGGGGGGGGGGGTAAAGAGGCACAGCGCTTAGCAGTCTACACAGATCAATTGAAGTCAAACGAATGGGAGGCTATCTGAGAACTGAACGTCTCCATTCCAAACCCTGATTCACACAGTCACAGAAGCTTTTCATGATCTGATAAAATTGGTGGGGGGTTTGTTGTGCAGTTGGTAACCACGATATAAAGAAACAAAATACAAATATTATAACACTCTAGGCTACATAAATTCACCTGATGCTACTCTTCCATAGGCAAAATGTCACAGGATGATGTTGTTTTGAGCCACGGTTACCATTGTGTCAGACATTCCTATTTTCTTTTGATTTAATCAGCCGATTGTGACAACGTGTAAAAACCAAACATCACAGATATGAACTACAGTAAAACACCAGTGGCCACACAACAATAAGACAGAGGTTAAACAATCCTCTTAAAGACATGTTGAGTGACTACCAGCGCAGGCCACTGCTCTCCTATCCCACTGTCCTAGCCCCCAGGAGAGCCTCATAGAAATATGAAGAACTGTCAAAACCAACACATAGCATGGGGCCAGATGGAGCAAGCCCAGTGTAATCCTTCCCCTCTTCTCATTAAAAAGCAGTAATGAGAGACAAGAGAGTTGTGAATGGTGAACCCAGTCAGTCCACTGCAGCTGCCTCAGTCAGACATTTCACACTATGGGGGATCAGCTAGACAAATAACGCCCACATTAATAACCTCCTCCCTCCAACACCTGGCCAGCCTGCCCGGGGACAATGAACACTGCCCATCAACTAATATGAGTAAGTCATACAAGTAAGACTTTTGATTACCTAGACTAGCGTCATGTCCATGGGGTGTGTTTCAAAGCACTTCATGGCTACCGACGTGAGTGCTACAGGGCGGTAATCATTTAGGCAGGTTACCTTCACTTTCTTGGGCACAGGGACTATGGTGGTCTGCTTGAAACATGTAGGTATTACAGACTCGGTCAGGGAGAGGTTGAAAATGTCAGTGAAGTTACTTGCCAGTTGGTCCGTGCATACTTTGAGTACACGTCCTGGTAATCCGTCTGGCCCCGCGGCTTTGTGAATGTTGACCTGTTTAAAGGTCTTGCTCACATCGGCTACGGAGAGCGTGATCACATAGTCGTCCGGAACAGCTGGTGCTCTCACGCATGCTTCAGTGTTGCTTGCCTCGAAGTGAGCATAAAAGGCATTTAGCTCGTCTGCAAAGGCTGGTCATGGCTCACATCAACACCATCATCCCGGAAACCCTAGACCCACTCCAATTCGCATACCGCCCCAACAGATCCACAGAAGACATAATCTCAATCGCACTCCACACTGCCCTTTCCCACCTGGACAAAAGGAACACCTATGTGAGAATGCTGTTCATTGACTACAGCTCAGCGTTCAACACCATAATGCCCTCAAAGCTCATCACTAAGGTAAGGACCCTGGGACTAAACACCTCCCTCTGCAACTGGATCCTGGACTTCCTGACGGGCCACCCCCAGGTGGTAAGGGTAGGCAACAACACATCTGCCACGCTGATCTTCAACACTGGGGCCCCTCAGGGGTGCGTGCTTAGTCCCATCCTGTACTCCCTGTTCACTCACGACTGCGTGGCCAAGCAAGACTCCAACACCATCATTAAGTTTGCTGACGACACAACAGTGGTAGGACTGATCACCAACAACGATGAGACAGCCTATAGGGAGGATGTCAGAGACCTGGCAGGGTGGTGCCAGGACAAGAACCTTTCCCTCAATGTGAGCAAGACAAAGGAGCTGATCGTGGATTACAGGAAAAGGAGGTCCGAACAGGCCCCGATTAACTTTGACGGGCTGTAGTGGAGCGGGTCCACATTACCAACGAACTATCATGGTCCAAACACACCAAGACAGTCGTGAAGAGGGTACGACAACACATTTTCCCCCTCAAGAGACTGAAAAGATTTGGCATGGGTCCCCAGATCTTCAAAGAGTTCTACAGCTGCACCATCAAGAGCATCCTGACCTGTTGCATCACCACCTGGTATGGCAACTGCTCGGCATATGACCGTAAGGCGCTACAGAAGGTAGTGCGTACGGCCCAGTACATCACTGGGGCCAAGCTTCCTGCCATCCTGAACCTACACTACCAGTCAAAAGTCTGGACACACCTACTCATTCAAGGGTTTTTCTTTATTGTTACTATTTTCTACATTGTAGAATAATAGTGAAGACATCAAAACTATGAAATAACAGATATGGAATCATGTAGTTACCAAAAAAGTGTTTTATATTTGAGATTCTTCAAATAGCCACCTTTTGCCTTGATGACAGCTTTGCACAATCTTGGCATTGCGTCGCAATCGCTAAACGTAAACTACTGGAGACACTGTCATTTTTGGAGACATGTTTTTGACACGGAAGCACTACTGTAGCTAGCAATAAAGTGTAGGAGTGATTGCTAACTAACTGTAGTCAACTTTAACAGTGGGGCGGAACAATTAACTTATTTACCGTTAATTAGTCACCACCAAAACGTCTCCAGTAATGTTAACTTTTTGATGTTTGTGACGTTTCCACTTTCCAAGCATATTGGACTGACTTACTGATCATAAAATAAGTGGTGTTGGGCCTGTACAGTCCTTCCATTTACATTTGAGTCATTTAGCAGACGCTCTTATCCAGAGCGACTTACAGTTAGTAGTCCTTCCGTTTACACTTCGTTCATCTTAATTAAGTGTAATCATGTAAACTTAAAGAGATTAGAACATATTTGACATACTTGGCTTGGAAAAGTACAGTATCCTCGTTGTTATGCTTTTCCAGTAGCAGACTAAGTTGAGTCTGACCCATAGGTGAAAGTAAACCGGTAGGGTCCGGTACAGGAGTCCCGGGAAAATAATTAGTAGGGGTATGCCGTACCGGTTGAACGTGAGCCTATCACAATAATTAAAACAAAAATGCCAAGAAAACTGTAGGCCCTTACACTATTATTTATCATTACCGCAAGTCACCCGCCTGAAACATTTATGAAGGGACTTGAAATAATGTGGAATACGCTCAGAATGCGGTGTGGTTCGACGATAACAGTGACATTTTGCAAAGGCAGAGATGAGTGGCTGAGACAGACGCGCCGACAGTGGACGCATCAATTCAGGTTACAGGTGTAGGAAATCACTGAATGTCATTCATTAAACTTATGGGTGTTTTGTTAGTTTGAAGTGATTGTTTGGTAATCAGATGAAAACAGCATGAGTGGTTACGTTAATGCCACATTAAAAGTGAATACATTTTAAATGGTAAACAATAAACTTTCAGACCCATAGAGATCATATTATATTAACAGGGATTCTATATGTAATTCTATGTTTATGCCCCCCCCCCCCCCCCCAAAAAAGAAATTCCAAATTGGAGGACCCAAGAGTGATTAATGATGCTCAGGCTCTTCCCATCTGATCTACTGTATTTACTCTGTTATCTGGGCAGGAATGGCTCCATTAAACACTGCTGTATCCCACTTTTGTCATGAGGTGAAAAATTATTGATTCCTTCAGAATGTGTGAAAATGGATTGGGCCCATTAGGAGCCAGCTTTTCCCACCATTGTTTGTCGGGGGCCTACAGGAAATGCAGTCTTGTACTCACTTGGCAGCAAACTTCACCATCTGCTTGCTGGCACGCTCCCCCACGGCAACCAGGGCCTGCACGTTAAACTGCTGCTGACGCAGGACCAAGAAGCACTGCTTCCCTAAAACGATGACAACCGTACAATAGGCATCAGCAGGGGCCCTCTCATTTGGGCTACAACACCTATTGCACTTGTCAAACCAGGTGCCATGGTGGTTCTATAAAATGCCATGTCTCTATCTCAGGCCAACAGGGCAGAGGTCATACCTGCTTCAGATCCCCACCTCTCACCCATTGAAACGCTTTTCACAGCATTTCCAGGTAACTGTCAGAACCGTGAACGGACGACCCTTTGAAGAAAGGTGTATGGAGGGAGGCTGAGAGCTAATTCCCAACCAAACACCTTGAGAGACTGTGTAAACCAGGTTTGTCAACCATCATGCCAACATCAGACACCACCCAAGTGCTTTGATGTGGCTTCCTCTGTTCATTGACTGGGGGGGGGTGAGAGGAGTGCTGCAATCGCAAAAAAAACAGTCACTTCATCCCAGTGTAAACCAGGATGTTATTCTGCTCTTAAGGACATCCTTCACTGTGGAGCTGAATGAAGGAACGGAGGGGGAGGAAAATGGCTTTTGACACGGAAGTTGTCCTGGAAGGAAGCCGTCGCAATATCAACATAATCAGATGGTTTATTTATTAGCATATTGTTAGCACAGATGTGTACGTGCTCGACGTTTCTAATAGTTTTGGATGGGATCCGACAGTTATACAAGATTCAATGAGTTCATTGTATTATAGCCTCAAGTTCTGACAAGTTTGGAAAATAACAATTTAATCCATGTTTGAGGTGCCATTTAAGTAACTGAGCTTCGGTCTGAGTTTTCAAACTTTTCAAATAGGAACTTGCATGTGCCTGTGCAATGAATCTATAATAGAAAAAACATAGCGCTCTGCGACCCCCATCCCCTATGTCCCACATCACCCGCAAATAAGGTAAAAAACTAAAGTCTGGTTTCATACTGTGATTTTCCAAGATTGTGCACAACTCTTTTAGCTTTTTGACCTTCCATATCTGACAACCTGAGGGGAGTTGACTGATAAAAATGAAGCTCTTCTCTGAATAGTGACTATTTGGCCCAAGGACAGTTGGTAATCTTTTTGGAAACCCAACGGTTCAGTTACGGCGCCGTTCAGATTAGAAGCCTGGCTGTGTCCTGAGGACTAAAGGGAAAAGATGAATGATATGGAGCTGGACAAAGATGGAGACTCTCACCTTTAGCTCTGCTGGTGTGAATCCTGGCGCGCACCCAGATCAGCCGGCCAGCCTTCTCAGGTGTCAGCTCCTGGACACGCACCAACCCTCTGTCTGGCTCACAGGGGAAGAAAAGTGTGCCTTTCAATAAAACTTCAAAAGACCATATACCTCCCTCCCCCTCTACCCACACACACATTCACACAAAGAAGCTCATGGGGCGTCCACTAATTCGGTGCCTTTTGAGAAGCGTAACTTGGTAAGAAAACAAAAATGTTTGATTTCACCTCATTTTAACATTCTGTCTTAAAGAGCACATATTCAACTTCATAAAAACAAATTTTCCCATCTCAAGAGGTAAATAAAATAAATATAAATATATATATATATATATATATATATATATATTAATATATATATATATATAGTAGGCCTAAGTGCCAAATAAAGTAACAGCCATAAATCCCTAGACAGGGGGAATGGAAACTTGTTGTATGCTACAAGGAGCGGCAATTGAATGTAAGCTTCACCTAAAAAATGTAATGCTAAAACGTTGTTATGCTCGACCCATTCCGTTTTCCACCACAAAACTGCAAAAAAGAGTAGAACCATTTCACCTGCTTTTACACTATGATTTGAATATTAGATGTTCAATGTTCCTTTTGAAATACATATTTAAAAAGGAATAGTTTCACCATTATAAACGCGAGTTCAGTTCACGTAACAGGGTGACCTTAAAATGAGGGACAGACGTAAATGAATCACTAATCACATTAAATAAAATAATAATCTTTAGAAATGAGTGTCAAAGCAACAAAATAACTAGGACTTTACAATGATGGTGAAATTTGAAGACATTTTGGGATTAAGTGGGTTGAAATCCTCCTCGAAGTGACACAGGGTTGAAAATGCAACATTTTGGCACTTTAGCAAGCCTTTATTCATTTAAAAAATGGATTGATTAAATTACCCATGTGGTCTATATTAAAAGGGCACTTCATTTAATATAAAAGGCTTTTAAAATTCAATGTTGGTGTGCAATTTCTCCTTAAAATATCTAAGGGACGCAAAGGGCACTCTATTCGTGGAACGACCCTCATATTACAAGGAGAACAGAAGTCATAAATATGAAACACTACGCGGCCCTGCGTAGAAGTCGCCCCATTCTCTGTCTTCTGACAAATGGACTATATTTTGCCCTGTGTCACTGAGGCATGCTTAACGTTATTATGATCGGCTAGTGGAGACAGAGAGCGGCCTCATGCGCCCCGACAGCAGTGAGCCGCCCATTTGGCTGAACCTGATTCCACCCACATGAAAGGCAGGCTGTCTCTCTCCTGCTTTCCTCATCCCAGTGGACAGGCATGCAGGTGAGACGGCAACTTTGTTCTCTGCCATTGGAGCTGAACGAGCAGGCAGACGACCCATCTGTCTCGGTCACGTTTATCTGGGAGTTACGGCACGCCACAATCATCTTTGATATCTACGCCGTCTCTACTACTGCCACCATGTCAAAGAGTCACTCAGATATAATCACGTTATCTATATTCCTTAACATTAGTGGCTGCTGAAATGGAACATGTTGTTGGAACAAAGAAGAGAGGAGGTAGTTGTTGACTGTACTACTGACCCAGTTTCTGCTGGGACTGTACCATCGGGGGGACACCGTACCGATCCTTGGCAAAATCCTGATGAATAAGAGAAGCATTAATCTGCTAAGCATTCAAATACAGTAGCTTTATAGGAAACATCACTAGAGGAGCATTCATTTCCATTTTCCTTTGGTATTGCACCATATAGAAAAGGTGTAAATAAATATTTAATATCTGAAGCTAACTGAATTTGAATTGATCCTCCTGGATACTTACATCGTCATCTGTGCTATGTTGGTCAGCAGCCTGAAAAGAAGAGGCAAATCAATACAGTGGGACATAGGCCTAACATTGCATTTAAATCATGGTAAACTGCCTTGTATTAGGAACAGCAAGTGGACTGATATTATCTGTGCAACGACTTATTGGTTACCTTTTTATGCAAAATCTCCAAACTATGAGCATTAGTATTAACAGTTAGGCTACCATTTAATTTCCCATGCAAATTGATATGTCTACGGTATTGGCTGGTGGAATAGAGGGAGAGTGAATGGCATGGCCATGGAACTGGATGGATGCTTTTACAGTTTCTAAGATCCAAGGGAAAGCATATTCCATCTGAAATATAGGCTACTTTAAGTGTTTCCCCTAGGATATTTTTCAGCAGCGGTGGTTGACACCATCTGAAATAACTGATGCGCGCCACTGCACTGTAGGGAGATGAGGAGCAAGCGGTGGCTTTGCAACCAATATAAGTTGTAACTTGTCACTATGATCTTAAAGGGTAGGTAGCATAAACATAACATATGGATTTGCATTAGTATACGGATCAAATGTCACAATGCAAAGTTACACCTCACTTTTACATTTTTCAAGTAATTACATAAAACCGATCCTAATTCATAAGAAAAGCCGAAGTCATGTCGGAAAATTCTGTTCCTTCAAATTAAACCAAATCGTTTGCACTCATGACTACTCGATTCAATTTTATTTTCAGCCAAATTACATGAAAACATACATTAAATGAGTTTGAATAGGAAATATAGCAAAATGCATACGAAATGTAGTCACTGACAAGGTTAGAAATAATGATTTTTAATTGAAATAATAATTGTGTCCTTCAAACTTTGCTTTCAACAAAGAATCCTCCATTTGCAGCAATTACAGCCTTGCAGACCTTTGGCATTCTAGTTGTCAATCTGTTGAGGTAATCTGAAGAGACTTCACCCCATGCTTCCTGAAGCACCTCCCACAAGTTGGATTGGCTTGATGGGCACTTCTTACGTACGGTCAAGCTGCTCCCACAACAGCTCAATAGGGTTGAGATCCGGTGACTGTGCTGGCCACTCCATTATAGACAGAATACCAGCTGACTGCTTCTTCCATAAATAGTTATTGCATAGTTTGGAGCTGTGCTTTGGGTCATTGTCCTGTTGTAGGAGGAAATTGGCTCCAATCAAGCGCCGTCCACAAGGTATGGCATGGCGTTGCAAAATGGAGCGATAGCCTTCCTTCTTCAAGATCCCTTTTACCCTGTACAAATATCCCACTTTACCACCACCAAAGCACCCCCAGACCATCACATTGCCTCCACCATGCTTGACAGATGGCATCAAGCACGCGTCCAGCATCTTTTCATTTGGTCTGCGTCTCACAGATGTTCTTCTTTGTGATCCGAACACCTCAAACTTCGATTAGTCTGTTCATAACACTTTTTTCCAATCTTCCTCTGTCCAGTGTCTGTGTTCTTTTGCCAATCTTTTATTTTTATTGGCCAGTCTGAGATATGGCTTTTTCTTTGCAACTCTGCCTAGAAGATCAGCATCCCAGTCGCCCCTTCACTGTTGACGTTGAGACTGGTGTTTTGCGGGTACTATTTAACGAAGCTGCCAGTTGAGGACCTGTGAGGTGTCTGTTTCTCAAACTAGACACTCTAATGTATGTCCTCTTGCTCAGTTATGCACCGGGGCCTTCCACTCATCTTTCTATTCTGGTTAGAGCCAGTTTGCACTGTTCTGTAAAGGGAGTAGTACACAGCGTTGTACGAGATCTTCAGTTTCTTGGCAATTTCTCGCATGGAATAGCCTTCATTTCTCAGATCAAGAATAGACTGACGAGTTTCAGAAGAAAGTTATTTGTTTCTGGCCATTTTGAGCCTGTAATCGAACCCACAATTGCCGATGCTCCAGATACTCATCTAGTCTCAAGAAGGCCAGTTTTATTGCTCCTTTAATCAGCACAACAGTTTTCAGCTGTGCTAACATAATTGCAAAAGGGTTTTCTAATGATCAATTAGCCTTTTAAAATGATCAACTTGGATTAGCAAACACAACGTGCCATTGGAACACAGGACTGATTGTTGCTGATAATGGGCCTCTGTACGCCTATGTAGATATTCCATTAAAAATCAGCCGTTTCCAGCTAAAATAGCATTTACAACATTAACAACGTCTACACTGTATTTCTGATCAATTTGATGTTATTTTAATGGACAAAAAAATGGCTTTCTTTCTAAAACAAGGACATTTCGAAGTGACCCCAGAATTCTGAACGGTAGTGTATATGTATATACAGTTGAAGTCGGAAGTTTACATACACTTAGGTTAGAGTCATTAAAACTTGTTTTTCAACCACTCCACACATTTCTTGTTAAGAAACGATAGTTTTGGCAAGTCGGTTAGGACATCTACTTTGTGCACGACACAAGTAATCATTCCAACAATTGTTTACAGACAGATTATTTCACTTATAATTCACTGTATCACAATTCCAGTGGGTCAGAGGTTTACACACACTAAGTTGACTGTGCCTTTAAACAGCTTGGAAAATTCCAGAAAGTGATGTCATGGCTTTAGAAGCTTCTGATAGGCTAATTGACATAATTTGAGTCAATTGGAGGTGTACCTGTGGATGTATTTCAAGGCCTACCTTCAAACTCAGTGCCTCTTTGCTTGACATCATGGGAAAATCAAAAGAAATCAGCCAAGACCTCAGAAAATTTTTTTGTAGACCTCCACAAGTCTGGTTCATCCATGGGAGCAATTTCCAAACGCCTGAAGGTACCACGTTTATCTGTACAAACAATAGTATGCAAGTATAAACACCATGGGACCATGCAGCCGTCATACCGCTCAGGAAAGAGACGCGTTCTGTCTCCTAGACATGAACGTACTTTGGAGCAAAAAGTGCAAATCAATCCCAGAACAACAGCAAATGACCTTGTGAAGATGCTGGAGGAAACAGGTACAAAAGTAACTATATCCACGTAAGAACGAGTCCTATATCGACATAACCTGAAAGGCTGCTCAGCAAGGAAGAAGCCACTGCTCCAAAACCGCCATAAAAAAAGCCAGACTACGGTTTGCAACTGCACACGGGGACAAAGATCGTACTTTTTGGAGAAATGTCCTCTGGTCTGATGAAACAAAAATAGAACTGTTTGGCCATAATGACCATCTTTATGTTTGGAGGAAAAAGGGGGAACCTTGCAAGCCGAAGAACACCATCCCAACCGTGAAGCACGGGGGTGGCAGCATCATGCTGTGGGGGTGCTTTGCTGCAGGAGGGACTGGTGCACTTCACAAAATAGATGGCATCATGAGGAAGGAAAATGATGTGGATATATTGAAGCAACATCTCAAGACATCAGTCAGGAAGATAAAGCTTGGTCGCAAATGGGTCATCCAAATGGACAATGACCCCAAGCATACTTCCAAAGTTGTGGCAAAATGGCTTAAGGACAACAAAGTCATGGTATTGGAGTGGCCATCACAAAGCCCTGACCTCAATCCTATAGAAAATGTGTGGGCAGAACTGAAAAAGCGTGTGCGAGCAAGGAGGCCTACAAACCTGACTCAGTTACACCAGCTCTGTCAGGAGGAATGGGCCAAAATTCACCCAACTTATTGTGGGAAGCTTGTGGAAGGCTACCCGAAACGTTTGACCCAAGTTAAACAATTTAAAGGCAATGCTACCAAATACTAATTGAGTGTATGTAAACGTCTGACCCACTTGGAATGTGATGAAAGAAATAAAAGCTGAAATAAATAATTCTCTCTACCATTATTCAGAAATGTCACATCCTTAAAATAAAGTGGTGATCCTAACTGACCTAAGACAGGGCATTTTTCTAGGATTAAATTACAGGAATTCTGAAAAACTGAGTTTAAATGTATTTGGCAAAGGTGTATGTAAACTTCCGACTTCAACTGTATATATATAGTACCAGTCAAAAGTTTGGACACACCTACTCATTCAAGGGTTTTTCTATAATTTTTTACTATTTTCTACATTGTAGAATAATAATGAAGACATCAAAACTATGAAATAACACATATGGAATCATGTAGTAACCAAAAAAAGAGTTATACAAATCAAAATATATTTTATAATTTGAGATTCTTCCAATAGCCACCTTTTGCCTTGATGACAGCTTTGCACACTCTTGGCATTCTCTCAGCCAGCTTTACCTGGAATTATTTTCCAACAGTCTTGAAGGAGGTCCCACATATGCTAAGCACTTGTTGGCTGCTTTTCCTTCACTCTGCGGTCCAACTCATCCCAAACCATCTCAATTGAGTTGAGGTCAGGTGATTGTGGAGACCAGGTCATCTGATGCAGCACTCCATCACTCTCCTTGGTAAAATAGCCCTTACACAGCCTGGAGGTGTGTTGGGTCATTGTCCTGTTGAAAAACAAATGATAGTCCCACTAAGCCCAAACCAGATGGGATGGCGTATCGCTGCAGAATGCTGTGCTAGCCATGCTGGTTTAGTGTGCCTTGAATTCTAAATAAATCACTGAGTGTCACCAGCAAAGCACCCCCACACCATCACACCTCCTCCTCCTCCATGCTTCACGGTGGGAGCCACACATGCGGAGATCATCCGTTCACCTACTCTGCGTCTCACAAAGACACCGCGGTTGGAACCAAAAATCTCAAATTTGGACTCATCAGACCAAAGGACAGATTTCCACCAGTCTAATGTCCATTGCTCATGTTTCTTGGCCCAAGCAAATCTCTTCTTATTGGTGTCCTTTAGTAGTGGTTTCTTTGCAGCAATTCGATCATGAAGGCCTGATTCACGCAGATGTTGAGATGTGTCTGTTACTTGAACTCTGTGAAGCATTTATTTGGGCTGCAATCTGAGGTGCAGTTAACTCTAATGAACTTATCCTCTGCAGCAGAGGTAACTCTGGGTCTTCATTTCCTGTGGCGGTCCTCATGAGATCCAGTTTCATCATAGCGCTTGAAGGTTTTTGCGACTGCACTTGAAGAAACTTTCAAAGGTCTTGACATTTTCCGTATTGACTGACCTTCATGTCTTAAAGTAATGATGGACTGTTGTTTCTCTTTGCTTATTTGAGCTGTTCTTGCCATAATATGGACTTGGTCTTTTACCAAATAGGGCTATCTTCTGTATACCACCCCTACCTTGTCACAACACAACTGATTGGATCATACGCATTAAGAAGGAAAGAAATTCCACAAATTAACTTTTAACAAGGCACACCTGTCAATTGAAATGCATTCCAGGTGACTACCTCATCAAGCTGGTTGAGAGAATGCCAAGAGTGTGCAAAGCTGTCATCAAGGAAAGGGTGACTACTTTGAAGGATCTGAACTGAGATTGTCCCTAATGAGAGAATGAAAATGACCCACCAAAAATACCATTCTTCATACACCTTTCAACTTTCTCCCACTTGCTTACGATGCAACAATGATACCCAACTTTTAAGAAAATTGCTCTTTGTTTGAGTGGACAAAAATGAACCAACAACGACAGGAATCGCAAAACAATGGACCACAACCCCCCCCACCCCTGCCCCGCCCGATTGTGTCACGTCAATAGCTGTGAGGGGCAGAGAGGATTACTGACCAGCTTGGCCTGCTTCTCAGCCTTCTTTGCCACTTTCTCTGCTTCCTTCTGCTGTTTCTTCAGGCCTTTCTTCGACGGGGCCTGGTCCGCCTCCTCCACAGCCCTGCAACAGGAAATCAAGACCAATGCAAAACATATAAGTCAACTAGCTAGGTAAATTTTTTTGGGCTTCCTGTAGGAAGTTTTTGACCGGTGGGAAAATGTGTTCCAGCCATCATCACCACCTCTGGATGTGGCTAATGACATAGGTTGATGAGCCATGTTGCTGTCCAGGCTAACAATAAACACAGCTACTGGGGAAAAAATTGATTACTTAAAATTCTAGGTCAATACGGACTACAAGGGTGTAGCTATACAATAGCTATTTGTCTCCAGACTTCAGACTGAGATCAAAGATTCCATGAAAAATAAGAACTTTGCGCTTCCTCAACAATATTACTACGCATATTGCACACACACAGCAGGAGGCATCTCTCTCATCCCAACCTGTGATAGTGTGGGGTTGTGTCATTGTACTTACTGACAGTAAGCATCTCCAGGAAATAACACTGATCAAAGGAGAACGGTGATATAAATAGCAATATAAACAACAATCACAACAGCAACAGATGGCATTAGGCAATGACTTCAAAAGAAGGACCTGCCAGTGCTTTTACAATGTTTTCCGTTCCACTTGTTTCCTTTCGCAAAGGAAATCATAAACTCAAAATTCGTGACATTGAATCATGAACATTTTCAAACAATATCATCCTTATCTCCTGTAATTCTATAAAAGCAACCCCTGGGAACCATATGAGCATGTCAGAGTCAGGATGAGTGAGGGCAATTAAGCACATTCACACCTATCTACATATCCAGTGGCATTAACACACAATGAGGAGAGGAGGAAATGGTGGTAGGACCCCTGACCAGGCTGCAACTGATTTAATGGCATCTAGCTTCACAGATGACATTGGCCGTTTTCACATTGACGATAGCAAAGGGACATTTGAGAGGTTCTCGAAAGGTATCGATACTCGAGAGACAATACTGTTGTGTAAACTTGTGAAATGATCACCTCTCGAGCGCTAGGCTACTTCCGGAGGTCGCGCACAACACTTGCCCCGCTCCGAGTGTGAACAGAATTGTCTCGTTGAGCTCAACACTCCTACAGTATAAATGGTAATAGCAGAGCAATGTTTTTGAAACTGCTGAAATGTATAGCCATTTTCCTTATATTTCAGACTTGTTTTATTGAGGTTTTACTTGAAATGGTCTGTTACAGTCTGAAATTGGCACAGTAGCTGTCGCCTGAGAGCTGCACTGAGCCACGGAAAACTATGGAAGCCCATTCCCACCAACATTTCTTTAAAAACATGTTGATACCATCTTAAAATGTTGACGTATGCAAGTCAACATTTTGAGATAAGGAAGTGAAACAACGCAAGTCAACTATTTTGAGATAGTAGATCATACAAATAGAATATGTTTTTTCATTTGTAACATTGTGTGGTGATTTCAGAGTTGGCACCACAGGTTCCTGAGTGGTGGGGGGGACATTGTTTTCCTGGGAACCAGAGTTTCTCCTGATCTGGTAGGCTAACCTAACCAGGTAAAACTCCAGGTATGACATAGTAATAATTCAGCAGCTGCAATAACAAAAAAAAAACGGTTTTATATGGGCTATGATGGGACCTGAGTTTTTAAATAATCAGGTCATATGGTGAAAATTAAATTTAAAAAAACGTATGGGAAAACTCCTGGCCATAAGAAGGATGAGAACATTAAAATCCTGTCAAACAAATCATGAGGCGAATCAGTCTAAACAACAGTACTTTGTCCTTCTTTTCAATGCTTTTCTGTCAATATTTTTTATTAAACAAAAAAGAAATTGCTGGGGCAAATGCCAGCTCGCCACACGTCTGCCGGCGGCCCTGCTGAGCTGATCTCTGCTACATGGATAGAAGGAAATTGCCACACAATGCTGCAAATTAAAAAACATAACCTGTACGATCTATATGCATATTATTTTTGGGTGGTGGGAATGGGTTTCTATATATATATATATATATATATATATATATATATTTATTTATTTAAAAAACAGCTCAACTCCCTGGTGAATACCCAATTAGCTTTTACCACATGTAGCCTAATGATTTGCATGATATTCATAAAAATGAAGCATGGTTTGTTGTAATGTTGAAAGGTAGGCCTACTGTACTTTTTTATTCGTATTACAGGGGTAATCGTTCATTTTTGATAGGCTAACATTACTTGATGAAGACATGGTGTTAGCTTGTGCTAGCAGTAACTCTGTGCTTTTGTCTTGAAGCTCAAATGTAATGAGTGTACAGATGAGAAAATAAACCCTTTAATTATCTGCACATGCTTGTGAATTGCTGCATTATTCAAGAGTGTTTTGTTGCAGTAATTAAGAGTGTAATATGGTAGATGCATGAAGAGTTGCTTGCTTAACATTAGCTAGTAGCTAGCTAGCTAGTAGAATAGTTTCCCATGCTTAGCCTCCTGGCTAGTGGCTGGCTATTGTGACATTTACGGTACTTTTGAGCTGCAAAGCAAGAAAGTCAACCGAACCCTCTCTAAGTATATGTACATATTAAGTAAATAGAAATTTCGTCCCGATAACTCTATTCAGTGAGAATAAGCCCATATTCCTCCAAATGAAAGACTCAGAGAGTCCGTGTGACTACTTCAACATGTGCCATCATGCATAGACTATGGGTTATTTGACAGAAAACAAAGGAAGACTTGATGTGTTGAATAAGTGAAAGTAAGATCAGACATGAACTGACTGATTAAGCGCCCTACTCATTTCTAATTTTCATCATTTATAGGCCTACTTTAACATTTTTGTCTCCACTTTTTGGGACAGCTGCTGCCCCCATGACACCTGGGCCACGTTCAGTTACAAAACGTTCTTGAACGTTGCAGATAGAAATCCCATGAATAGAGCTGATGTGATTCCTTATTCTACATGACGGAGAGGCATGTTTGTTCTACATACTGTAGCATATTTCTATCTGAATGTTCCAAAACGTTGCGCCCCTGCCCTCATGTAAAATGCTGTGAACATAGCAGGGCTTGACAGTAAAAAAAAGTGTCACTTGTCCATAGGACAAATAGGACAGATGTTTTACTTGTCTGAAACCTCAAGTCACTTACAAATTAAAAGAACATCTGTAACACCATGGGCCAAAATGGTGCCAGAAAATTGTGTTGCATAATGTAAGGAACCACTTCACAAAATAAAAAGCACTGGTATTGACAATGGAAGGCTGCTGGTCTCTAAATCAAGGGACTGCTGAGGAGCTGATTTTTTACAATGTATTAGAGCAGGGCTGGAGCAAAAGCCTGCACACTCAGTAGCTCTCCAGGACTCTCCTGGATGATGGTTGGCGACCCTGCAACATTACAATTACAACCAAATACTTTTTATGTTTTTATAAAATAATTCCCTCATACAATTACCAGGGATCAAATGGCTAAGGTGAGCGACTTCAAAGCAAGGTAGCTAACTAAGACATGTTTATCTCTTTTCAGGGAAGATCTAGGAGTTACTTGTCAATTAGGCTATTCTAAGATATATTTTTTACGTTGTCAGAATTATATGGCCAGTATTGAATAGAGGAGAATCCCATCTTTCCAACGGTGTCAGAATGATTTCAACACCCAATTTTGAAACACTTGAGAGACATTTACAACCGGAGTACTCAGCATTGGTTTCATCAAATGTGCACCCATATCAACTGTGTGGCGGCCATTTGCGGTTGTACACAAGTGCCGGTGGAAAGTTATTTAGGACATTGGACATGACAATGACATTAATACATGCGAATAGGTAAATAGTTAACTAGCGAGAAAACTTGCCAAACTACACAATATGTTTTGAATTGGCTATCTAATTAGTCTGTTGTATATCATTATTTTATCTGCTGCTGCAATGTCTCTCTCTCCTCTGGCAAAGGCCCACTCGCACTGGCACGCATGCAGGTATGCACACACCATGACTTTTACAGCTATAACTGTGCAAATAACTCACTAACTAGCAATGAATATCAACAAATGTGCATACGCGGCTATGCTCGCTTTGATCTCAAAAACGCATCTTGCGACTGCATGATTGAAAGACCGCTGGTGCCTGTCAATGCAGGCCTACAATAATTATACTGCGATGCGTTCTGTAGAGATTGGGAGGACAGTGCGCAACACACCACATGCAGAGGACACTTTGATCCAATTCTGATCGGAGTAACCTAATTATTTGATAGTGTGATTTTTGCGTGATGTTTTTGTTTACTTGTCCACTCTGACAATTTAAATCTATAATCTGCTTGTCTTACAATTTGTTTAACTTGCCCCGGCAAGCGGACATGCGTTAATGTCGAGCTTATTGTTATTCATTACATTGACACACAGCCAGTTGTAGTTGTTCAATGCACACTATATGCAAACATTTTGAGTGGCATTCATTGATGTTACACATTTATGCTATACAATGTCCAACACTGACTGTCAAACAGGGATCCAGACTTTACAGTAAAAAAAATAATAAGGTTTATTTCTGTCCCAAAATCAATTGTAATGCTTCCCCTACACCTGCCTAGCTGTTTTAAGGAAAACACTGTTTTTTATGACATGGTTGTGCTCTATGAAACTGCCACTGGTCAAACAACTGGTGGAATGTGTATGGATCGACAGGTTATGTCAAGTTCGCTTTTGAAGAGCCTTTACAGCCACACTCAATAATGAATGGTGGGACAGAAAGTAGGCCAGTGTCATTTGATGTAATACATGCAGCAATAAATTACAGCTGACTACCTCCCTCTCAAATAGGTTTTATACGATATACCGGTAGTTTTTTTACATCATTTATTTTGAGCATGGAGGAATCCAAATTGCAAAATGACAGTTCAACCACTAAATCAAGGCTTTGTTGTTTTAACTAGCAAGCTAGCTACCGAACTAACTACTGGGTTCAGCACGCATGAAAAGCAGTTGTTAGCCAGCTAAATTAAGTGGCATGTATTCTTGAGCATGATGGCACGGTCAGAGAGCATTGGCATGCATGGTGGTTAGCTTGCTACTGTTAAGATACTAGCAAGTTAGCTAGGTAATTAGCTAGCTAACTGTCAGAATTTAGCTGTAGTAGCAAGTGGAAAGAAACGTGGACTTCACGGCTGTAGCTGCTATTCGTGACGTTTTCTATGTTTTAAATTGGATAGCTAGCAAACTAGTTTACTTTCTTGATGGAAAACTGATCAATTAAATTGCTGATGCAATCATCTGCAAATACAACCGGCGTTAGCTAGCCAGCAAGCTAACGTTCGCGTTTAAAACATTCTGAGACACGAGAAAGCTGATCATTTCTCTTACCCTTGGACTCCATCTTTAGTCATGACAGTTATTATTATTTTGAGATTGTAGTTAGTTGATATCAAACGTTTCTTGACAGTTACTTCTGAGACAGAGTCGTGGGTGGTAGAAGAAGGACCTGTTTCCCTGATGCACAGGAAAATAGTTTATATCAATCCGGGCAGAAACTAGGTCAAAGAACAATAGTTCCGCAAAAGCTGTGGAAATATCATCCTGTCATCTTTCAAATCAAATTGGATTTGTCACATGCGCCGAAAACAGCAGGTACCTTACCGTGAAATGCTTACTTACAAGCTCTTAACCAAAAACGCAGAGTAAGAACATATTTGCTAAAACAACGAAAGTAAACACAATAAAACACAATAAAATAACAATAAAGAGGCTAAATACAGGGGGTAAATAAACTCCAGTAAAAAAAAGTAACACTATACAATAACAATAAGGAGGCTATATACAGGGGGTACCAGTAACGAGTCAATTTGCGTGAGTACGGGTTAGTCGAGGTAATTGAGGTAATATGTACATGTAGGTAGGGGTAAAGTGACTATACATAGATAATAAACAGCGAGGAGCAGCAGCGTAAAAAAGGGGGTCAATGCAAATAGTACAGGTAGCCATTTGATTAACTGTTCAGTATTCTTATGGGTTGGGGGTAGAAGCTGTTAAGGAGCCTTTTGGACCTAGACTTGGTGCTCCGGTAACACTTGCCATGCAGTAGCAAAGAGAACAGTCTATAACTTGGGTGGCTGGAGTCTTTGACAATTTTTAGGGCCTTCCACTGACACTGCCTGGTATAGAGGTCCTGGATGGCAGGAAGCTTGGCCCCAGTGATGTACTGGGCCGTACGCACTACCCTCTGTAGTTCCTTACGGTCGGAGGCCGAGCAGTTGGCATACCAGGCAGTGATGCAACCAGTCAGGATGCTCTCGATGGTGCAGCTGTATAACTTCTTGAGGATCTGAGGACCCATGCCAAATCTTTTCAGTCTCTTGAGGGGGAATAGGTGTTGTCGTGCCCTGTCTTGGTGTGTTTGGACCATGATAGTTTGTTGGTCATGTGGACACCAAGGAACTTAAAGCTCTCGACCCACTCCACAACAGCCACGTTGATGTGAATGAGGGCATGCTCGGCCCTCATTTTCCTGTAGTCCACGATCAGCTCCTTTGTCTTGTTCACATTGAGGGAGAGGTTGTTGTCCTGGCACCACACTGCCAGGTCTCTGACCTCCTCCCTATAGGCTGTCTCATTGTTGTCGGTGATCAGACCTGCCACCGTTGTGTCATCGGCAAACTTAATGATGGTGTTGGAGTCGTGCTTGGCCACGCAGTCGTGGGTGAACAGGGAGTACAGGAGGGGACTAAGCACGCAACCATGAGGGGCTCCCGTGTTGAGGATCAGCATGGTAGATGTGTTGTTGCCTACCCTTACCACCTTGGGGTGGCCCGTCAGGAAGTCTATGATCCAGTTGCAGTGGGAGGTTTTAGTCTCAGGGAGTTTGAGAGCACTATGGTGTTGAACACTGAGCTGTAGTCAATGAACAGCTTTCGCACGTAGGTTTTCATTTTGTCCAGGTGGGAAAGGGCAGTGTGGAGTGCAATACAGATTGCATCTCTGGATCTGTTGGAGCGGTATGCGAATTGGAGTGGGTCATGGTTTATGGGATGATGGTGTTGATGTGAGCCATGACCAGTCTTTTAAAGCACTTCATGGCTACAGATGTCAGTGCTATGGGTCGGTAGTCATTTAGTCAGGTTATCTTAGTGTTCCTGGGCACAGGGACTATGGTGGTTTACTTGAAAGATGTAGGTATTACAGACTCTGTCAGGGAGAGGTTGAAAATGTCAGTGAAGACACTTGCCAGTTAGTCAGCGCATGCTCTGAGTACACGCCCTGGTAATCTGTATGGTCCTGCGGCCTTATAAATGTTGACCTGATTAAAGGTCTTACTCACATCGGCTACGGAGAGCGTGATCACACAGTCGTTCGGAACAGCTGGTGCATTAAATGCATGCTTCAGCGTTGCTTGCCTCGAAGTGCAATAGAAGTCATTTAGCTCGTCTGGTAGGCTTGTGTCACTGGGCAGCTCATGGCTGGGCTTCCCTTTGTATTACGTAATAGTTTGCAAGCCCTGCCATATCCGACGAGTGTCAGACCCGGTGTAGTAGGATTAAAACTTCCGTATTGAGCGAGTCACTGGTACATCCTGCTTTAGTTTTTGCTTGTAAGCAGGAATCAGGAGGATAGAATTATGGTCAGATTTGCCAAATGGAGGGCGAGGGAGAGCTCTGTACGTGTCTTTGTGTGTGTAAGATCATGTAAGATATAGTATTTTGCTTACACTCTACTCACGTAATATATATATATATATATATATATAGATATATATATATATATATATATATATAGATATAATTGATGTATATATACAGTGAGGGAAAAAAACACCTGAAACACCTACAGTGAGGGAAAAAAAGTATTTGATCCCCTGCTGATTTTGTACGTTTTCCCACTGACAAAGACATGATCAGTCTATAATTTTAATGGTAGGTTTATTTGAACAGTGAGAGACAGAATAACAACAAAAAAATCCAGAAAAACGCATGTCAAAAATGTTATAAATTGATTTGCATTTTAATGAGGGAAATAAGTATTTGACCCCCCTGCAAAACATGACTTAGTACTTGGTGGCAAAACCCTTGTTGGCAATCACAGAGGTCAGACGTTTCTTGTAGTTGGCCACCAGGTTTGCACACATCTCAGGAGGGATTTTGTCCCACTCCTCTTTGCAGATCTTCTCCAAGTCATTAAGGTTTCGAGGCTGACGTTTGGCAACTCGAACCTTCAGCTCCCTCCACAGATTGTCTATGGGATTAAGGTCTGGAGACTGGCTAGGCCACCCCAGGACCTTAATGTGCTTCTTCTTGAGCCACTCCTTTGTTGCCTTGGCCGTGTGTTTTGGTTCATTGTCATGCTGGAATACCCATCCACAACCCATTTTCAATGCCCTGGCTGAGGGAAGGAGGTTCTCACCCAAGATTTGACAGTACATGGCCCCGTCCATCGTCCCTTTGATGCGGTGAAGTTGTTCTGTCCCCTTAGCAGAAAAACACCCCCAAAGCATAATGTTTCCACCTCCATGTTTGACGGTGGGGATGGTGTTCTTGGGGTCATAGGCAGTATTCCTCCTCCTCCAAACACAGCGGGTTGAGTTGATGCCAAAGAGCTCGATTTTGGTGTCATCTGACCACAACACTTTCACCCAGTTCTCCTCTGAATCATTCAGATGTTCATTGGCAAACTTCAGATGGCCCTGTATATGTGCTTTCTTGAGCAAGGGGACCTTGCGGGCGCTGCAGGATTTCAGTCCTTCACGGCGTAGTGTGTTACCAATTGTTTTCTTGGTGACTATGGTCCCAGCTGCCTTGAGATCATTGACAATATCCTCCCGTGTAGTTCTGGGCTGATTCCTCACCGTTCTCATGATCATTGCAACTCCACGAGGTGAGATCTTGCATGGAGCCCCAGGCCGAGGGAGATTGACAGTTATTTTGTGTTTCTTCCATTTGCGAATAATCGCACCAACTGTTGTCACCTTCTCACCAAGCTGCTTGGCGATGGTCTTGTAGCCCGTTCCAGCCTTGTGTAGGTCTACAATCTTGTCCCTGACATCCTTGGAGAGCTCTATGGTCTTGGCCATGGTGGAGAGTTTGGAATCTGATTGATTGATTGCTTCTGTGGACGGGTGTCTTTTATACAGGTAACAAGCTGAGATTAGGAGCACTCCCTTTAAGAGTGTGCTATTAATCTCAGCTCGTTAACTGTATAAAAGACACCTGGGAGCCAGAAATCTTTCTGATTGAGAGGGGGTCAAATACTTATTTCCCTAATTAAAATGCAAATCAATTTATAACATTTTTGACATGCGTTTTTCTGGATTGTTTTGTAGTTATTCTGTCTCTCACTGTTCAAATAAACCTACCATTAAAATATAGACTGATCGTTTCTTTGTCAGTGGGCAAATGTGCAAAATCAGCAGGGGATCAAATACTTTTTTCCCTCACTGTCTATAATTGATATATATATATATAATGTACACTACCAGTCAAAAGTTTGGACACACCTACTCATTCAAGGGTTTTCTTTATTTTTACTATTTTCTACATTGTAGAATAATAGTGAAGACATCAAAACTATAAAATAACACATATGGAATCATGTAGTAACCAAAAAAGTGTTAAACATTTTATATTTGAGATTCTTCAAAGTAGCCAACCTTTGCCTTGATGACAGCTTTGCACACTCTTGGCATTCTCTCAACCAGCTTCATGAGGTAGTCACCTGGAATGCATTTCAATTAACAGGTGTGCCTTGTTAATTTGTGGAATTTCTTTCCTTCTTAATGCGTTTGATCCAATCAGTTGTGTTGTGACAAGGTAGGGGTGATTTACAGAAGATAGCCCTATTTGGTAAAAGACCAAGTCCATATTATGGCTAGAACAGCTCAAATGAGCAAAGAGAAACGACAGTCCATCATTACTTTACTTCAATACAGAAAATGTCAAGAACTTTGAAAGTTTCTTCAAGTGCAGTCGCAAAAACCATCAAGCGCTATGATGAAACTGGCTCTCATGAGGACCGCCACAGGAACGGAAGACCCAGATTTACCTCTGCTGCAGAGGATAAGTTCATTAGAGTTAACTGCACCTCAGAAAATGCAGCCCAAATAAACGCTTCACAGAGCTCAAGTCACAGACACATCTCAACATCAGCTGTTCAGAGGAGACTGCGTGAATCAGGCCTTCATTGTCGAATTGCTGCAAAGAAACCACTACTAAAGGACACCAATAAGAAGAAGAGTCTTGATTGGGCCAAGAAACACAAGCAATGGACATTAGACCGATGGAAATCTGTCCTTTGGTGTGATGAGTCCAAATTTGAGATTTTTGGTTCCAACCGCCGTGTCTTTGTGAGACGCAGAGTAGGTGAACGGATGATCTCCACATGTTTGGCTCCCACCGTGAAGCATGGAGGAAGAGGTGTGATGGTGTGGGTGTGCTTTGCTGGTGACACTGCCAGTGATTTATTTAGAATTCAAGGCACGTTTAACCAGCATGGCTACCACAAGCATTCTGCAGCGATACGCCATCCCATCTGGTTTGCGCTTAGTGGGCCTATAATTTGTTTTTCAACATGACAATGACCCAACACACCTCCAGGCTGTGTAAGGGCTATTTGACCAAGAAGGAGAGTGATGGAGTGCTGCAACAGATGACCTGGACTCCACGATCACCCGACCTCAACCCAATTGAGATGGTTTGGGATGAGTTGGACCGCAGAGTGAAGGAAAAGCATTCCAGGTGAAGCTGGTTGAGAAAATGCCATGAGTGTGCAAAGCTGTCATCAAGGCAAAGGGTGGTTACTTTGAAGAACCTCAAATATAATACATATTTTGATTTGTTTAACACTTTTTTGGTTACTACATGATTCCATATGTACTATTTCATAGTTTTGATGTCTGCACTATTATTCTACAATGAAGTAAATATTCAAAATAAAGAAAAACCCTTCAATGAGTAGGTTTGTCCAAACTTTTGACTGGTACTGCATACAGTTGAAGTAGGAAGTTTACATACACCTTAGCCAAATACATTTAAACTCATTTTTTCACAATTCTTGACACTTAATCCTAGTAAAAATGTCCTGTCTTAGGTCAGTTAGGATCACCACTTTATTTTAAGAATATGAAATGTCAGAATAATAGTAGAGAGAATGATTTATTTCAGCTTTTATTTATTTCATCACATTCCCAGTGGGTCAGAAGTTTACATACACTCAATTAGTATTTGGTAGCATTGCCTTTAAATTGTTTAACTTGGGTCAAACATTTCGGGTAGCTTTCCACAAGCTTCCCACAATAAATTGGGTGAATTTTGGCCCATTCCTCCTGACAGAGCTGGTGTAACTGAGTCAGGTTTGTAAGCCTCCTTGCTCGCACATGCTTTTTCAGTTCTGCCCACAAATATTCTATAGGATTGAGGTCAGGGCTTTGTGATGGCCACTCCAATACCTTGACTTTGTTGTCCTTAAGCCATTTTGCCACAACTTTGGAAGTATGCTTGGGGTCATTGTCCATTTGGAAGACCCATTTGCGACCAATCTTTAACTTCCTGACTGATGTCTTGAGATGTTGCTTCAATATATCCACATCATTTTCCTTCCTCATGATGCCATCTATTTTGTGAAGTGCACCAGTCCCTCCTGCAGCAAAGCACCCCCACAGCATGATGCTGCCACCCCCGTGCTTCACGGTTGGGATGGTGTTCTTCAGCTTGCAAGGTACCCCCTTTTTCCTCCGAACATAACGATGGTCATTATGGCCAAACAGTTCTATTTTTGTTTCATCAAACCAGAGGACATTTTTCAAAAAAGTACTATCTTTGTCCCCATGTGCAGTTGCAAACCGTAGTCTGGCTTTTTTATGGCGGTTTTGGAGCAGTGGCTTCTTCCTTGCTGAGCGGCCTTCCTGGTTATGTCGATATAGGACTCGTTTTACTGTGGATATAGATACATTTGTACCTGTTTCCTCCAGCATTTTGACAAGGTCCTTTGCTGTTGTTCTGGGATTGATTTGCACTTTTCGCACCAAAGTACGTTAATCTCTAGGTGACAGAACGCGTCTACTTCCTGAGCGGTATGACGGCTGTGTGGTCCCATGGTGTTTATACTTGGGTACTATTGTTTGTACAGATGAACGTGGTACCTTCAGGTGTTTGGAAATTGCTCCCAAGGATGAACCAGACTTGTGGAGGTCTACAATTTTTTTTCGGAGGTCTTGGCTGATTTATTTTGATTTTCCCTTGATGTCAAGTATGAGGCACTGAGTTTGAAGGTAGGCCTTTAAAAACATCCACAGGTACACCTCCAATTGACTCAAATGATGTCAATTAGCCTATCAGAAGCTTCTAAAGCCATGACTTCATTTTCTGGAATTTTCCAAGCTGTTTAAAGGCACAGTCAAATTAGTATATGTAAACTTCTGACCCACTGGAATTGTGATACAGTGAATTATAAGTGAAATAATCTGTCTGTAAACAATTGTTGGAAAAATTACTTGTCATGCACAAAGTAGATGTCCTAACCGACTTGCCAAAACTATAGTTTGTTAACAATAAATGTGTGGAGTGGTTGAAAAACGAGTTTTAATGACTCCAAACTAAGTGTATGTAAACTTCCGACTTCAACTGTATATAATATCAAGGACTACATTGAGGGCCTAACTACTTTGTAACTACTTTTAGGTGGTTCAGAGATTAATTAAAACAACAAGAAAATATTAATACACAGAAAATACCTGAATTAACAGTTAATGTCAAATACTTTTTAAAACCGTGAAAGCTTTTGAAGTGCTCTTGAGTTTGGTTGGAGTTTGCACTTTTGGGACTATTCCATTTGTTCCCTTGTATCGGTCAAAGTAAATCCCCAGTGTGTTGCCCCACTGACGTTTTATTTTTCATGAATGGCCTTTGCGACAAAATGACTTTGACACCCTACTCTAAAATGCATCTAGTGGCTTTTGGGGGGGTTGAGTACAGTCAGGGGGGGCACAAGTATTTTCACAGGCTCTTGGCCACAGGAGCTCCTGATGCAGGAAACAGTCTTCCTGCTGGTCACTTCCCAACCAAAACAATGTACCTGTTAATAATAGGTTAATGCCCCAGAGGAACCTTGTCTGTTTGTTTTACTTTAGCTTCCAACTCAAAACACTTCCATCAGGTTAATATGAAGGAGATCTCTATTACCCTATAATTTTATCTCCCATAAATGTAATCTTAGCTCAGTTAGCTGAGTCAAATATTTTAATAGAAGTGATCTTTATATCTCCGTCGATCGGAACCTCTAAACAGTTGAATGCACATAGCTACTGAACCCCGGTTAGAAACAATTTCCTGTGCATGTCAACAGCTTTAGCCTTTAACCTCTCGAATGAAAAAACATCCTATCCCAAACAGTGAATCATCACTGAACATTTTTGAGTTTGAAACCATTGGTTTGTGTGACAATCAAGATGGATCTAAATGATTCAGTCTAAATTAGAGGATAATGTTGATTATGATTGCATTCAACTGAATTGTGCTTCTGTCATAATAAACCAATCATTTCCGCATCATTAGAATATAACACCCCTTTGATCCCATATCAAAGACATTGACTTTCAGATGGAGTATAAACAGCAGTCTTAGATCAGTTATACTGTACATAACCTCATATAGAGGTTTCCAAGTGGCAGTTAAGAAGCAGAAGTGGTGAGCCCAGCTGAACTCAATGGAGTGTGAATGGCCCAGTTCTCCCACAGCTGAGTGGGACAGCTAGCTCTTATGTTTATATATGGACCATTCCAACACATTTCCTGCTGGAAAAGCACCTCTTATTTCATCCTGTTTTATTGTGAGTAGACTGTGAGAACCTAGACTCAAAAATAAACATAAACTTCTGGGACTTATGGGGGTAATTTACACCTTTTTTAAAGGTAAAGTCATGGTAATGCCTCCTAGTTGGACTCTAGTGGAATGACTGTGACCACTACAATGCAGTGAAGCCATACAACATCTTCATTTACTATGGCATCCATTGTTGTTGGCTTCCTCCAGTCTCCAACTTGATCATCAGCCTTTCATAATTTCAAATGGATACATTCACTATTCACATTTACCAATAGCTTAGGGACAATTAACGAGTCTGTCTGCTTATTTTTTCTATTTCAATATCCATAGGCCTACATACTGTACATGAGCCATACTCAACAAGAGGACCGCGGACCGGATCTGGACCCAGAACGGGGTCAATACGGGCCGCAGGTCACACACAAAAAAGTTTCTATAGTATTTGAGAGTTGTAATAGTAGAAGCCACAAGGTGCAATGTTGAAATTTGGTAGTGCATGGGCAGTTTTCCGCTTATCATGTCATTCACTGACAGACCTTAGAGAGATATTTATAATCTGTCAGAAATGTCCAGTTGATAAACTAGCCTATGCTAGCTAGCTAGGTAAATTAGTCTAACCAGATATCTAAATCTTGTAGTTATCAGACCAGATTACGTGCCCTGGGGCCTTGACCCCATGGGGGCCCCCATTGATTTTGTGGAGTCACTCAGGTATCATGTGAACACACATAAGAAATGGCAACATTTGTAGAATTGCAGGAAATTAGCTTATAAAATGCCAAATTGTATCTGCCCCATGGCAAATGTGTAGAATTGCAGGAAATGAGCTTTAAACCGCAAAATGTTATCTCTGCCTACAAGAGGGGTGTTAACAGTTTGGGGTTACATGCGTTGTGAGGTGGGGGTTTGTTACTACGCCGATAAATGACAATATCCATCCGGACCTTTGCCAGCTAAAAAATGTGTGACCGGACCTTCTTAAATAAAGTCCATGAAATGGAAATCCTGTGTTCCCTATTGCATTTTTATCACCAGTATTTGATTGGAATGAAGACATCGGTCAGTCAGCATGTCTATTTGTGTACTCATGCAGATAGATTGTTTTAAAATTACGTAATTAAGTTGAAACACACTGGATCATTACAGAGTCAGTACATTATTGGGGGAGGGGTCCGTCTACCTAAACTAAACATACATTATTTTCTTACTCCAGAAGCAGCCATATGGGTGCTCATTCTTCTGACTCGACCTCAGAGCTTTTGTACTGCCGCGGCTGCTTAAGATATAAAAGTGCACAGATGTTCTTGCAATTACAAGGCTCTCTGGTCAGTCCTCCTCCTCAGTCAGATAAGGCCCCCGGGGGACATCAGTCACTCATTTAGAGAGAAAAGGTTGAGCGGCAATGAACAACACGGCCATTACATGTAATTTATCAAAATTTTATTTTAGAACACTTGAACAAAATAGCATTGACTTTGGAATGATACAAACACTTAATAACAAAATACGAAATAATTATACAAAACGTTCAGTGTGAGCGACAGCAATAAATATTAGCTTCTAATCACACAACTTGAGTGCGAACACAAAGGCAAACAACTATCTACAGATCTTTTAAAGAAACAGATAGTATCCCTAAGCAGGCATGAAGAAGTATTGCATGTCCCGTACTAGAACAATGCATCCTTTATGATAGTCTGCAAGGACATGCGTCTGTAGCAGGATTGATATATACAGTTGACCAGTCAATGGACATCAGGCTCTGCCTGTAGATTAAATCTTCTTTGTACATACAATTATTTTCTTTACAGAGAACAAAAATGTAAGTGGCAAATACAAATAGAAAAAGCTTGATTTTTTAAATAAAAAAGTGTAGAAACTGTACAAAATGTAGTTAGTCCCTGAAAAATAAAGCTTAGTTTTCCCCTGAGGTTTAAAAGTCACAGGTTGGTGACTTTTAACTGCACAAGACACTTGAAGACTCAGATTCAGTGGATACAGATGAAATGGGTCCTCTTTTTTTTGTCAGTACTTTATGACTTGATCTACTGCTGACAGTCAGTGCATCCCGGGCAGATTTCTTAAATTTTACGCCCAGGAAAGCATAAAGGATGGGGTTGAGACAGCAGTGAAAGTATGCCAGAGCCTCTGTGATTAAGATCCACGTCTGCAGACTCTGCTCCAGGGCACAGCTATGGGAGATCACATTGAGCAACATCAGGGTGTCCACAAAGATCCCCACGCAGTATGGCAGCCAGCAGCTGAAGAAGCACAGGATGAGGATTACGGTGGTCTTGAGAGCCTTCCTCTTCAACACTTGACCCTTGGCACCCTGGGACAGCTTGGCAATGATGATGCAGTAGCAGGTGAGGATGACCAATCCGGGCAGGACGAAGCCCACCAGAATGTGCTGGAAACGGAACGCAGCCATCCAGTAGAAGCTAGTCTCCTGGGGGTAGATGCGCTGGCAGATGGTTCTGGAGCCTCCATCCAGAGCTGTGGCAAACACTATGTCAGGCACTGTGAGAACAGCAGCAGGTAGCCATACAGCCACATAGATCACTCTGTCTGCAAGCAGCTTCCTGGTGGTTTGGCTGTTGGTGGCATGCACCACTGCCAGGTACCTGTCCATGCTGATGAAGGCCAGAATCAGAACACTACTATACAGGTTGATGGTGTAGATCACATGCACAGTGGTACAGAGGAAGCCGCCAAAGTACCAACTGCTGGCCGCATCCACAGCCCAGAAAGGTAGCGTGAGGACGAGTAGGAGGTCAGCCACAGAGAGATGGAGCCTGTATTTATCAGTCATCGTTTTTATCTTTTTCTGGTAGCCCATCACTGTCACTACCAGTCCATTCCCGACGATTCCTAGCAGGAAGATTATTCCATAAACTGTCGGTAAGAAGATCCTTTGAAAATCCTCACCATCGACTCTGTTGCACGGTTCCTCGAAACCCAAATCCGTGTCAAAGTCCCCTGATTCTTCATAGCTGGTGTTATTGTCAAAAACTATGTGCTGCAAAAAAGAAAAAGAAAGTGTAAGTTTATAATGGTTTACAATAAGTTTATTAAATATATGAATTGGCTATTTGTGAACATACTTAAAACTAAGTTAGTTATGACGGAATAGTTTAGGGATATTATAAGACTATATTTGTGTTATTTGAGAAACATTCATAAATTACTTCCGAGAAAATAAAATGCATACCAAAATAGCGGCGAATTATACAGAATAGTAATTTGAGAAATAAAGCCTCGTTTATTATATATAAACATTTGCTATAGAACCTATGCCTATATTAAAGCTATAGATAAAATTACTATTATTTTAAATAATGACTGAGATGGTAAACTCAACTCTACCTCGTAATAAGAAGACATCGTGGCAACGCACTAATGTAGGTTATCTCCGCGGGTCTGATAACTTTAGTGACCAGAAGATTCGAATGAGCATAAATAGCCTACCCTCCTTGCGCTCCTCCCAAAGGAGGAGCCTTGGTCGCGTGTGACACCATGTCGTTTTTCGGGTTGTCACAGAAGTGGCCGACGCCACTTGAATGCATAGACTAGGCTATGAGAAATCTACGCAGTAGCCCGTTTTGCAATATTTAAACATCGGACCGATTTTACGCATGGAGTGGTGAATGAGGCGTAAATTGGTCTTGGAATCTCCATGCACTTCCGTGGCGATTTTAGCATGTAAATCTTGGTGGGGCAAACTCCCCCAAATTTTTTTAGATGCATGCCAGCGAAGTCACTACACAACACAACACAACAAACGGTGCCCACAAACTGTTAGGGCCTGCATAAAGCTGTCCCAACAGCAGAGACCCAACAGCAGAGTCCCAACACCTTACCACTGTTACACCTGGCTATCAGCGGAGCCTTGTCTGGCAGCGAAACAGTTCATTCAGCCTCATTTACTGCCTTCTAAAAAAAAAAAAAACATACCTGATATGGCTGACTTACTTAAACAAATGTGGTTTCTACTGACAATTGAGATGTATAAACTATGGCATGAGGGGAGGAGGAGCAAATAAAAGGCAATCCGTAATTTCGATTAAGGCATTCATGAGCGAGCTAGGACAGACATAGTCAATTTAACTGTTTGTTCAGCACTTTTGAAATTTAAAGAAACAGAATTTAGAACTTGGGCAGTTCTAGCAGTATTCTCCCTGTACACCAAGTCAGAACTGTAGGATAAATAAAGGGGACATATAAACAGACAATGAAAGCATTTACAATATTCAATGATTACGTTTCTCTAAAACAGGCTATAGACTACATGTGCACCACCAAGTCAGAACAGTAGGCTAAATTATGAGGGGGAAAGGGACCAAAGTATTAGGGTGAGGCACATGGGCTACTAACAGCTTACTACACAACATACACTTAGTATTACTTTCTTTCCTACAGTATACATATCTCCCTGGCATATTACATCATTTATGCAGCAGCATACAATACATTTTTGGACTCACCTTGTTGTCCTATGTGTACCAGTGTTGCCTCCGTCCCTCTCCTCGCCCCTACCTGGGCTTGAACCAGGGACCCTCTGCACACATCGACAACAGTCCCCCTCGAAACACTGTTACCAACTACTTCAAGGTCTCAGAGCGAGTGACGTTACCGATTGAAACGCTACTAGCGCGCACCGCTAACTAGCTAGCCATTTCACACCGGTTACATATGCTCACTTGAACAGGAAGGTGACGCGGCGGTCCTTCGTGGGCAAATTTTGTCATCAAAGTCTGCCATTCTCTGGATTTATGGTGCTTTAAAGACAACTAGGAACTCTGAAAAAAACAAGGTTGAATCATGACATTAGTGATCTTCAGGTCGGAGCTCTAGAAAGAGGCCTGAGTTCCCGACTTGGAATTCCAAGTTGGATGACTGTTCAAAACATATTTTCCCAGTCTGAGCTAGTTTTATTCAGAGTTCCCAGTTGTCTTGAACTCACTGAAGTCTTTTTATCTGTGGCCAATGACCTTGAGCCTTCTGGGATGGGCACTTCTAATGTAACTCTATGGCAGCACCCAAGGGGCTTGAAAGAATGACGCTGAAGGAGATGGCTTCTGTTTTACGGCTCCTAACCAATTGTGCTATTGTGTGTGTTTTTCCGCATTATTTGTAACTTATTTTGCACATGATGTTTCTGCCACCGAGTCTTATGACCAAAAAAAGCTTCTGGATATCAGGACAGCGATTACTCACCTCGTACTGGACGAAGATCTTTTCTTTAACGAGTCGGACGCGAAGGATTGTCTTCAGTCAACCGACAAGGCCCAAATCCCTGTCATTTGCATGAGAATGTGACGGAGATATCGGGGACATACGTCGGGGTTCCTTGTAAGGATCCGATGACGAGTGCGTAATCTGCCTCTACCATCAGTCCTATTTGCCAACGTACAATCATTGGATAACAAAATAGACAAACTAAGATCATTGATATCTTACCAACGGGACATAACATTTTTTAATATCTTATGTTTCACCGAGTCCTGGCTGAACGACGATATGGATAACATACAGCTGGCGTGATATACGGTGCATCCGCAAGATAGAACGGCTGCCTCTGGTAAAACAAGGGGTGGCGGTCTGTGCATATTTGTAAACAACAGCTGGTGCATGAAATCTAATATTAAGGAAGTCTTGAGGTTTTGCTCGCCTGAGGTAGAGTATCTCATGATAAGTTGTATACCACACTATTTACCAAGAGAGTTTTCATCTATATTTTTCATAGCTGTCTATTTACCACCACAAAAAGGTCTACACCTGTTGTATTCGGTGCATGTGACAAATACAATTTAATTTGATTTGAATATAATTTTTGAGCTCTCCTCGTAGATTTTGCGGTGACGTAGTTTCCCCATGAGTGACAGAACACTGAGCCAATCACGGCGCAACTAGAGAACATTACCAACCCCTAAGCTCCGTATTTTCCGCTGGCTGCCCCACCACAACAGAAAGCACTGAGCTAGGCTGAAACACCTACAGTGAGGGAAAAAAGTATTTGATCCCCTGCTGATTTTGTACGTTTGCCCACTGACAAATAAATGATCAGTCTATAATTTTAATGGTAGGTTTATTTGAACAGTGAGAGACAGAATAACAACAAAAAAATCCAGAAAAACGCATGTCAAAAACGTTATAAATTTATTTGCATTTTAATGAGGGAAATACGTATTTGACCCCTCTGCAAAACATGACTTAGTACTTGGTGGCAAAACCCTCAGACGTTTCTTGTAGTTGGCCACCAGGTTTGCACACATCTCAGGAGGGATTTTGTCCCACTCCTCTTTGCAGAACTTCTCCAAGTCATTAAGGTTTTGAGCCTGACGTTTGGCAACTCGAACCTTCAGCTCCCTCCACAGATTTTCTATGGGATTCTTGAGCCACTCCTTTGTTCTTGAGCCACTCCTTTGTTGCCTTGGCCATGTGTTTTGGGTCATTGTCATGCTGGAATACCCATCCACAACCCATTTTCAATGCCCTGGCTGAGGGAAGGAGGTTCTCACCCAAGATTTGACGGTACATGGCCACGTCCATCGTCCCTTTGATGCAGTGAAGTTGTCCTGTCCCCTTAGCAGAAAAACACCCCCAAAGCATAATGTTTCCACCTCCATGTTTGACGGTGGGGATGGTGTTCTTGGGGTCATAGGCAGCATTCCTCCTCCTCCAAACACGGCGAGTTGAGTTGATGCCAAAGAGCTCGATTTTGGTCTCATCTGACCACAACACTTTCACCCAGTTCTCCTCTGAATCATTCAGATGTTCATTGGCAAACTTCAGACGGGCATGTATATGTGCTTTCTTGAGCAGGGGGACCTTGCGGGCGCTGCAGGATTTCAGTCCTTCACGGCGTAGTGTGTTACCAATTGTTTTCTTGGTGACTGTACCAGCTGCCTTGAGATCATTGACAAGATCCTCCCGTGTAGTTCTGGGCTGATTCCTCACCGTTCTCATGATCATTGCAACTCCACGAGGTGAGATCTTGCATGGAGCCCCAGGCCAAGGGAGATTGACAGATATTTTGTGTTTCTTCCATTTGCGAATAATCGCACCAACTGTTGTCACCTTCTCACCAAACTGCTTGGCGATGGTCTTGTAGCCCATTCCAACCTTGTGTAGGTCTACAATCTTGTCCCTGACATCCTTGGAGAGCTCTTTGGTCTTGGCCATGGTGGAGAGTTTGGAATCTGATTGATTGATTGCTTCTGTGGACAGGTGTCTTTTATACAGGTAACAAACTGAGATTAGGAGCACTCCCTTTAAGAGTGTGCTCCTAATCTCAGCTCGTTACCTGTATAAAAGACATCTGGGAGCCAAAAATCTTTCTGATTGAGAGGGGGTCAAATACGTATTTCCCTCATTAAAATGCAAATCAATTTATAACATTTTTGACATGCGTTTTTCTGGATTTTTTTGTTGTTATTCTGTCTCTCACTGTTCAAATAAACCTACCATTAAAATTATAGACTGATCATTTCTTTGTCAGTGGGCAAACTGTTCCCTCACTGTACATTTTGGAACTGCCTTACTCAAGAAACAAAAAAGAGACCATGTTTGTATGCAGCTTTATTAACTCAATTAATATGTATATATTTTTTTACATTGTTTTCAAACTGATATGTGACATGTATTAATGCGACAATAAAATGCAAAACAGGAACCTGCCCTGAATGACGGGTCACCACTGGTGCACTTGTGTATTTTCCTCACTAAATCAACTATGCTCCTTCATGGCAGGTAGCCTAGTGGTTAAGGGTGTTGGGCCAGTAACCTAAAGGTTGCTCGTTTGAATCCTCGAGCCGGCAAGGTGGAAAAATATGCAGTTCTGCCCTTGAGCAAGGAAGTTCACCCCCAACAACAACTGCTTCCCGGGCACCAATGACGTGGATGTCGATTAACGCAGCCCCCGCACCTCTCTGATTCAGAGGGGTTGGGTTAAATGCAGAAGACACGTTTCAGTTGAATACATTGAGTTGTGCAACTGACTAGGTATCCCCGTTCCTTCATCCAGCCTGGTCTCATAGCGGTCCATAACATCAGTTTGGGAGTGCTGACAGGCCTTTTCTGGGATTCGATATGTCTGATAACAGTTTTTTCCACAGGTTGTCACATTCTAAGTAGGCCTACTGTTATGTCTACACTTTCCAAGTGTTGAGTGACCCAAAGGATTTGAAATATCTCTCTCTCTTATGTGCTCATGCGTAGACAGATCATGGCACTCATTCTTCTCGCCCTTTTCTAACCAAACTACTCTCACCATCTCTTATTTCAGTTGAAGTAATCCCCAGCTAGTGTTGGGTGATGACAGGGAAAGTCACTATGATCTTTAGTTTAAACAATGTTCACTCTGTAACCAAATAGCTGCAGCCTATAGCATGCAGTTATCCTCTTTGAAATCTGATATTACTGATTGATTGAATGAATCCATCCACTTTATCAGTTCATTGTATACTTGTGTTGTAAAGCAAGTGTTTTCATGTACCACACCAATCCCATCAGATACATAGTGCAGAGTACAGACCAGCAGTTGATGGGCTTTGTTTCCTGCAGATCCTGGACTCCTGAGGAGATGGGCCAGAGAGAGAGAGAATGCCCACTGTATTGGATTGGATGGGGTCCTCTTATCAAAGCCAGCCATTGGCAAACAGTTGTTTTCCATCCCTGTGGTTGAATTGTGTGCTGATGGATTAAATGTAGAGGCACTGATTTACTACATGTTAAGTTCTAAAAAATACTCTTGACTCCACACTCGATGATGAATAAAGATTTTTATTACAAAAGCATACCTTCAGAAAATAAAATTTATTGAGTTAGAATACTCTTGGGGCCAATGCTTGAGTTCAAAAACAATTTCTAGGGCTAATAGAGGGTAAATAAGACTGTTATAAACACATTTTGTGACTTCAGTACAAATGTTTACCCAACTCTTCATTGCATTTTGTGCTCACTATCATGTTTTAGTAGATATTTCACTAATGCATGCATGGAACAAGAGAGAAATTACTGTAAAATACATTAGTGTTGCTCACATTGTTTTGAGTGCATGTACGAGACATTGAGACCATTTTTGTGAAGACCATTTAAATAAGATCAATTTGTGATATTTTCACTCTTATTAGTTGTTTTCTTACCATGCACTATTCTTTTTGCACAATGTATAACACATTCATGTTCCAAAAGGTTACAGGAAAAAGTCTGCAGACCCCAGTGTAAGCAGCAGGAGCTTGCAGATAGCATTTAACAATCTGAATACAAAAAAATCTAAGAGCTATTTAGAATACAAATCAGAAGTGTGAACAGCCGTAAGAGGACCCTTCAGTCAAGAATGGTTATTAAAATGTAGTAAGAATGCAGGGGAGATAAATGGAAGAATGAGACGTGCCTTGTAGAGGTTGAGTCAACAATGGTGGTTTTCCAGTCAGAACTCATCCATGGCCCACAGCAAGTGAGCAAATAGAACATTTTCATCATGATTGAAGCGCTCAAATATCACCTTCACTTTTTTATTACCACATAGAAAGTAAGATACACCCTATGTTGAATCTGACTTTTGGGTTTGCCCCTTAAACCCCAAATAAAGGGTTTAAGGTACCAAATATGATGTTTATCTCCCATCTGTAAGGAATGCCAACTGGTTTCAGCATGTTGTAATGGGTGGTTCTTCAATAAAAAAAAACACGTTTTTATTCATTACACAATATGGTTTTTCTATGTATATTTGTCTTGAATGCATAGTAGGCCTACATTCCCATTCGATTGCTATAAAAAATGATTAAGAATACAGTCTGGTTTCATTTTCTCTCTGTTTATTATGTTGTCTTTGCCAACAGGTTGATTTAGCAACATAAAACATCTGTTAAAGACTTTTGTTTATTTTCATTTTAAATTTCACAGTCCAAATCCTGATATTTGCATTTCCATACCCAAACAAAGAATCAAAGGAAGGCGAGCCCATCAATCTTTTTCTGCCAAACTTTTTCCTGTTGTCATGTGATTAAGCATACAAGAGTAAGAATTTTGGATTGTTTTGTGCATAAATCTCAGTTGCATTGTTTGTTCCAATATGTCTGAACATAAAGCTATTCTCAGTATTCATATTGGACTGCACAACACCAGTATCTGAAATTATTCTACTGGGGTACTACTGATCTTTGTCTGTGGAGTCTTGGGGGAGGGGAAGCTGTTTGCTAGCTTGTAGGAGGTAGTCAGGTTGAGAGAACCCTCATGCTTGTTTTTGCCTGCTGCCTGTGCTTTTGTGCAAAGTTTGTCTCCTGTGAAGAGAGATGAGGTCCATCACAGGGTTGCATCAATAGAACTTGACACCCATGGAGAGAGGTTCAGATCTGGGACTTATCACTGCATGTCACCCATGAACAGTGGTGATGTAGACAATTAGTCATAAAAACAAACACGTTTTGCTTTACATAACTCTAAGCAGCTGGAGTTAATCAGAATTCATTCAATTCCTCATGAAATTGCCATTCTTAAAAATCTTAACAGGCCTTTTCACACTGCATAGTTCTTAGCCCCAGGCTAGACTGGGCCTGGGATAACTTCACCTGTGTTCACACAAGCATTTGTTAACCCTGGGCTAAGCTTTATGCCTGGCTACCTAAGGCCTTTTCACACTGCATTGTTCTTAGCCCCAAGCTATCTTAGCCCCAGGCTATACTAGCCCTGGAATAGTTTAGCCTGTGTTCACACAAACATTTGTTAACCCTGGGCTAAGCTTTAGCCCTGGGCTAAGGATTCACACTTTTATCCCAAAGCCCTGGGCTAACACAGACAAATACAACATGCAACCAACATTCTATCTCTGACATGCAACCAATGTTATAAGCAAAGCAATAAGACATTTATTAACAAATTTTTTCTTGCTTCGAGCATAGCATTTGATTTCCAACACTGATGGTTTGTATAAAAATTGCTGCCTGTCTGTCTGACCTCAGAAACAATAGTTTCACTTTTGAAATGCCATCTTGTAGCTTTAGTTGGCTAAGTGAGAAGACGTTAGCCAGCCTGCATAGCAACCAATGTTTTTGCAAGGATGAAAGTATTTTGTTTTTTGTCCTCAGAAGGATGAAACAGTATGAATTTACTTATCAAACTAACGTGCAGAGCGCATTACAGGCATCACAAGCAAATGTTAATTAAGTGACAGTGCAGCTTTTGTGATTGGACAGTGAGCATTCTAGGCATTGTTCTTGACCTTGATTCACACTGGCCATTTTGGCACTGTGTTACTGGGGCTAACCCCGAAAAGTCAGTGCTAACCCTACACCGGAGCAGGGCCAGCTAACCCTGGGCTAAGGTTGATGCCATTCTTAAAAATCTTAACAGGCCTTTTCACACTGCATAGTTCTTAGCCCCAGGCTAGACTGGGCCTGGGATAACTTCACCTGTGTTCACACAAGCATTTGTTATCCATGGACTAAGCTTTATGCCTGGCTACCTAAGGCCTTTTCACACTGCATTGTGTCCAAGATTGCGTAGCAGTGCGGTCGCTTTTATTCATTGTCCTTGTGTAAATATCCTGTTTCTTGTTTTTTTGTCTATTTTGTATATATTTCTCAATTTTTACTTTTCATTCTTTAACTAAATATACTTTCCTGCAACCGGCCTCACCCAACGTGGAAAGGATTCTATTATTTCTTTATAACTTTCATCAAGAACCTTAAGCTGAAACTAGTGTAGCTGCAAATGAATGGCTACTTGCTATTAGTCACCGTTAGCGTCTTCACCATTGTCCGTGGCCTACACTATCCACCAGCCAGCTCTAGCTCTAGCCTGGACAATTCGTCGGCCAGTCTGCACAGCGTGCTATCGACCCAGAGCTTATTGGACTTTCTGCCGGAATCACTGGACCCTAGCGCCGGATCATCGCAACCAGCTAGCTAGCTGCAACCTGTTGTTGGCTAATTACCATTGCCCTATAGCAAGCACCAGTTAGCCTTGAGCTAGCCTCAGGCCCATCTCCCGGCTATCTACCTCTCTGTCAACCGGACGGGACCTCCTAGTGTTGACACTGAGCCCCGCCGATCCAACACGACTGGTTTGCCGACGAAATCGTCTGATGTGGTTTCAACAGGCTTCCCGTTGCGACGACCACGAAGATCCATCTGCCAGCCCCGGCCCGCTAGCACACGCAAACTACAACTGTGCTCCCTGCTAGCTGTGCTGAAGCACCAATTTGAACTGCTCTCGGACTCACATATTGCTGTTCACTGGACATTGTGATCACTCAGCTGCACAGCTGATGCCTGCTGAACTGTTCCTTTACACGGTACCCTGTCCTGTTTATTCTGTTTAGCCTTAGCCCAAACGTTATCGCTATTACCAGTTGTTGTCTTAGCTCTCTCTAATAACACCTGTGACTGCTTTATGCCTCTCTCCCATGTCAATTATGCCTTGCCTATTGCTGTTTGGGTTAGTTCTTATTATACAATTTCACTGTAGAACCCCTAGTCCCTCTCAAACTGCCTCAAATAGTTCCTTTGTTCCACCCCCCATACATGCCGAGACCGGCTCAATCGGTGCCTCCAGTGATGCTATCTCTTTCATTGTTACCCAACGCTTAGGGTTACCTGAACTGTACTCATATCCTTCCATATCCTTTTCTGTACATAATGCCCTGAATCTTTTCTACAACGCCCGGAGAACTGCCCCCTTTATTCTATGTACCCAACGCACTAGAAGACCAGTTCTTAAAGCCTTTAGTCGTATCCTTATTCTAGTCCTCCTCTGTTCCTCTGGTGATGTAGAGGCTAACCCAGGCCCTGCAGCCCCCAGTATCACTCCTACTCCCCAGGAGCTATCATTTGTTGACTTCTGTAACCGTAAAAGTCTTGGTTTTCTGCACGTAAATATCAGAAGCCTCCTTCCTAAGTTTGAGTTATTCACTGCGTTAGCACACTCCGCCAACCCTGATGTTCTAGCAGTGTCTGAATCCTGGCTTAGGAAGGCCACCAAAAATTCTGAAATTTCCATCCCCAACTATAACATTTTCCGTCTAGATAGAACTGCCAAAGGGGGTGGAGTTGCAATCTACTGTAGAGATAGCCTGCAGAGCTCTATCACACTATCCAGGTCTGTGCCCAAACAGTTTGAGCTTCTACTTCTAAAAATCCACCTTTCCAGAAATAAATCTCTCACTGTTGCCGCTTGCTACAGACCCCCCTCAGCCCCCAGCTGTGCCCTGGACACCATATGTGAATTGATTGCCCCCCATCTATCCTCAGAGTTCGTACTGCTTGGTGACCTAAATTGGGATATGCTTAACACCCCGGCCATCCTACAATCTAAACTAGATGCCCTCAATCTCACACAAATTATCAACGAACATACCAGGTACAACCCTAAATCCGTAAACATGGGTACCCTCATAGATATCATCCTGACTAACTTACCCTCTAAATACACCTCCGCTGTCTTCAACCAGGATCTCAGCGATCACTGCCTTATTGCCTGCGTCCGTAACGGGTCCGCGGTCAAACAACCACCCCTCATCACTGTCAAACGCTCCCAAAAACACTTCAGCGAGCAGGCCTTCCTAATTGACCTGGCCCAGGTATCCTGGATGGATATAGATCTCATTCTGTCAGTAGAGGATGCCTGGTTGTTCTTTAAAAGTAATTTCCTCTCAATCTTAAATAAACATGCCCCATTCAAAAAATACAGAACTAAGAACAGATATAGCCCCTGGTTCTCCTCAGACTTGACTGCCCTTGACCAGCACAAAAACATCCTGTGGCGTACTGCATTAGCATCAAATAGCCCCCGCGATATGCAACTTTTCAGGGAAGTTAAGAACCAATATACACAAGCAGTTAGGAAAGCAAAGGCTAACTTTTTCAAACAGAAATTTGCATCCTGTAGCACTAACTCCAAAATGTTTTGGGACACTGTAAAGTCCATGGAAAATAAGAGCACTTCCTCCCAGCTGCCCACTGCACTGAGGCTAGGAAACACTATCACCACCGATAAATCTACAATAATCGAGAATTTCAACAAGCATTTTGCTACGGCTGGCCATGCTTTCCACCTGGCTACCACTACCTCGGCCACCAGCTCTGCACCCTCCGCTGCAACTTGCCCATGCCTCCCCCGCTTCTCCTTCACACAAATCCAGACAGCTGATGTTCTGAAAGAGCTGCAAAATCTGGACCCCTACAAATCATCTGGGCTAGACAATCTGGACCCTTTCTTTCTAAAACTAACCGCCGAAATTGTCGCAACCCCTATTACTAGCCTGTTCAACCTCTCTTTCGTAACGTCTGAGATCCCCAGAGATTGGAAAGCTGCCGCGGTCATCCCCCTCTTCAAAGGGGGTGACACTCTAGATCCAAACTGTTACAGACCCATATCCATCCTGCCCTGCCTTTCAAAAGTTTTTGAAAGCCAAGTCAACAAACAGATCACCGACCATTTCGAATCCCACCGTACCTTCTCCGCTATGCAATCCGGTTTCCGAGCTGGTCATGGGTGCACTTCAGCCACGCTCAAGGTCCTAAACGATATTATAACCTCGATCGATAATAGACAGTACTGTGCAGCCGTTTTCATTGACCTGGCCAAGGCTTTCGACTCTGTCAACCACCGCATTCTTATTGGCAGACTAAATAGCCTTGGTTTCTCAAATGACTGCCTCGCCTGGTTCACCAACTACTTCTCAGATAGAGTTCAATGTGTCAAATCGGAGGGCCTGTTGTCTGGACCTATGGCAGTCTCTATGGGGGTGCCACAGGGTTCAATTCTTGGGCCGACTCTTTTCTCTGTGTATATCAATGACGTCGCTCTTGCTGCTGGTGACTCTCAGATCCACCTCTACGCAGACGACACCATTTTGTATACATCTGGCCCTTCATTGGACACTGTGTTAACAAACCTCCAAACGAGCTTCAATGCATTACAACACTCCTTCAGTAGCCTCCAACTGCTCTTAAACACTAGTAAAACTAAATGCATGCTCTTCAACCGAACGCTGCTTGCACCCGCCCACCCGACTAGAATCACTACTCTCGACGGGTCTGACCTAGAGTATGTGGACAACTACAAATATCTAGGTGTCTGGTTAGACTGTAAACTCTCCTTCCAGACTCACATTAAGAATCTCCAATCCAAAGTTAAATCTAGAATCGGTTTCCTATTTCGCAACAAAGCCTCCTTCACTCATGCTGCCAAACATGCCCTCGTAAAACTGACTATCCTACCGATCCTTGACTTCGGCGATGTCATTTACAAAATAGCCTCCAACACTCTACTCAGCAAATTGGATGTAGTCTATCACAGTGCCATCCGTTTTGTCTCCAAAGCCCCATATACTACCCACCACTGTGACCTCTACGCTCTTGTTGGCTGGTCCTCACTACATATTCGTCGCCAAACCCACTGGCTCCAGGCCATCTATAAATCACTGCTAGGCAAATCCCCGCCTTATCCATAGCAACACCCACCCGTAGTCTGCGCTCCAGCAGGTATATCTCACTGGTCATCCCCAAAGCCAACACCTCCTTTGGCCGCCATTCCTTCCAGTTCTCTGCTGCCAATGACTGGAACAAATTGCAAAAATCTCTGAAGCTGGAGACACTTATCTCCCTCACTAACTTTAAGCATCAGTTGTCAGAGCACCTTACCGATCACTGCACCTGTACACAGCCCATCTGAAATTAGCCCGCCCAACTACCTCATCCCTATATTGTTATTTATTTTGCTCATTTGTACCCCAGTATCTCTATTTGCACATCATCTCTTGCACATCTATCATTCCAGTGTTAATACTAATTGTAATTATTTTGCACTATAGCCTATTTATTGCCTTACCTCCATAACTTGCTACATTTGCACACACTGTATATATATTTATTTCTGTTGTATTTTTGACTTTGTTTTGTTTTACCCCATATGTAACTCTGTGTTGTTGTTTTTATCGCACTGCTTTGCTTTATCTTGGCCAGGTCGCAGTTGTAAATGAGAACTTGTTCTCAACTGGTTTACCTGGTTAAATAAAGGTTAAATAAAAAAATTAAAAAATGCCAGCCCACTTTAGAATGTGCAAGTGTGAACACTTGTTTAGCCCCAGGCTAAACTCTCCCTTAACCCTGTGCTGTGAATGAGCCTAATGATGCTTCTTGTGTAGAAAAAGTTTCAGAAAGCTTCCGGAATGCATGTTTAAAGGCTTATGATTAAAGAAAGCCCTAAAAATGTGAACAATAGACCCGCTATAACGACAAAGGGTGTCCTTATCTTAGGAAGGCACCTTCAGACACTTCCTACTTGGGTGTGGGGTGACTGCCTGGATTGGCTTTAGGAAAGTTCCTCCAGTGACATCATTGGTCACGATATCCTGGTTAGCAGGACCTTTGCAGTATCTGAATCACCTGTCTGTCAGAAATAAAACTCATTTGTGAAGTTAAAAAACCCCCGAATGTATTAATTGTACTTTATTCAGACAGTTGTGAGGGGAGACAAGCAGGTGGAAGAAAAAGTAGGAAGGAATGACCTGGGGATTGAAGCTAGGGCTCCGGTGGGGAGAAGCATATGTTTGGTTAGAACTGGGGAGTGTTTAAGTTCTGTCTTATCAATTGAGCAGATTCTCCCTCCAAAAAAGAAACTATCTAATCAAATGTTATTTGTCACAGGCGCCGAATACAACGGGTGTAGACTTGCTTTCTTACGAGCCCTTCCCAACAAAGCAGTAAAAAAAATAATAGTGAAAATAAAAATATTAACACAAGAGGAATAAAATACACAAGAATGGACCTATACAGGGAGTACCAGTACCAGATCAATGTGCCGGGGCATGAGGAATTTGAGGTAGATATTACATGAAGGCAGGGTCAAATGACTAGGCATTAGGTTAGATAATAATATGAGTAAAATAAAGAACAGAGAAGCAGCAGAATATGATGAGTGTAAAAGTTTGTGTGTGCGTGTGTGTGTGTCTGTGTATGTGTTTGTGTTGTGTTGGTATGTGTGTGTATGTGCGTATGTCTGTGAAGGTGTGTGGGTTTTGTGTGAGAGTGTCAGTGTAGTGTGTGTATATAGTGTGTATATATAGTCTTGTGAGTGTGCATTGAGTCAGTGCAAGATAGGGTCAATGCAGATAGTCTGGGTAACCATTAGTGAACTACTTAGAAGTCTTATGGCTTGGGGGTAGAAGCTGTCTCGGAGCCTGTTGGTCCGAGAATCGATGCTCCAGTACCGTTTGCTGGATGATAGCAGAGTGAACAGTCTATGGCTTGGGTGGCTGGAGTCTTTGGCAATATTTCGCGCTTTCCTCTGCATTGGTGTAAAGTACTTAAGTAAAAATACTATAAAGTACTACTTAAGTAGTTTTATGGGGTATCTGTCCTTTACTTTACTATTTATATGTTGGACAACTTTTACTTTTACTCCACTACATTCCTAAAGAAATAATGTACTTTTTATGCCATACATTTTCCCTGACACCTAAAAGTACTCGTTACATTTAGAATGCTTAGCAGGACAGGAAAATTGTCAAATTCACACACTTATTGTCACGCCCTGGCTCTGGGGACTCTTAAATGTTGAGCCAGGGTGTGTAGTGTCTATGTTGTATTTTCTATGTTGTTGATCTAGATCGTGTAGATCTATGTTGGCCAGGGTGGTTCCCAATCAGAGGCAGCTGTTTCTCGTTGTCTCTGATTGGGGACCATACTTAGGCAGCATGTTTGGCACTAGTCATGGTGGGATCTTGTTCCGTATGGTTTGTTTTGGTGTTAACCTAGGACTTCACGTATCGTTTGGTTTGTTGTTTTTGTTTGTGTGTGTTAAATACGTTAATTAAATAAAATGTACGCTTACCACGCTGCGCCTTGGTCCGCTTCATCTAACGACGATCGTGACACTTATCAAGAGAACATCCCGGTAATCCATTCTGCCTCTGATCTGACGGACTCATTAAACACAAACGCTTCATTTGTAAATTATGTTGCAGTGTGCCCCTGGCTATCCTTTAAATAAATAAAAATAAATAAAAAATCGTGCTGTCTGGTTTGCTTAATATAAGGAATTTGAAATGATTTATACTTTTATCAAATCAAATTTTATTGGTAACATTCACATATTTAGCAGATGTTATTGCGGATGTAGCGAAAAATGCTTGTGTTCTTAGCTCCAACAGTGCAGTAGATTCTAACAATTCACAACAATACACATACAGTGGGGAAAAAAAGTATTTAGTCAGCCACCAATTGTGCAAGTTCTCCCACTTAAAAATATGAGAGAGGCCTGTAATTTTCATCATAGGTACATGTCAACTATGACAGACAAAATGAGGAAAAAAAATCCAGAAAATCACATTGTAGGATTTTTTATGAATTTATTTGCAAATTATGGTGGAAAATAAGTATTTGGTCAATAACAAAAGTTTCTCAATACTTTGTTATATACCCTTTGTTGGCAATGACACAGGTCAAACGTTTTCTGTAAGTCTTCACAAGGTTTTCACACACTGTTGCTGGTATTTTGGCCCATTCCTCCATGCAGATCTCCTCTAGAGCAGTGATGTTTTGGGGCTGTCGCTGGGCAACACGGACTTTCAACTCCCTCCAAAGATTTTCTATGGGGTTGAGATCTGGAGACTGGCTAGGCCACTCCAGGACCTTGAAATGCTTCTTACGAAGCCACTCCTTCGTTGCCCGGGAGGTGTGTTTGGGATCATTGTCATGCTGAAAGACCCAGCCACGTTTCATCTTCAATGCCCTTGCTGATGGAAGGAGGTTTTCACTCAAAATCTCACGATACATGGCCCCATTCATTCTTTCCTTTACACGGATCAGTCGTCCTGGTCCCTTTGCAGAAAAACAGCCCAAAAGCATGAAGTTTCCTCCCCCATGCTTCACAGTAGGTATGGTGTTCTTTGGATGCAACTCAGCATTCTTTGTCCTCCAAACACGATGAGTTGAGTTTTTACCAAAAAGTTCTATTTTGGTTTCATCTGACCATATGACATTCTCCCAAACTTCAGATGGGCCTGGACATGTACTGGCTTAAGCAGGGGGACACGTCTGGCAATGCAGGATTTGAGTCCCTGGCGGAGTAGTGTGTTACTGATGGTAGGCTTTGTTACTTTGGTCCCAGCTCTCTGCAGGTCATTCACTAGGTCCCCCCGTGTGGTTCTGGGATTTTTGCTCACCGTTCTTGGGATCATTTTGACCCCACGGGGTGAGATCTTGCGTGGAGCCCCAGATCGAGGGAGATTATCAGTGGTCTTGTATGTCTTCCATTTCCTAATAATTGCTCCCACAGTTGATTTCTTCAAACCAAGCTGCTTACCTATTGCAGATTCAGTCTTCCCAGCCTGGTGCAGGTCTACAATTTTGTTTCTGGTGTCCTTTGACAGCTCTTTGGTCTTGACCATAGTGGAGTTTGGAGTGTGACTGTTTGAGGTTGTGGACAGGTGTCTTTTATACTGATAACAAGTTCAAACAGGTGCCATTAATACAGGTAACGAGTGGAGGACAGAGGAGCCTCTTAAAGAAGAAGTTACAGGTCTGTGAGAGCCAGAAATCTTGCTTGTTTGTAGGTGACCAAATACTTATTTTCCACCATAATTTGCAAATAAAATCATTAAAAATCCTACAATGTGATTTTCTGGATTTTTTTTTCTCAATTTGTCTGTCATAGTTGACGTGTACCTATGATGAAAATGACAGGCCTCTCTCATCTTTTTAAGTGGGAGAACTTGCACAATTGGTGGCTGACTAAATACTTTTTTTCCCCACTGTATCTAAAAGTAAAATAATGGAATTAAGAAATATATAAATATTAGGACTAGCAATGTCGGAGTGGCATTGATTAAATACAGTAGAATAGAATACAGTATATACATATGATAAGAGTAAAGCAGTATGTAAACATTATTCAAGTGACTAGTGTTCCATCATTAAAGTGGCCAGTGATTCAATGTCTATGTACAGTTGAAGTCGGAAGTTTACATACACTTAGGTTGGAGTCATTAAAACTAGTTTTTCAACCACTCCACAAATTTCTTGTTAACAAACTATAGTTTTGGCAAGTCGGTTAGGACATCTATTTTGTGCATGACACAAGTAATTTTTCCTACAATTGCTTACAGACAGATTATTTCACTTATAATTCACTGCATCACAATTCCAGTGGGTCAGAAGTTTACATACACTAAGTTGACAGTGCCTTTAAATAGCTTGGAAAATTCCAGAAAATGATGTCATGGCTTTAGAAGCTTCTGATAGGCTAATTGTGTCACGATCGCCTAAGAAGTATGACCAAAGCTCAGCGTTGGGAGTGAACATCTTGACTTTAATAATCACACGAGAATACAAAACAAACCACGATCGTGAAGTCCTCAGTGATAACTACTGAACAATGAACAAAAACCCACAAACACAAGGTGAAAACAGACAGTATAAATATGGCTCCCAATCAGAGATAACGAGCCGACAGCTGACACTCGTTACCTCCGATTGGGAGTCACTGACCAAACACGGAAACAAAACCAAAACCAAACACAACAAATGAACACACCCTATACCCAACACACCCAAATGAATACACCCTGGCTCAACCAACACAGTCCCGGAGCCAGAGCGTGACAGTACCCCCCCCTAAAGGCGCGGACTGCGACCGCGCCTCAATACGGGCTAAACAAGGGAGGGCTGGGCGGGCATACCTCTTCGGCGGTGGTTCTGGCTCCGGTCGTGGTCCCCACCCCACCATAGTCACTACCCGCTTTCGTCGCCTCCTCCAACTGACCACCCCCCAACTAAACCCCACTGGATTAAGGGGCAGCACCGGACTAAGAGGCAGCACCGGACTAAGGGGCAGTACCGGACTAAGGGGCAGCACCGGACTAAGGGGCAGCACCAGACTAAGGGGCAGCACCGGACTAAGGGGCAGATCCTGGCTGGCTGGCTCTGGCGGATCCTGGCTGGACGGCTCATGGCTGGCTGAAGGATCTGGCTGCTCATGGCTGGCTGACGGATCTGGCTGCTCATGGCTGGCGGAAGGCTCTGGCTGATCCTGTCTGGCGGAAGGCTCTGGCTGATCCTGTCTGGCGGAAGGCTCTGGCTGATCCTGTCTGGCGGAAGGCTCTGGCTGATCCTGTCTGGCGGAAGGCTCTGGCTGATCCTGTCGGGCGGAAGGCTCTGGCTGATCCTGTCTGGCGGAAGGCTTTAGCGGCTCCGGTCTGGCGGACGGCTCTGAAGGCTCATGGCAGACGGGCGGCTTATGCAGCACTTGGCAGACGGACAGTTCAGACGGCGTTGGGCAGACAGGCAGTTCAGGCGCCTTTGGGCAGACGGGCAGTTCAGGCGCCGTTGGGCAGACGGTCAGTTCAGGCGCCGTTGGGCAGACGGCAGACTCTGGCCGTCTGAGGCGCACCGTAGGCCTGGTGCGTGGTGCCGGAACTGGAGGTACCGGGCTGAGGACACGCATCTCAGGGCTAGTGCGGGGAGAAGCAACAGGGCATGCTGGACCCTGGGAACGCACATAAGGCCTAGTGCGTGGTGCCGGAACTGGTGGTCCCGGGCTGAGGACACGCATCTCAGGGCTAGTGCGGGGAGCAGGAACAGGCCGGACCGGGCTGGCGACGCGCACCGTAGACTTGGTGCGGGTGGCAGGAACAGGCCGGACCGGGCTGGCGACGCACACCGTAGACTTGGTGCGGGTGGCAGGAACAGGCCGGACCGGGCTGGCGACGCGCACCGTAGACTTGGTGCGGGTGGCAGGAACAGGCCGGACCGGGCTGGCGACGCACACCGTAGACTTGGTGCGGGTGGCAGGAACAGGCCGGACCGGGCTGGCGACGCACACCGTAGACTTGGTGCGGGTGGCAGGAACAGGCCGGACCAGGCTGTGGAGACGGATAGGAGGCCTGGAGCGAACAGCGGACACCACCCGTCCTGGCTGAATGCCTACCCTCACACACTCTGTGTGAGGCATCCGCACAGGACATACAGGGCGGTGTACCCCTGGCCTGGTGGCCTCCTGGATACTCCCCCTTTTCTCCTCCGTCAGCCCCGTCGTCCATGCCGTGTGCCCCCCCCTAAACATTTTCTGGGGTTGACTCACGACCCTCCGACGATGGCCCTGCTGCCGCCGTTGCTCCTCTCTCGCCAGGGCCTTGATCCTTCCCCAAGGTCCCTTGCCTCCGAGCATGTCCTCCCAGGACCACGATGTGCCCACCTGGGCCATCGCCAGCCTCTCTATCTCCTTGCCCGGCGCTTCCTCCCATGTCCAGTCTCCTTGCTCCTGGACACGCTGCTTGGTCTTTCTTTGGTGGGTTTTTCTGTCACGAGGGTCGATGTCGTCTAAGTAAGACCAAGGCGCAGCGTGTCCAAGAAACATGACTTTAATAGATAAAGCACGTAACTACAAAACAAAAGACGATAGTGAAGTCCAACAGTGACAAATACTGAACCTGGAACATAAACCCACAAACACAAGGTGAAAACAGACAGTATAAATATGGCTCCCAATCAGAGATAACGAGCCGACAGCTGACACTCGTTACCTCCGATTGGGAGTCACTGACCAAACACGGAAACAAAACCAAAACCAAACACAACAAATGAACACACCCTATACCCAACACACCCAAATGAATACACCCTGGCTCAACCAACACAGTCCCGGAGCCAGAGCGTGACAAATTGACATAATTTTAGTCAATTGGAGGTGTACCTGTGGATGTATTTCAAGGCCTACCTTCAAACTCAGTGCCTCTTTGCTTGACATCATGGGAAAATCAAAAGAAATCAGCCAAGACCTCAGACAACAATTGTCTGGTTCATCCTTGGGAGCAATTTCCAAACACCTGAAGGTACCACGTTCATATGTACAAACAATAGTATGCAAGTATAAACACCATGGGACCACGCAGCCGTCATACCGCTCAGGAAGGAGACGCGTTCTGTCTCCTAGAGATGAACGTACTTTGGTGCGAAAAGTGCAAATCAATCCCAGAACAACAGCAAATGACCTTGTGAAGATGCTGGTGGAAACAGGTACAAAAGTATCAATATTCACAGTTAAACGAGTCCAATATTGACATAACCTGAAAGGTCGCTCAGCAAGGAAGGAGCCACTGCTCCAAAACCGCCATTAAAAAAGCCAGACTACGGTTTGCAACTGCACATGAGGACAAAGATCGTACTTTTTGGAGAAATGTCCTCTGGTCTGATGAAACAAAAATAGAACTGTTTGCCCATAATGACCATTGTTATGTTTGGAGGAAAAAGGGGGTACCTTGCAAGCCAAAGAACACCACCCCAACTGTGAAGCACAGGGGTGGCAGCATCATGCTGTGGGGGTGCTTTGCTGCAGGAGGGACTGGTGCACTTCACAAAATAGATGGCATCATGAGGAAGGAAAATGATGTGGATATCTTGAAGCAACATCTCAAGACATCAGTCAGGAAGTTAAAGATTGGTCGCAAATGGGTCTTCCAAATGGACAATGACCCCAAGCATACTTCCAAAGTTGTGGCAAAATGGCTTAAGGACAACAAAGTCAAGGTATTGGAGGAATGGGCCAAAAATGGCCAGCTCTGCCAGGAGGAATGGGCCAAATTTCACCCAACTTATTGTTGGAAGCTTGTGGAAGGCTACCCGAAACGTTTGACCCAAGTTAAACAATTTAAAGGCAATGCTACCAAATACTAATTGAGTGTATGTAAACTTCTGACTCACTGGGAATGTGAAGAAATAAATAAAAGCTGAAATAAATCATTCTCTCTACTATTATTCTGACATTACACATTCTTAAAATAAAGTGGTGATCCTGACTGACCTAAGACAGGGACTTTTTGCTAGGATTAAATGTCAGGAATTGTGAAAAACTGAGTTTAAATGTATTTGGCTAAGGTGTATGTAAACTTCCGACTTCAACTGTAGGTATTCCTCTTGTCAGATGGGATAGGGCAGTGTGCAGTGCGTTGGCGATTGCATCGTCTGTGGCTCTATTGGGGCGGTAAGCAAATTGAAGTGGGTCTAGGGTGACAGGTAAGGTAGAGGTGATATGATCCTTAACTAGCCTCTCAAAGCACTTCATGATGACAGAAGTGAGTGCTACAGGGCGATAGTCATTTAGTTCAGTTACCTTTGCTTTCTTGGGTACAAGAGCAAGTGGGGACAGGAGACTGGGATAGAGAGAGATTGAATATGTCTGTAAGCATTCCAGCCAGCTGGTCTGTGCATGCTCTGAGGACGTGGCAAAGGATGCCCTCCGGGCCGGCAACCTTGCGAGGGTTAACACGCTTAAATGTCTTACTCACGTCGAGAACGAGAGCCCACAGTCCTTGGGAGCGGGCCGTGTTGGTGGCACTGTGTCATCCTCAAAGCGGGCGAAGAAGGTGTTGAGCTTAACTGGGAGCAAGACGTCGGTGTCAGCGACTTGGCTGGTTTTCTGTAGACCCTGCCACATACATCTCGTGTCTGAGCCGTTGAATTGCGACACCACTTTGTCTCTGCACTGACGTTTTGCCTGTTTGATTGCCTTACGGAGGGAATAACTACACTGTTTGTATTCGACCATATTCCCAGTCACCTTGCCATGGTTAAATGCGATGGTTCGCACATTCAGTTTTGCGCGAATGATGCCATCTATCCACGGTTTCTGGTTTGAGTAGGTTTTAATAGTCACATGGGAACAACATCCCCTATACACTTCCTGATGAACTCAGGCACTGTGTCCGTGTAAATGTCAATGTTATTCGCAGAGGCTACCCGGAACATATCCCAGTCCGCATGATCCAAACAATCTTGAAGCATGGATTCCGATTGGTCAGACCAGCTTTGAATAGACCTTAACACGGGTACTTCCTTTTTGAATTTCTGCCTATAAGAAGGGAGGAGCAAAATGTGGTCGTGATCTGTTTGTTAAAATCCCCAGCTACAATAAATGCAGCCTCAGGATATGTGGTTTCCAGTTTGCATAAAGTCCAGTGTAGTTCCTTGAGGGCCGTCGTGGTATCGGTTTGAGGGGGAATATAAACCGCTGTGACTATAACCAAAGATAATTCTCTTGGGAGGTAATACGGTCGGCATTTGATTGTGAGATATTCTAAGTCGGGTGAACAAAAGGACTTGAGTTTCTGTACGTTATCACAATCACACCATGAGTAGTTAATCATGAATCATACACCCCCGCCTTTCTTCTTCCCAGAGAGTTCTTTATTCCTGTCTGCGCGAATAACTGAGAACCCAACTGGCTGTATGGACAGGGACAGTATATCCAGAGAGAGCCATGACTCCGTGAAACAGATTATGTGACAGTCCCTGATGTCTCTCTGGAAGGAAATCCTCGCCCTGAGCTCATCTACTTTATTGTCCAGAGACTGAACATTAGCGAGTAATATACTCGGAAGCGGTGGATGGTGTGCCCGCCTCCTGAGTCTGACTAAAAGTCCACTCTGAATACCTCTTCTCCGCCGGCGGCATTTTGGAGCAGCCCCTGGGATAAGTTCAATTGACCTGGGGGGTACGAACAAAGGATCCAATTCGGGAAAGCTGTATTCCTGGTCGTAATGCCGGTGAGTTACCGCCGCTCTGATATCCAAAAGTTATTTCCGGCTGTATGTAATCACACAAAAAACATTCTGGGCGAATAATGTAAAAATAACAAACAAAAAAACGAAATACTGCAAAGTTGCGTAGGAGCTAGAAGCAGAGCTGCCATGTCTGTCAGCGCCATACTTAAGTATATTTAAAACCAAATACTTTTACTCAAGTAGTATTTTACTTGGTGACTTTCACTTTTACTTGATTCATTTTCTATTCAAGTACCTTTACTTTTACTCAAGTATGACAATTGGGTACTTTTTCCAACACTGTTCATCTGACACCACCTGATATAGAGGTCCTGGATGGCAGGGAACTTGGCCCCAGTGATGTACTGGCCTGTCCGTATCACCCTCTGTAGCGCTTTGCGATCGTGGGGTGGTTCATTTGCCATACCAAGTGGTGATGCAGCCAGTCAAGATGCTCTCAATGGTGCAGCTGTATAACTTTTTGAGGATCTGAGGGCCCATGACAAATATTTTCAGCCTCCTGAGGGGGAAGAGGCACTATCGTTCCCTTTTCATGACTGTGCGGGTGTGTGTAGAACATGTTAAGTCCTTAGTGATGTGGATGCCAAGGAACTTGAAGCTCTCGACCCACTCCACTACAGCCAATGTGGATGGGGGTGTCCTTGGGCACAGGGACTATGGTGGTCTGCTTGAAACATGTAGGTATTACAGACTGTGTCAGGTAGAAGTTGAAAATGTCAGTGAAGACACTAACTAGCTGGTCAGCGGATGCTCTGAGTAAGCGTCCTGGTAATCCGTCGACCTTGTGAATGTTAACCTGTTTAAAGGTCTTACTCACATCAGCTATGGAGAGCGTGTTCACACAGTCATCCGGAACAGCTGTTGCTCTAATGCATGATTCAGTGTTGCTTGCCTCGAAGCAAGCATAGAATAAATTTCGCTCATCTGGTAGGCTTGAGTCACTGGGCAGCTCGTGGCTGGGTTTCCCTTTGTAATCTGTGATAGTTTGCAAGCCCTGCCACATCCAACGCGCATCAGAGCCGGTGTAGTAGGATTTGATCTTAGCCCTGTATTGACGCTTTGGCTGTTTGATGGTTCATCGCAGGGCGTAACGGGATTTCTCATAAGCATCCGGATTAGTGTCCCACTCCTTGAAAGAGGCAGCTTTAGCCTTTAGCTCAGTGCAGATGTTGCCTGTAATCCATGGCTTCTGGTTGGAATATGTGCGTACGGTTACTGTGGGGACGACCTCGTCAATGCACTGGTAGCTTAGTGGGTAAGAGCGTTGTGCCAGTAACCGAAAGGTTGCTGGTTCTAATCCCCGAGCCGACTAGGTGAAACATCTGTTGATGTGCCCTTAAGCAAGGCACTTAACCCTAATTGCTCTGGATAAGAGCGTCTGCTAAATGACAAAAAAATGTTTTTTAAAAATGCACTTATTAATGAAGCCGGTGACTGATGTGGTAAACTCCTCATTGCCATCGAATGAATCCCAGAACATATTCCAGTCTGTGCTAGTGAAACAGTCCTGTAGCTTAGCATCCGATTGAGAATTCGTCATCTGTGGATCTGTTGGGGGCGTTATGTGAATTGGAGTGGGTCCAGGGTGTCTGGGATGATGGTGTTGATGTGTGTCATGACCAGCCTTTCAAAGCACTTCATAATTAAAGTGCTACAGGGCGATATAGTCATTTAGGCAGGTTACCTTAGAGTTCTTGGGTACAGGGACAAGCTTGTTGGAATTACAGACTGGGACAAGGAGAGATTGAAAATGTCTGTGAAGACACTTGCCAGCTAGTCTGCGCATGCTTTAAGAACACTGTATTCACTGCATTCCGCTGTATTCTGCTGTTTTATGAACAACACCCTTTTTGTGTAAGATCTCTACATAGAGTAATGCCACCCAAAAATAGGTTTAGGTTTCACCACCTGTTTAGGGTGAGGCCTGTCTATATAATGCTTACAAGCCAGTTCCTTGTTGTTGCTGGCTTTGGAACAGCCAGACAGACTCTTAGGCGATGTTTACACCTCATTAGGAATAAACCTAACACACTCAGAGTAAGTCATTGTTGAAAAGTATTTTATTATTGTATTGTTCTGTGCTAGCAGTTGCCTACATCAGAACTGGCAGTGAAAGTAGAAGTGAAGTGATGACCGTGTCCATCCTTTACTATATGTACTCCCGAGTGGCGCAGTGGTCTAAGGCACTGCGTTGCAGTGCTAGCTGTGCCACTAGAGATCCTGGTTCAAATCCAGGCTCTGTCGTAGCCGGCCGTGACCGGGAGACCCATGGGGCGGCGCACAAGTCGTCCAGGGTAGGGGAGGGAATGGCTGGCAGGGATGTAGCTCAGTTGGTAGAGCATGGCGTTTGCAACGCCAGGGTTGTGGGTTCGTTTCCCACGGGGGGCCAGTATGAAAAATAAAAAAAGAATGTATGCACTCACTAACTGTAAGTCGCTCTGGATAAGAGCGTCTGCTAAATGACTAAAATGTTTAAAAAAAAAAGAAAATGCTTATAAGCGGTCATTAGCTCTTCTCATACAGAAATATAAAGAGACCTGTATAAAGTCAGCAAACACAACTTTCTCTCAAAGGCGGGTGAAACAGGAAGTGGTAGGTTTTAGAACATCTCTACCCTGATGACACAAATCCTGCTGACGTGTGCCCTGACACAGTAGTAGAAATTTGAAAATAGCCAATAAAAATGTAAATCGGTGGCACTACCCTTGGGGCTGTTGGGGAAATGCATATCCAATTGGCTCAGAGCCCAAATACAAGCCACAAGAGTGGTTGAGAAACATAATGTTATGTTGTATAAGGGAAGGGTGTGTTTTCTGTGTGTCCATGATAAATACAACACGGGTTCCCTTTCCTTTGCTCCTAACGGCTAAATTGTGGTTTGCTGTGTGCAATAGCCTTAACAATAATCTAGAGAAGGCGCCAAGTCTCCTTTTTTGAGATCTCTGATACTGTATGCACAGTTTATACTTTTTAAACAGACCTGCTGCTCTAACAGTTTTGCATGTAGGCCTACCCTTTTCAATGTAATCAGTAGTTTCAGTGGTTGATAAAATCATTCTAAATGTAGTTCTTTTTTGTGCTCTATAAGAGAACTGTTTTGTGTGTCAATGTTCGATGAAGGACAGGTGATTTAGCATATATTTCAATAGCTCCCCTTCCGTCTGAGTGCTCCTCCTTCAGTGCTCCTCTTTCAGTGCTCCTCTTTCAGTGGGCAGCAGGAGAGCTCTTTGCAGCACCTATTCATGACAGAAGGCTGCCTTTCAAGTTTTCACTGGTCTGAGACCATCCATATCATATGGTTTCGGTAGCTTTTAAAGGAGAAGGAAGACCCCATCCAACGTATGGGCAGGTCAGCACTGCCTTGATCTACTTAGATAAGAGAAACTATGGTCCAGATGACAGTAGATAAGGTTTATAGACAGTCTAAGTAGAACAAGTCATAAACCTGATGTTAATCCAGATTTAATTCAAATACAGTGCATTAGCAATCAGTGAGATATCACCATGTGGATAAGCCTCACTGTTGAATGAACTTATCTCTTTATTATTTATTATTATTATTACAGAATACACCAACTGATGCTTTACTTATTGAAAAGGGAAGACATATGTTTCAGTAATATATAGAGAACAAAAATAGCTTAAAAACATGGGAATCATGCGGTGAACATGGATGAAAAACATCAGACTTTTACCACATGGCTTTACATTAACCCCCTAGAGTCTAAATTACATAACAAAAAAATCCCCATCGAAATCCATCAGTTTAAGAGATATCATTTTTTTTTGCATTGGAAAATCCACCGCAGTGTCGCACTTCCGCATCTGCTGTGAAAGGTGGCAGAGCTAGCGTCTGTCTGTAGCATTCGAATGGTTTGACCTACAAACTATTATGACCACTCTATGGAAAGGGAAGACTCTCACGTGTCAGGAGACTCTCAAGTGTCAGGAGACTCGTCTGAAGTCGGTACCGTCGATGAGCCAACTTCTGTTTGGTAGTGTCCGAACCATTTGGGCTACAAACTAATGAGCTCTGTGACCCCACAAGCGTCACAGGACTCATCTGAAGATAACTGGTACCGGTTTAAAAAAATGAATGGAAGTATGACCATAGTTTTGTGCCTACCCAGAAAAAGGGGTTAAATGTGTAAAATAATATATATATTATATATATTATCTCCTAGATTTAGAACAGACACTTCAAAACCTTGTTTCTTCTTATTTATTTTTGGACTGTCCTTTTTGCCATTTATGAATGTGTTATTCAATGCGTTTCTATGGGCTTTAGTGGTAAAGGATAAATTCTAAATTTTTATCAAATAATTTTTCATATTTTTTTTTAAATACCTAAATGGCTCCTAAAATGCTAAATGAAATAACTAAATGATCCATAGTATGACCATCTAAAAACAATTCCATAATTCAGGTTAGCGCGACCCCCCCAACCCCCCCCCCCCCCCCAACCTTAAGCAATTATTTTATTTTATTAAAACGTTCTTAATTCCAAGATATCTAAACCCTTGTCTTAAACTCAGGGCAGTGAGAGAATAAGCTCATGAAAGCAATTGAACATTCACTCACAAACTTCATCTGAAAATTTCAGTATAGATTATTTTAAACCGAAGAACAATAATCTCAGTATGAAATATGCTAGCATGATTGCCATTGCCAGCTAGATAGCTAGCTAAATCGGTTGCCTAGCAAAAATCATCTTAAGAAGTTCATAAGAAATTATGAAATCTTAAGATATTGTTGAGGAATTGCAGTTACGAATTATCTTATGAACTTATTTATTTTATTCTTCAGAAGCTTCTTAAGTTTTTGCGTAATACGTTTTTTGTGAATCTGGGCCCTTCTGTAAATAATATATTTGAGTTTACCGCTCATTTATCAGCGTCCTGTCCACCTTGTCTCTTTTTATGGAAAGAAAACATGGCCCTTAAATGAGTCAGAGCTTTTTCTTTGGTTGGGTAATTGTTTTATGAGGTGCAATTTGCGGAAGACAAAGCTCACTCAGTAATATTGGCAATATTTGTGTGAAATGTATTTCTGAAGGAAATACTCAGAAATACGCAAGTATTTTGAGAAGGAAAATAGGACTGTCTGGAAGTTCCCCATAGATGCTTTGTTGAACTGTACTCTAATTAGACTTGTGAGTTTATGGTGGGGATGAAATTATCTTTTATCTAAAATAATCTTTCTACTTGAAGATAAACAAGGCCTGTACAGAGCTTGTTAGCAGCCACGTATAAACTGATACTGTATTGACTGATTGTCATCTGTCAAGGACCCGGACACTTGAATGTTTGCATTGAGCTAAGACAGTGCCAGAGACATTTTCAGACCACAGGTTTATCAAAAGTGTCAGCAGCAGACGCTCTGGGTTAATCTACCTTGCTGTAAGAGTTGGGTACATCAGTTATATTTGTCAGTGATAATGTGTTTACTCTGGTCCTGTATCAAGATAAGCCTTGAGTATTTGGTCATTTTTTAATACAAAGCTACATCTCTGTCCATCCCACAGTATAAATATATTGTATCAAAACATACTGTCAAAACATGTGTGTGCCTGTTTTAAGCACAATGACCCAAGGGGGTCCTGTTTGGCCATGAATTGCACAGAAATTGTACATATGTAGTTATAGCCATTTTATGTTTGGGCAAAAGGTGATTGTTCAGAACAGGCTGCCCGCCAACTTACAGTTCCTCAGTGAAACCTCTGGACACTCATCATTCAATCATCATTCACCTCTCCAACAGAGGGCACAGACGTCGGCTTTCCCTCTTCCTTAAAATCAAATCAATGTCTGATCCATCATGGAGGCCCATGGCCTCAGGGGCTAGTAGGGATCAATCTGCAGGGTATTGTCTTGCAGGATGGTGTCTGTCCACTAGCTAGCGGCTTATATCTGGGACTGAGGCACGTGTGTCTGTAGACTAATTGAATTATCAGGGGTAGTTCGCTCCCTTGGGATGTTTCCATCTGGTTTCATATGTATCTGACGAGATTAGGTGATTTATAGATACATCAGAACATTCAGTTGTTGCTCTGTCTTCTGTGTCTTAGTGGAGCTTCTCAGTGCATATCAGGAGTCATAGTCCTTAGACATTATGAAATTATTGACATTATGATCCCAAGGGGATCTTTAATGTACACTACATGACCAAAAGTATGTCGACACCTGCTCGTCGAACATCTCATTCAAAAATTATGGGCATTAATATGGAGTTGGTCCCCCCTTTGCTGCTATAACAGCCTCCACTCTTCTAGGAAGGCATTCCATTAGATGTTGGAACATTGCTGCAGGGACTTGCTTCCATTCAGCCACAAGAGCATTAGTGAGGTCGGGCACTGATGTTGGGCGATTAGGCCTGGCTCGCAGTCAGCGTTCCAATTCATCCAAAAGTTTGATGGGGTTGAGGTCAGGGCTCTGTGCAGGCCAGTCAAGTTCTTCCACAGTGATCTCGACAAACCATTTCTGTATGGACCTTGCTTTGTGCACGGGGGCATTGTCATGCTGAAACAGGAAAGGGCCTTCCCTCAGGCCCTTTCCTGTTGTTGCCACAACGTTGGAAGCACAGAATCGTCTAGAATGTCATTGTATGCTCTAGTGTTAAGATTTTCCTTCACTGGAACTAAGGGGCCTAGCCCGAACCATGAAAAACAGCCCCAGACCATTATTCCCCCTCCACCAAACTTTACAGTTGGCACTATTCTTTCGGGCAGGTATCGTTCTCCTGGCATCCGCCAAACCCAGATCAGTCCGTTGGACTGCCAGATGGTGAAGTGTGATTCATCACTCCAGAAAACGCGTATCCATTGCTCCAGAGTCCAATGGCGGTGAGCTTTACACCACTCCAGCCAACACTTGGCATTGCGCATGGTGATCTTAGGCTTGTGTGCGGCTGCTCGGCCATGAAAACCCATTTCATGAAGCTCCCGACGAACAGTTATTGTACTGACGTTGCTTCCAGAGGCAGTTTGGAACTCGGTAGTGAGTGTTGCAACCGAGGACAGACGATCTTTACGCACTTCAGCACTCTGCTTGTGTGGCCTACCACTTGGTGGCTGAGCCGTTGTTGCTCCTAGAAGTTTCCACTTCACAATAACAGCATTTACAGTTGACCGGTGCAGGTCTAGCAGGGCAGAAATTTGACGAACTGACATCCTACGACAGTGCCACGTTGAAAGTCACTGAGCTCTTCAGTAAGGCCATTCTACTGCCGTTGTTTGTCTATGGATATTGCATGACTGTTTGCTCGATTTTATACACCTGTCAACAACAGGTGTGGCTGAAATAGCAGAATACACTAATTTCAAGGGGTGTCCACATACTTTTGTATATATAGTGTATTTCAAACAACACTGTTGCTATTGTCCTCCCCTGTGACCTCCAACACCCAGTAGCGCAGTCTGTACATTATTCTTACTCACCTAACAGTGTCTATGTTCCCTGACAGAACTCCAAAAAGAGTTACTCAACCACAGACTCACCACCTTTGCCTCTCCCGCAAGACAACCGTCTCCCATTTCCAAGCTATTCTCTTAGACATGATTCATTAGATTTAGTACTTTTAGTGCCCACAGGCAAATTTTCCTAATAGGCAAAATAAAGGTTGTTTTGTAAAATCATATTTTTTTCTCAGGCTATTTTCTCCAAAGGGATTGTGATGGCATATTCCCTTTGTAACTGAGAAAGTTAACTACAATAATTCACATCATAAAATGAATCCATTTTGTATTCAGTTATATAGCCTAATGTTGTGTCTTAGACAACTATTTCCTTCTACACATTTCTACTGCTGCAAAATGCTATTCTAGTTGTTTAACATTGGATCAGTGTGGCAATAAATCATTCTATCCAAACACAAAGTTTGATCATCAACAGGCCAAAGACACAAAGGCCAGAGGCAAAGATAATCCAAAAATCCAATCCAGGAAGAACATCTATCCTTTACAAATGTCAACCATATGAACAAATGGAGCAAACATACTTTTTATTTCAACATGCAGTTGTGTGGGAGCATAAACCCATTACTACCCTTTTATGCTCAAACAAGCAGAATAATCCACAGTGAGTTATGTCTCAAAATGGCACCATGCAGCTTGTCTCTTTTACGGTATTCTCTTTACATAACTCCTACCAAACAGTCAACACCTGTTACATTGACGACAGTGGTGTGCCACTGCCAGAAAGTGTAAACTCTGACTGAACCTGTCCAGCTTGTTGTTGTTGTCTGTCTGCTTCTTCATCATCAGACCACAACTCTGTCTTTACTTCCCCAGTCTGTCTGTCTGTCTGCTAAATGAGGTGTGTCCTCTGATAGATGAGCCAAATGCTGAGAGCCGAGGGGGCTGCTGTGAAATCAATAGACCTCACAGATTGATGAGTCACTATCACACAGACTCATCTGCCCTCACCAGTCGCACTTCCCTGATCTTGAATTGCGTGAGAGCTAGAAGAACAAGAAATATGACGTGAGTGCTCTTGTTTCTGTGTCTGCTGCATGCATACTGCCGAGCTGACGCCAGATTGTGTCAAACTGTCAAAACACTGTTCATTAATTTGTGACCTTGGGACTATAAGGTTCTATCTGCACAAAGCATAGTCCTGAGATATTGAGCTTCCAAGTCTTCACATACCAGATCTCAGAACTGTTTTGTAGTGAATTCTTCTTTCATAACCCATTAAGGTCCTCACCTTAAAGGTACCTAAAGTGCAGATATCAAAACGTTTTTAAGGGGGTTCAATTTGAATACATAAATGATAGAATAACACTATATTTAGCAAGATAGTCAGAACACATCAGCAAATACATTCAGCTAAAGATATTTGTTTTTTTGTATTGGATGCGTCTCAATCCACCGCATCCGCCGATGTCACACTTCCGCATCTGCGGTGAAAGGTGGCAGAGCTAGAGCGGTGTTTGTCAGACCATGAGACATCCTGAAAATCGGTCTTCTCACGAAAACGTCTGTAGCATCTGAACGGTTTGACCACTCTATGGAAAAGGGAGACACTCACAAACACAATGGTGGTCTCTGTTTTTCTCTACCCCCACAAGTGTCAGGGGACTCGTCTGAAGGTAACCGGTACCGGTTTTAAAAAATGAATGGAAGTATAAAGGTAGTTTTGTGCCTACTCAAAAAAAGGGTTTAAATACACTATATATACAAAGTATGTGGACACCCCTTCAAATTAGTGGTTTTGGCTATTTCAGCCATACCCGTTGCTGACAGGTGTATAAAATCGAGCACACAGCCATGCAATCTCCATAGACAAACATTGGCAGTAGAATGGCCTTACTGAAGAGCTCAGTGACTTTCAACGTGGCACCGTCAGAGGATGCCACCTTTCCAACAAGTCAGTTCATCAAATGTCTGCCCTGCTAGAGCTGCCCTGGTCAACTGTAAGTGCTGTTATTGTGAAGTGGAAACTTCTAGGAGCAACAACGGCTCAGTCGCTAAGTGGTAGGCCACACAAGCTCACAGAACGGGACCGCCGAGTGCTGAAGAGCGTAGGGCATAAAAATAATCTGTCCTCGGTTGCAACACTCACTACCGAGTTGCAAAATGCCTCTGGAAGCAACGTCAGCTAATAACTGTTTGTCGGGAGCTTCATGAAATGGGTTTCCATGGCCGAGCAGCCGCACCCAAGTCTAAGATCATCGTGCGCAATGCCAAGCATCGGCTGGAGTGGTGTAAAGCTCGCCGCCATTGGACTCTGGAGCAGTGGAAACACATTCTCCAGAGTGATGAATCACACTTCACCATCTGGCAGTCCGACGGACGAATCTGGGTTTGGCGGATGCCAGGATAAAACTACCTGCCCCAAAGCATAGTGCCAACTGTAAAGTTTGGTGGAGGAGGAATAATGGTCTGGGGCTGTTTTTCATGGTTCAGGCTCCTTAGTTCCAGTAAAGGGAAATCTTATCGCTACAGCATACAATGACATTCTAGACGATTCTGTGCTTCCAACTTTGTGGCAACAGTTTGGGGAAGGTCCTTTCCTGTTTCAGCATGACAATGCCCCCGTGCACAAAGCAAGGTCCATACAGAAATGGTTTGTCGAGATCACTGTGGAAAACTTGACTGGCCTGCACAGAGCCCTGACCTCAACCCCATCGAAAGCCTTTTGGATGAATTGGAACGCTGACTGCGAGCCAGGCCTAATCGCCTAACATCAGTGCCCGACCTCACAAACGCTCTTGTGGCTGAATGGAAGCAAGTCCTGGCAGAAATGTTCCAACATCTAGTGGAAAGCCTTCCCAGAAGAGTGGAGGCTGTTATAGCAGCAAAGGGGGGACCAACAATTTTTTTGGAATGAGATGTTCGACGAGCAGGTGTCCACATACTTCTGGTCATATAGTGTATGTGTAAAAACGATATATATATATATATTTCCTGAGCTTTCTTATATCTCCTGGACATAGGACAGACACTTCAAAACCTTGTATCTTGTAATTTATTTTTAGAATGTCTTTTTTGCCATTTATGAATGTGTTATTCAATGCGTTTCTATGGGCTTTAGTAGTAAAGGCCAAATTCAATATTTTATCAAATACTTTTTGTATAAAGATTTTTTTATACCTAAAGGGGTCCTAAAATGCAAAATCAAATAACTAAATGATCCATTGTATGATCATCTTAAAACAATTCCATATGTCAGCTTACAACTTACTATTTGAAAACTCTAAATATCAATTATAAGTGACTAACTCATGTTAGACAGAAATGACAGATAGAACCTTATAGTCACAAGGTCTCGAATTGTTAGAGCCCATTTGGAAATTAAGGATCTGTCTTATCAGGCTAACAAAGTAAAAGGTCATAACTTACCAAGGGAACACTATAAAGGTTGACGTTAAACGATTGTGGTATACAGTGGAAAGGCAGTGGTGAGTTTCACTTCCCACAAATGAACTACCGGTAAACCCAACAATCCTAAGTATTGACAGCATTAAGCCTTATAGACAGAGACACTGGATAAATATTGAATGCCTCTGAAGTCCTCCTCATTAGTCATTGTGCATGTGCAGAACCCTCTCAGAGGCAGATTACCTCTTCTACCTGTTAGGGCGGGGGGAGGAGCGGGGATGAAGTGTGCCTGGTCAGTAGTCAATGGCCAGTGCTTAGCTCAACAGACCAAAGACACAAAGGCCAGAGGCATAATGGTGATGACCATGCCAGGCCCCTGTGAAAGCCTGTACGAGTGGTGCCCGGTCAGGGTGCTTTATGGCTCTGGACAATGCAGGATGGCACATCTGGAGCAAGGCCATACTTAGCTCCATGTGGCAACCCTCCTACTGAGAGGCTTTACACCATTAGCTGTTCATTGGGCAGAAAAAGGGCATCTCCACGGGTTGTGTTGCTACCAGTTGATTGGGGTGTGTTATGTGTCTTTGTTCGACTGAAATGCTTTTAGTATTACGAATACTCAGTAGACACATTAGAGGGACTACAGAAATTAGACACTCAGAAAATACACAAGAAAATATACTATTTAAAATATATTTCATATAATACAAATATTCAAGCATTTGTTTTGGACCTATCAGGTGACAACTGGCTCTGTGATGGTTAGGGAAAGTTTACCCTGGCGGACCCTTTCAGAGATTATTTATTTACTCATTGTGTGTCAAGTCATTAGAGCAACTAACAAGCTCTCACAGATGCCTAACCCTAGCCCTAACCCTCATAAGTACTTGAAGTGACCTGCAAATAATGAACTTAAAAGAGTTGTAAGTGTTAAGTATCTAGCGAGTAGATGCTCTTTAACACTGTCACTGTAGTTCATCCATCCAAACCCTGATAAGATTTAAAGCTTGGACTGGTAAAAACAGTCAACTTTTTTAAGCACATCAATCATTTACAGATTATATCGCCATCTAATTTGTAAAAAAATACATGTACTGATTTTGAATTAAAGTGATATATAACACCACTGGAAAAGAGATACTAATTCAAGAGGTGGTTTAGCTAGCATCAATCACAGTAAAGTTGTGTATGCCTACTAGTTCTTGACAGTAGGACCCATTGCGGTTGACATAACTATTATCGTTAAAATACAATTGTTGGTAGTAAAAGAACTGGAGTGGTTTTACAGGTTTGCTTTCTAACGCTATTAGTATGTGGTGAATTTTCTAAACTCTTAGAACAGAACTCCAAACTGGAAACACTTGTAACGCAGCAAGTCTTATATTCACAACCTTTTATTGTGCTTTCATTTTGTTGGGAGACATCTTTCACCACACAACCATTGACCAAAATATAAGTTTACTGTGAAATACCATGAGAACATTAATTTAATCACCAAAACAAAACATAATGATATCTTCTCAATTTAGTTGTTTTAACAACCAGTTAATCCAATAGCAAAAAATGCAAGAATCAAGTTAAAAAATTGCCCTTTGAATATAATAGGCTACAGTACTGTAAATTACAGTACATTACACTGTTTTACATTAGGCAATATACTTGTACTACCCATCAAAATTGACCCATACATTTGTTTAAATCAAATTTCCATAATTTCTATCCCGTGTGATCAAAGGTGTGATCTTTCACAATCATTGATGCAAAAAAGATATGTATTGATCAGATACAGTACAAGTCAAAAGTTTGGACACACCTACTCATTCCAGGGTTTTTCTTTATTTTTACTATTTTCTACATTGTAGAATAACAGTGAAGACATCACACCTCCTACTCCATGCTTCACGGTGTGAACCACACATGCGGAGATCATCCGTTCACCTACTCTGCGCCTCACAAAGGATAGATTTCCACTGGTCTAATGTCCAATGCTCGTGTTTCTTGGCCCAAGCAAGTCTCTTCTTCTTATTGGTCCTTTAGTAGTGGTTTCCTTTGCAGCAATTCGACCATGAAGGCCTTATTCACACAGTCTCCTCTGAACAGTTGATGTTGAGATGTTACTGTTACTTGAACTCTGTGAAGCATTTATTTGGGCTGCAATCTGAGGTGCAGCTAACTCTAATGAACTTATCCTCTGCAGCAGAGGTAACTCTGGGTATGAAAAATGTATGCACTCACTAAAACTGTATGTCGCTCTGGATAAAAGTGTCTGCTAAATGACTAAAATGTAAAAAAAATGTCTTCCTTTCCTGTGGCGGTCCTCATGAGAGCAAGTTTCATCATAGCGCTTGATGGTTTTTGCGACTGCAATTTAAGAAACTTTCAAAATTCTTGAAATGTTCCGCATTGACTGACCTTCATGTCTTAAAGTAATGATGGACTGTCATTTCTCTTTGCTTATTTGAGCTGTTCTTGCCATAATATGGATTGGTCTTTTACCAAATAGGGCTATCTTCTGTATACCACCCCTACCTTGTCACAACACAACTGATTGGCTCAAACGCATTAAGAAGGAAAGAAATTCCACAAATTAACTTTTAACAAGGCACACCCGTTAATTGAAATGCATTCCAGGTGACTACCTCATGAAGCTGGTTGAGAGAATGCCAAGCGTGTATAAAGCTGTCATCAAGGCAAAGGGTGGCTATTTGAAGAATCTCAAATATAAAATATATTTTGATTTGTTTAACACTTTTTTGGTTACTACATGTTTCCATATGTGTTATTTCATAGCTTTAATGTCTTCACAATTTTTCTACAATGTAGAAAATAGTAAAAATAAAGAAAAACCCTGGAACGAGTAGGTGTGTCCAAACTTTTGACTGGTACTGTATATTTACAACATAGGTGTACTGTAATCAAATGAAACAAATGCAATTAATGAAAGAAACACAATGTTTTGCTGGCACTAGTTTGCATCAAGCCTGTCATGAGCATCATCAACATCATAGTTCATGCACCTGGTGAAAAACATTTTGGGATGGCAAATCCAAGCCTGGAGGAGGGTGACACGCTCATACACCTTCCACCTGTATTGTAATCATGTATTGAATATACAGTATTGCATTGTAATTACAAATTGTAGTGGTCATGTGTGGCTCAGTTACTAAAAGCATGGCACTAGTAACACCAGGGTGGTGGGTTTGATTCCCAATGGGGTCACATACAGAAATGTGTGAATTCACTGTTATTATTTTGGATAAAAACGTCTGCTACGTAAATGGCATATATTACTGTGATGTGTGTGATGGAAAGGAGTCAGGCGCAGGAGGGTAATCACCGAATACAGAGTTTATTCCTACGTTACACAAAATACGCTGGAATAGTGACAAACGAAACAGGCACAGGGGAAACTATCTACCTTGGCAACAAAATGGTATGAGTAGCTCCACCGAGCTACACTACTCTCACATACAAACAATCACCCACAAGGACAAGGGGGCAGAGGGAACACTTATACACAGACTAATGAGGGGATTAGAACCAGGTGTGTGTGATTGACAAGACAAGACAAATGTGATGATAATTGGGGCGGCAGTGGTTAGTAAGCCGGTGACGACGAACGCCGAAGCCTGCCCGAACAAGGAGGGGAGGCAGCCTCGGCGAAAGTCATGACAGTATCCCCCCCTTGACGCGCAGCTCCAGCAGCGCGCCGACCCCGGCCTCTGGGATGGCCAGGAGGACACGGAGCAAGGCGAGCCGGATGGCGACGGTGAAAATCCCGCAACAGGGAGGGATCGAGGATATCCCTCACCAGGACCCAGCACCGTTCCTCCGGACCGTACCCTACCCACTCCACGAGGTACTGACGGCCCCCCACCCAATGCCTCGAATCCAGGATGGCACGGACAGAGTACGCCGGGGCCCCCTCGATGTCCAGAGGAGGTGGAGGAACCTCCCGCACCTCAGACTCCTGGAGCGGACCAACTACCACCGGCCTGAGGAGAGACACATGAAACGAGGGGTTAATACGGTAATCAGGGGGAAGTATTAACCTATACGTGACCTCGTTGATTCTCCTCAGGACTTTGAACAGCCCCACAAACCGCGGGCTCAGCTTCCGGCAGGGCAGGCGGAGGGGCAGATTCAGGGTCGAGAGCCAGACCCGATCCCCCGGTACGAAGACCGGGGCCTCACTGCGGTGACGGTCAGCGTTGGCCTTCTGACGACGCACAGCACACTGGAGGTGAACGTGGGCAGCGTCCTACATCTCCTCCGCGCGCCGAAACCAGTCATCCACTGCAGGAGCCTCTGTCTGGCTCTGGTGCCACGGTGCCAGAACCGGTTGGTAACCTAAAACACATTGGAATGGTGTTAGGTTAGTAGAGGAGTGGCAGAGAGAGTTCTGGGCATATTCTGCCCATGGCAAGAATATCGACCACTCCCACGTCCGGTCCTGGCAGTCGGACCGCAGGAACCTACCTACATCCTGATTTACCCGTTCCACCTGCCCATTTGACTCGGGGTGGAACCCAGAGGTCAGGCTGACCGAGACTCCCAGACGTTTCATGAACGCCTTCCAAACCTTGGACGTGAACTGGGGACCTCAGTCGGACACTATATCCTCTGGCACCCCGTATTGCCGGAAAACGTGAGTAAACAGGGCCTCCACAGTCTGCAGGACCGTGGGGAGACCGGGCAGAGGAAGGAGGTGGCAGGACTTGGAAAAGCAGTCCACAACGACCAGGATGGTAGTGTTACCTTGGGAGAGGGGAAGATCAGTCAAAACATCAATACTAAGGTGAGACCATGGTCGTTGTGGAACTGGTAAAGGTTGTAATTTACCCGCTGGAAGGTGCCTAGGTGCCTTACTCTGGGCCACACCGAGCAGGAGGAGACGTACACCCTCACGTCCTTAGCCAAGGTAGGCCACCAGTACTTTCCGATCAAGCAGCGCACTGTACGACCGATACCTGGGTGACCAGAGGAGGGTGACGTGTGTGCCAAGAAGATCAGACGATCACGGATAAGAGCAGGCACGTACCGCAGCCCAGCTGGACACTGAGGTGGAGATGGATCTGTGCGTAATGCCTGCTCTATATCCGCGTCCATCGCCCATACTACCGGTGCCACAATGCAGGAGGCCGGAGTATGGGGGTGTTGTCTCTGGGCCTCTCCTCTGTGTCATACAGCCGGGACAGTGCGTCTGCCTTCACATTCTTCGTACCCGGAATGTATGACAGTGTGAAATCAAACCGGGTGAAGAATAGGGCCCACCTGGCCTGGCGAGGATTCAGCCTCCTCGCTGCCCGGATGTACTCCAGGTTACGGTGGTCCGTCCAGACGAGGAAAGGGTGTTTCGCCCCTTCGAGCCAATGCCTCCACACGGTCAAAGATCGGACAACAGCCAACAGCTCCCGATCACCAACGTCGTAGTTCTGCTCCGCCAGACTGAGCTTCTTAGAGAAGAAGGCACAGGAGCGGAGCTTGGGTGGCGTGCCCGAGCGTTGGGACAGGACAGCGCCTATCCCTACCTCGGACGCATCCACGTCCACTACGAACGGTGGTGATGGATCGGGGTGGGCCTGAACCGGGGCTGAGGTGAACAGACCCCACAGTCTCCTGAAGGTCAGCCTCAGCAGACCAGCAGAGCCGGGACGGCCCACCCTTCAACAGGGATGTAATGGGAGCTGCGACCTTGCCAAAGCCCTGGATAAACCTCCGATAGTAGTTGGCAAAGCCAAGGAAGCGCTGCACCTCCTTTACCGTGGTTGGAGTCAGCCAATTACGCACAGCTGAAATGCAATCCCCCTCCATCTCCACACCTGAGGTGGTAATGCAGTATCCGAGGAAGGAGACGGACTGCTGGAAAAACATACACTTCTCTGCCATGGCATAAAGGTAATTTTTCCAACAGTCGGGCCAGCACTTTGCGAACCAGGGACACATGCTCGGCGCGCGTAGTGGAATACACCAGGATGTCATCGATGTAGACCACCACACCGCGACCAAGCATGTCCCGAAACATCTCGTTCACAAAGGACTGGAAGACGGATGGAGCATTCATCAAACCGTAGGGCATCAACAGGTATTCATAATGCCCCGTGGTTGTGCTGAATGCTGTCTTCCACTCATCCCCTTCCCGAACACGCACCAGGTTGTATGCACTCCTGAGATCTAGCTTTGTGAAGAAGCGCGCCCCATGCATTGACTCAATCACTGAAGGAATGAGGGGGAGTGGATGACTAAATCTAATCGTCTCCTTGTTCAGTGATCGATAATCAATGCATGGGCGCAGACCGCCGTCTTTCTTCTTCACAAAGAAGAAACTCGAGGAGGCGGGTGAAGTGGAGGGACATATATAACCCTGGCCCAGGGACTCGGTGACGTATGTTTCCATAGCCTCCGTTTCAGCCTGCGACAGAAGGTACACATGACTCCTGGGAGGTACAGTGTCTACCCGAAGGTTTATCGCGCAATCCCCTGCCCGATGAGGTGGTAATTTAGTCGCATGCGTCTTGGAAAACGTGTGCGCTAAATCGAGGTATTCGGGGGGATTGCGCACGGTGGAGGTACCGTCTGGGTTGCACCAACGGAAACACCTAGACACCTACCCTGACACTCTCGTGACCACCCCGTGAGAGCCCTCTGCGGCCATGAGAAGGTGGGGTTGTGGAGTGCTAGCCAAGGGATACCTAATACCACAGGGAAAGCAGGAGACTCAATAATCGAAAAAATAACCTGCTCAGAATGTGTCTCCTGGGTGATCATGGTGACTGGTATAGTGACTTCCGTAAACAAACCCGGACCCTAATGGTCGACTATCAAGTGCTCTGATGGGGAGTGGAATGGATAGGGGAACCAATGAAATGCCTTGACGGCGTGCGAATTCCCTGTCCATAAAGTTCCCAGCTGCGCCTGGATCGACTAGCGCCTTACACTGGGGAACTACCATGTGATCGGGAAAGTGGATAGGTAGGGTACAGTGCGCAGCAGAGGGCTCTGAACCAGTGTGGGTGTTCGATACCTGGGGTGATGCGAGAGTGCCCTGCCTGCCGCCTCCAGGCCCAAAAGAACGTTGACTACGATGTGTGGTGTACTGTCCCTTCGTATTACCAGAGTGGCACTGTCGCTGTCTTCTTCCGTTCTCTCAGACGGCGGCTCCACCCAGCTCCATCAGCTCGGGATCCGAGTCGTCCGGGGTGGAAACGGGCAGACCCCTACCAGGACGTCCTCTGGCTGCCAGCAGGTTGTCCAAACGAATGGCCATGTCCACCAGTTTCGTAAAGGACAACATGGTGTCCCGGCAGGCTAGCTCCCGTCGGACGTCCTCCCGCAGATGGCACTGGAAATGGTCGATCAGGGCCCGCTCGTTCCACCCAGACCCCGCTGCCAGAGTCCGAAACTCCAACGCGAAGTCCTGCGCGGTCCTCTTCCCCTGCCTCAGGTGGACCAGCCGCTCACCTGCCTCTCGACCCTCGGGCGGGTGATCGAAGACCGCCCGAAAAAGGCGAGCGAACTCCCGTAGTCCTCCAACGCGGCTCCTCCTTCGTTCCACACCGCGTTGGCCCACTCCAGGGCTTTCCCACAGAGGCAGGAAATGAGGACGGACACCTTCTCCCGCTCCGATGGCGCCGGCCTGATGCTGGAGAAGTAAAACTCCAGTTGGAGGAGGATTCCTTGGCAGAGCGCCGCCGTCCCATCGAGTGCCCGTGGTCAGGATATCTGGATCCCTCCGGGACAGATCGGGTCCTCTCCTCTCCAGGCGTTGGACGACCTGAAGAACCAGATCCATCGCTTCCCCCAAGCTGGCCAACATCGTGGAATGCTCCTGGACTTGTGCCACGACTCCAGGCATGCGCTCTTCTCCCACTGACTCCATAGCGGGTGGGTGATTCTGTGATGAGTGTGATGGAAAGGAGTCAGGCGCAGGAGGGTAATCACCGAATACAGAGTTTATTCCTTCATTACACAAAATACGCTGGAATAGCGACAAACTAAACAGGCACAGGGGAAACTATCTACCCTGGCAATACACTGTACCGGTATCTCCAACAATACATAGGCACAGGGGAAATATCTACCCTGGCAACAAAATGGTACGAGTAGCTCCACCGAGCTACACTACTCTCACATACAAACAATCAACCACAAGGACAAGGGGGCAGAGGGAACACTTATACACAGACTAATGAGGGGATTAGAACCAGGTGTGTGTGATTGATAAGACAAGACAAATGTGATGATAATTGGGGCGGCAGTAAGCCGGTGACGACGAATGCCGAAGCCTGTCCGAACAAGGAGGGGAGGCAGCCTTGGCGGAAGTCGTGACAATTACGCTATTACAGTACTGTATTGGCCAATGCAATTTCAATAAAGCAGTGTTTTGTGTGTTGTACTTAGAATTTTGAAACGACTGCCTTTTTGATGATCTCTTAAGTGTTGTGAAAATATTCTACATACTTGTGAAAATTTCATTAGTCAAAAACACAACAAAATCTTTCACTTAGAAGTGGAGCCAACAAAAAATGAATTTAAAAGGTATTTAATCAGGCGCTTCATTTCTAGTGTAGTTGACTTGGCATTTCTATTAAAAATAACTGTGATTTCAGAGAAACACAGTGTTTTAAAAGGTTCAATGCTGTTTTTGAGTTTTATTCTTTAAGGACAATTATCATGCCACGGGTTTCAAACCCGTACTCCTGGTTTCAGCTGAAGCAATCTGCTGTCACTGTACATTCTAATTAAGTTGAATTTATTATCTAGTAAATAAGGTTGTGAGCCTCCCTCTAGGGTCACTCTAGGGTTGGACATATGACACAGTGACCATAAATCTTTGCTCCAGCGACCCCTTGTCACGCTCTAATGCCTGTGATTGGTTAACAAAGACAGATCAGGGTCAGACCTGGTTGTTTTGACTTCAATGATAAAATTACTCTGCCTGTTAGAGTTTACCCCTCCCTGCTCCTAGTCACACAAACACACAAGGAGCATGTGCATTACCAATCGTTAGACAAACTGTCTATTGCATAATTGTGTGTGCACTGTCCTGTTTTTGTTTGTGTATGCATCCACATACTTCTCACTTTCTAAAGAGAAGCATCAAATACACAGAGACAACTAAATGAAAAGCTGGCAGGGAAAACTGGTATTTTATGACGCCTACACCTCTGTTGTAAAAGAGAATCCTGTCTGTACATTGAGTGCTCTCCATTCACATCTGTTTTTTCTGGTAGATTATGTGGAAGGACTGACTGTTATTGCACAAGTTGCCTGTTTTCTCCATTGTATCAGATATGAGTGATGTTTTAGGCCATAAAGAGAAAATCCACCAGATGGTGCTCAGCACATCCTTACCATTATTTATTCGTTTATATAATTATTTAGTATCTGCAAATATACTTCTACTGACCTATTCATTAAGATATGTAATATTAGAAAAACTTGATCTCTCTGATTAAATGTTTGAGTGTTAGTGTGGCTAACATTATGCATGCCCTGCATGACTTATTGATGAAGGATTGTGTTTCATGTTGTAGTCTCACTCTCAAGAGTCCAGGCGCTGTCATAGTTTAATGTTTCACATCGGATATGATTTTGTAATGTCTTTACCACAATTTTCTATTTCTTTGAATGTCTTAAACTGAAAGTATATATCAGAAACCTCATTGGGTCATGTTACTAGAGATTTGTATACTACTTTGTAAAATCCAGAATTAAATGAGAGGAGCTCAAACCCTGATAGAGGGGATAGGGGGGAGAGGTGGGAGAGGGGGGGTAGAGGGGATATGGGGGAGAGGGGGGATAGAGGGGATATGTGGGAGAGGGTCGAAAGAGCATTACACTAAAGAGTAAACTGACCCAAGGATGAATGAAGGCTACCACACCACACAGCTCCTGCATGCTCTCTCCTACGCCCACCCCCCCAGCCACTCTGTTTGGCCATGGACTCCATGCTTTCTCCTGTTTCCTTGTGATGAATACTTGGACCTCACCCTTGTTTTATTGGCCTCTTTTCGCCATAAATCAAGAGAGGAATTGTACCAACTCCAAGATAGAGCTCCTCTTATGCCCTGCAGCCATGACAGGGGCTCTGCACTCTAGTGACAGAGTATTCCCATGTGTATCTGTGTATGGATCCCAGGGTAGCTGATGCCAAAAGAAACAAAAGACGGCTTGTAATGTTGTGACCAAGTGCCCAGAGGCTAATTTGTAAGGAAAAGGGGACTTTCATCCAAAGATGTTTATGAGAGGCCTTGGGAGGCAAATAAATCAAATTGATAAGCAATATATGTCTTGACACTAAGTAATTAATTTTATTTTCTCTCGTACACATTTTTTATGGGGGGGTTTGTGCGTGTATTTGTCATTGAACATCATATTCAGGCATTAATTGAGGTCCACTATGTAAGGGACAGCAGAGTTCCACTGAAGTCCACTTATCTAATATTCTAAGTGAGAATATTACAGAAGACACTTGAAGGATTTCACTATGAATCCTTGACTGATGATAGCGTGTAAAACAGTCTGCTGAGCAAACCACTTCCTGAATTGGGTAGAACATTTTGTGGTTTGCCATGTTGTGTTATTTTTTCCACAACAAAATAGTTTTTTGGTCTCACATAATGCTTGTATATGCAATGTAAACAACTACTTTCTACTTCAGGAATTGACATCTAATACACAGGTGGATCTGATAATTTATCAAATTCTAGATTATTTTACTGAATAATTTCCCCTCTCTTTTCTCACAAACTATGTACAATACAAAGGCTACTATCAAATTGCATCTGTTTCTATCTCCTGTTGGGTGAGGGTTATTTCAGAATAAGCTAGTCTGCGCACATTCAAAAATGTAATTTAATCTTTCACTCTGTAGTTGAAAATTGATATGAATGTATTTATGGGATGATTGCATCAACTGTCAGAGCTCAAATTCTCAACGTCACAATAAATGTTTTTACTTGGTGTAAGGGCCATCTAGTGGAAAGACTGCTGTCATTACACAATGGTGCACCCTACAATGTTTGCTTAGTTATTTTCCTAAATGTTAATGTCATTTTCTCAAAATGAGTCTAAAATGTGTCCAGTCTTATGTTTCTTTGAACAATTGAGAACCAGTCCGATAAAATCCCCAGAGAACACAAAGCGTTGTTGTGACTCATTCTAAGTAAATAATGATGGAGAGCCCAACTTCCCTTCTCTATATCCTTGGGCCCAATGAAAGTTGGCTTTCAGCTCAGTTGATTCTATGACAGGTGAACGGGAGAGTATTACTGATAAAAGCTGAATATACTTTATTGCCAATGTATATTTTCTGAACTCTAGCAAAATAAAATAAACTACATTTATTCCATTATGTATTATTGTGGTTTCTTTATTAATAATTTTAAGGCTTTTTTTCCGCTCAGATCAGATATATTCCACTGTTGAAATGTGTGGTGGCATATTGTTGAAACAGACACATCAAAATGTGATACTATTAGGTTACAGAGGGACAATAGCTGGTTAGTGGTGAAAAGGTTTGTGAGCACAAAATTAGATATCAGTTGAATAAACTACCTTCATGGTTGGATTGAATAGCAGATCAGAAACTCAGTAAATACAGTAGATAACGATTCAAATTGTAATTGATTTACTAGTATTTATTATTATTATATCAAATTGTTTTAGGGGATAGATCAGCATTAATATTGCAGATAGATTGTGGCTTCCATCAATGTAATTGTCTGCATCATTTCCAATTCCCCATATTGGTTTTGTAAATATATAATTGTATTTATATGTATTTTCTTTATTATTTTTTCCTAACCCTACCATCCCTCCCCTAATTGGAGTAAACTATTGGACAACAACACCTAGGCTTCTACTTCCAGCTTATACGTTTTATGGACACAGTATATTTTACAATAGTTATCTTTTGTTTGTTTTTAGACCCATCCTTCAGCTCCACTCAACCCCTCCCATCTATCTCTGAACACCATCCACTTTATTTGTTTATTTATTACCCCCTTTTCTCCCCAATTTCGTGATTACGATCTTGTCTCATCGCTGCAACTCCCCAACGGGCTCGGGGAGAGGCGAAGGTCGAGTCATGCGTCCTCCGAAACATGACCCGCCAAGCCGTGCTTTTTAACACCCGCTCGCTTAACCCGGAAGCCAGCTGCACCAATGTGTCGGAGGAAACACCGTTCAACCGACGACTGAAGTCAGCATGCAGGTGCCCAGCCCGCCACAAGGATTTGCTAGAGCGCGATGAGCCAAGTAAAGCCCCCCCGGCCAAACCATCCGCTAACCCGGACAACTTGTGCGCCGCCCTATGGAACTCCTGGTCACGGCCGTTTATGAACCCCAGGTTGTAGTGATGCCGCAACACTGAGATGCAGTGCCTTAGACCGCTGCACCACTCGGGAGCCCCAGTTTGGATTTCTATTTGTCATATATTTTTCAGCTGTGCTGTGATGTTTCACAAAAGTTCTGAATCTTTCTATTCTCATAGATTCTACATATTGTAAATTAAATATTTTTTTTTTGCTAAGAGTATTATTATATTATATATTATTTAAATCACCCAGCGGTGCTATTTGCAGAGTTAGCTCGAGGTAAATGTTGCAATTCTTCAGCCATTCCTGAACCTGCGACCAAAAACAAGCTACGTATGGACAGTACCAAAACAAATAATCTAATGATTCGGTCTCTTCACAGCAAAATCTGCAGAGCTGGGATGGTTGTATCCCCCATATACATAACATTCTATTGGTTGTTTTGAATCAAGCATACTTTTGTGTATCAGTTCATAAACCATGTGCCATGGAATCGGTACATCGAAAATCTCTTCCCAACTATTTTGCAATCTATATGGCACAGCTGTCCATTTTTTTTGTCCTTAAATTAAATTGGTATTCTTTTTTATTTAACACAATTTTGTTTAGCCAATTTTGGTCATTAATGCAGGGCCGACAGACAAGTTCCTTACTTTCTCCCCCTTCTACTTGCCTTTTCCATTTTTGCGGTAATGCTGCAATTAGTTGGTTATAATTTTGAGTAGAGCAGACATTTCCCTATATTTTTGTGTGACATAACTCCACCAGTCCTATTTATGATATAATTTACAAAGATGTCCCTTTTTTTTATCCAAAACTATTGTTTTTTTTATCAATTAGTATTTGAGTTTAACCATAATATTTGTTGTAATATGACAATATAAGTGCAATGATGTGTTTTAGGGATGTTGAGTCCAAATTGTGACCAGATCCAAAGTAAAAGTAGTTATCATAATAGTAGGCTAAATGTAGGATCGAACACTGTTTGTGTGCAAGGGTGGAGAAATGTACAACCAAGTAGTGTTTGGGAGATGCTAACCAAATTTAGCTTGGCTAAGCGCTAGCTAGCTCTAGGCTAGTTGGTTTCAATCAATGTTAGCTTACATGTTAGTGGTTTATAATGTAATGGTTGTAGCATTGTTTCGCACAGGCCTTTTTCGAAATTGACACTGATAGTCCAGTGAGTTATATATAATCTGAATGTGTAAATGTATGGTGATAGTTTTTGAACCTGAGACCTCTTTTTTATATATACTGGAATATGAAATGTGAAGATTTAATACAACAATAGAGTTGTAATGAATAATTGATTTTGACAACAAAATAAGATTATTATAAGAGAACAATATTTTAACAAATCTTGGAGAATGCCTACTATTGAACATTACTAACGTTTCTCCATCTCATAAATTTACCCTGTTAATTCAGGTTTATTATCTGCTGACTACGTCTCAGTCCAAGGCCTGTAACATATTACTCTCACTGTCCCCTTTCCTCCTGGCCGGCTCGGCCCTCCCCTCCTGCTCTGTGGCTGAGTGACTCACTGCGAGCTCACAGAAAAGGGCTGCGGGCAGCTGAGCAGAAATTGAGGAAAACTAAACTTCTGGAGGACCTATCATCCTTCCACTCCCTCCTCTCTACCTTCTCTTTCTCTACCATCACTCTACATTTCAAGCTTCTGCCTCTAACCCTAAGAAACGTTTTTACACCCTCTCCTCCCTCCTTAATCTTCCACCTCCTCCCCCTATGGAATGGTTTTAACTAAGATGGTCATACCATGGATCATTTAGCTAATTGTTTTAGATTTTTAGGACCCCTTTAGGTATAAAAAATATATATAAAAACATTATTTGATAAAATATTGAATTTTGCCTTTATTACTACAGTATAGCCCATAGAAATGCATTGAATAACACATCCATAAATGGCAAAAAAGTGTCCAAAAATAAATCATAAGGAATAAGGTTTTGAAGTGTCTGTCCTATATCTAGGAGATATAAGAAAGCTCAGGAAATCTCAGCGGACGACTTTATCAACCACCTTGAAAAAAAGGTTTACGATATCCGCTCCTCATTCACTCAGCCTATTGAGTCCACTGGTCCGTCCCACTCTCAAAGAACTACCCCAAGCTTTGACCTCTTTCTCCCCTCTCTCTCCAGATGAAATCCTACGACTAGTGATGTCCAGCCACCGGACAACCTGCTCGCTCGACCCCATCCCCTCCTCCCTTCTCTCAGAAGACCTCCTCCCATTCGTCACTTCCCTCATCAACTCATCCCTGATCCCCTTTGACTTGACAAAGTCGCTCCCCTCCTTAAGAAACCAATACTTGATCCCTCTGACGTCAAAAACTACAGACCGGTATCCCTTCATTTTTTTCTTTCCAAAACACTTGAGCGTGCTGTCCATGACCAACTCTCTCGTTATCTCTCTCAGAACGTTCTTCTTGACACTAACCAGGCAGGCTTCAAGGCGGCTCACTGAGACCGCTCTCCTTTGTGCCATGGAGGCTCTCCACTCTGCCAAAGCTGACTCTCTCTCCTCTGTTTTCATCCTCCTAGATCTAATTGCTGCCTTTCGACATCGTGAACCATGAGATCCTTCTCTCCACCCTCTAAGGACTGGGCATCTCAGGCTCTGCACACTTCTGGATTACATCGTACGACATTGAGAGGATCTGTGTCTGCACCACGTGCTCTCACTAATGGTGTCCCCCAGGTCTCAGTTCTAGGCCCTCTCCTCTTTCTCTATACACCAAGTCACTCGGCTCTGTCATGGTCTCTCCTATCATTGCTATGCGGATGGCACTTAATTACTTTGCTCCTTCCCCCCTTCTGACACCCAGGTGGCGAAACGCATCTCTGCATGTCTCTGGCAGACATCCCAGCTTGGATGTCGGCCCACCACCTCAAGCTCAAGCTCGACAAGATGGAGCTGCTCTTCCTCCCGGAGAAGGCCTTCCCGCTCCAAGACCTCTTCATCACAGTTGGCAACTCCACGGTGTCCCCTTCCCAGAGTGCAAAGAACCTTGGCATGACCCTGGACAACACCTTGTCATTATCTGTAAACATCAGAAGCAGTGACTCGCTCCTACAAGTTCATGCTCTACAACATCCGCAGAATACAACCTTTCCTCACCCAGGAAGCGGCGCAGGTCCTAATCCAGGCACTTGTCATCTCCCGTCTGGACTACTGCAACTCTCTGTTGGCTGGGCTCCCCACTTGTGCCATCAAAGCCCTGCAACATATCAATAATTCTGCAGCCCACCTGGTGTTCAACCTTCCCAAGTTCTACCATGTCACCCCACTCCTCTGCACACTACACTGGCTTCTAGTTCGAAGCTTGCATCCACTACAAGACCATGGTACTTGCCTACGGAGCAGCAAGGGGAACTGCCCCTCCCTACCTTCAGCACTCCATTCTGCCACCTCTAGTCTCTTGGCCGCTCCCGCTCAGCCCAGTCAAAGCTTTTCTCGGTCCTGGCACCCCAGTGGTGGAACGACTTTCCTCCAGAAGCTAGGACAGCAGAGTCCCTGCTCATCTTCCGAAAACGTCTGAAACTTTACCTCTCCAAAGAGTATCTTAAATTAGACATAATAATAATTAGACATCTCAGTCTTATCCCCCCCCCCCTAAAAAAATACAAACAAAAAAATAAAACAATACATTGCACTGGTCTTTTCCTATTAGTACTGACTTTGCTGATAAAAATACTTACTACAACTGTGATACAGTATGTGGTTGTCTCACCTATCTTTATTATATATATATATATATATATATATATATATATATATATATATATATATATATATAATAAATGTAGGGGGTAGATCAGCTTTAATATTGCAGATAGATTGTAGCGTCCATCAACGTAATTGTCTGCATAATTTCCAATCCCCCATATATTTTTTTGTAAATATATATATTTATATTTTACCTTTATTTAACTAGGCAAGTCAGTTAAGAACAAATTCTTATTTACAATGACGGCCTACACCCGCCAAACCGACACTGGGCCAATTGCCCTATGGGACTCCCAATCACGGCCGGTTGTGATACAGCCTGGAATATACAGTACCAGTCATAGGTTTGGCACACCAAATCATTAAACAAATCAAAATATATTTTATGTTTGAGATTATTCAAATAACCACCCTTTGCCTTAACGACAGCTTTAAACACTCTTGGCAATCTCAACCAGCTTCACCTGGAATGCTTTTCCAATAGTCTTGAAGGAGTTTCCACATATGCTGAGCACTTGTTGGCTGCTTTTCCTTCACTCGACTGTCCGACTCAAATCATCTCAATTGGGTTGAGGTCGGGGGATTGTGGAGGCCAGGTCATCTGATGCAGCACTCCATCAATCTCCTTCTTGGTCAAATAGCCCTTACACAGACTGGAGGTGTGTTGAAGAACAAATGATAGTCCCACTAAGCCCAAACCAGATGGGATGGCGTATCGCTGCAGAATGCTGTGGTAGCCATGCTGGTTGAGTGTGCCTTGAATTCTAAATAAATCACAGACAGCGTCACCAGCAAAGCACCCCCACACCATAACACCTCCTCCTCCATGCTTTACGTGGGAAATACACATGCAGAGATCGTACGTTCACCCACACCGCGTCTCACAAAGACACGGCGGTTGGAACCAAAAGTCTCACATTTGGACTCCAGACCAAAGGACACATTTCCACTGGTCTAATGTCCATTGCTTGTGTTTCTTGGACCAAGCAAGTCTCTTCTTATTATTGATGTCCTTTAGTAGTGGTTTCTTTGCAGCAATTCAACCATGAAGGCCTGATTCACACAGTCCCCTCTGAACAGTTGATGTTGAGATGTATGTGTTACTTGAACACTGTGAAGCATTTATTTGGGCTGCAATATCTGAGGCTGGTAACTCTAATGAACTTATCCTCTGCAGCAGAGGTAACTCTGGGTCTTCCTTTTCTGTGGCGGTCCTCTTGAGAGCCAGTTTCATCATAGTGCTTGATGGTTTTTGCGACTGCACTTGAAGAAACTTTCAAAGTTATTGAAATGTTCCGCATTGACTGACCTTCATGTCTGAAAGTAATGATGGACAGTCATTTCTCTTTGCTTATTTGAGCTGTTCTTGCCATAATATGGACTTGGTCTTTTACCAAATAGGGCTATCTTCTGTAAACCCCCCCTACCTTGTCACAACACAACTGATTGGCTCAAACGCATTAAGAAGGAAAGAAATTCCACAAATTAACTGTTAACAAGGCACACCTGTTAATTGAAATGCATTCCAGGTGACTACCTCATGAAGCTGGTTGAGAGAATGCCAAGAGTGTGCAAAGCTGTCATCAAGGCAAAGGGGAGCTATTTGAAGAAACTCAAATATAAAATATATTTAGACTTGTTTAACACTTTTTTGGTTACTACATGATTCCATATGTGTTTTTTCATATTTTTGATGTCTTCACTATTATTCTACAATGTAGAAAATAGTAAAAAATAAAGAAAAACCCTGGAATGAGTAGGTGTGTCCAAACTTTTGACTGGTACTGTATGTATACACATATACATACAGAGCATTCAGAAAGTATTCAGACCCCTTGACTTTTTCCACATTTTGTTACGTTACAGCCTTATTCTAAAATTCATAAAATTGTTTTTTCCCCTCATCAATCTACACACAATACCACGTAATGACAAAGCAAAAACAGGTTTTTAGACATTTTTGCAAATGTAGTAAAAATAACAAATGGAAAAATCACATTTACATAAATATTCAGACCCTTTACTCAGTACTTTGTTGAAGCACCTTTGGCAGCGATAACAGCCTCAAGTCTTCTTGTGTATGACGCTACAAGCTTGGCACACCTGAATTTGGGGAGTTTCTCCCATTCTTCTCTGCAGATCCTCTCAAGCTCGGTCAGGTTGGATGGGGAGCGTTGCTGCACAGATATTTTCAGATCTCTCCAGAGATGTTTGATCGGGTTCAAGTCCGGGCTCTGGCTGGGCCACTCAAGGATTTCAGAGACTTGTCCCGAAGCCACTCCTGCGTTGTCTTGGCTTGGTTACTTATGGTCGTTGTCCTCAAACTATGGTAAAATGTATACAATTGCAGAAAACGTGCTTGAAATCTGCAACATTTTCTATATGCCCCATGGCAAAATGTGTAGAATTGCAGGAAATTAACTTTAAAACGTAAAATCTTTTTTAGGGCCCCCTGGGGTAATTGTCAAGGGACAATTTAAACATCTCCACCTCAAAAATTATTATAGTTACATTTGACTGTTTTTGGTACAGTAGGCTAGTTATGATAGTTGCATATTTGGGCATATTCTGCTTATTGTATTGACTCTCATCATCATTGACATGCATCCTTATTCCATTTGTTTTCAATCACTTTGTTGCTATTTTTACAAGTATGTGGTGAATTTTCAAAACTCCGTACAAAACTCTAAACTGGTAACACTTGTAACGCAGCAAGTCTTACATCCAAAACCTTTTATTGTGCATTCATTTTGTTTGGAGACAGATTTCCATTTCTACCCCATGTGTAATCAAAGGTATGATCATTGAAGACATCTTTCACAATCATTGATGCAAAAAATATGTGTATTGTTCAGATATAATTAAAACATAGGTGTACTGTAATCAAATTAAACAAATTAAATGAATGAAAGAAACATAACATTTAGCAGGCAGTCATTTGTGTGGACTCACTGTTGTCACTTTGGACAAAAAACGCCTTCTACGTAAATTGCATATTACAGTATTACAGTACTGTATTAGCCAATGCAAAAAGAACCCAGCAACTTCATTTTGGATACATGTTTTTTTGGACACATAGGGGATGCATTACATACAGTACATCTCTGATCTTGTCAATACCCAATTTTTATTTTTACTTACTGTGAAGTCAAATCACAATAGTCATAATAGCCACCATCATAATAGAACATTACAGTATATATAATACTCTACTATAATACGCGTGGAACCCTGTATTATCGGCATATTTAACAGCGTTTAAGAAATATATTACCTTCAACAGTGTTATCTTGTGATCAAGCCATCAAAGTTTTGTGATTATTGGTGTCGTAAAAATGTTAGCTAACGGGTTAGCAATTAGCATGTTTGACATTTCAGTGGAAATACTACTATTATTAGGGTGACCATATTTTAGTTTTCAAAAAAGAGGACAGTGGGAGCAAGAGGCAGACGGACACCCGCAGTGGGTGGTAAATACAAATGCGTTCACAACCATGCAACTATGTTATTGAACTTTAATACATAAAGTAATACATCCTTTCCATTCAACTGTTGGCCCTCAACAATAGAATAATAACAAACAAATAAATAAAAATTGTTTAGCTTTTAACACCTTTTACATGACACTGTTTCTTTTCATGGCCATAGGTTAAAATACAATTTTAAAAACAGTTGTCATAAAAAAATACACTATTTCAGTCAAAAATAATGTCAGTCCTCCTGATGCTCTCTGGTATACTTTCCCGAAGATCTAATCTTTCCCAACAGTCCTTGATTACCAATCAAGTAGACATGAAAGTCTTTGCAAGACATGTTTTTAAAGTTGTATTGTGTACACAGAAGCCCCTTCAGTGACTCAACAGACAAGTGATTCCTTTCCTTTGTCCACTGGCTTTGCATCAGTGAAAAAACTCTCTCTACATTTGCATTGTGAGAAGTAATAGCAAAGAAAAACTGTTCAATCTTCAGTAGCTCTGAATTAAAATCTATGCTTTTGGACCTTTCCAAATATTTGGTCCACTTCTTGTGTGCTTGCAGATTACTGAACTCTCCATCACTGTTACACCTTTCTGTGAATTTCTTCAGGTTGGTGACCTGATCAAAGCACTTTGCATCATCAATTGGCACCCCCTTTTCTCCCAGATGTTTGATACAGGCTTCTATGTCATTCCAGTCAGGTGTCTCACTCAGATCCATCCACATGAAAGAGGAGAACTCCTCCATGGGTGCCATCCATTTCTCCAGATACTCCAGGCATGAACTGTACAGACCCTGTACTTGACCACTGAAATGGTCACAATTCTTACCAAGTCCATCCTTGTGCTTTTGTGCCAATAGTCCCTCAACTTTAAGGGACATTAAGTTATTGGTCTTGCGTTCAAGAAGCATGGTGTGGACTTTGTTCAAAAGGTTCTTCACTTCCACAATTGAATGGATCTCCCTTTCCATCTCCTGAATGTGTGAATGAAACACACACATGAGTGAGTGCATGTGCATGTGCCAGAGGTAAATTTCACTGAACTCATCTTCAAAAAACGTATTGATCAAGGAGGGTGTTTTTTCCTGTGACAAAAATAATGCTTTCAAGGCTGGAAACATCTGTAGCAGCCTCTCAATACCTGGGAATAATGACAGTCGCGATGGCTGCTGGCTGCTCTGTCTTGCTGTGAGAAAGGAGACTTCTGTATTCAACAGTGTAGATGTGAAAGTATTGACATATTTTGAAGATTATGTTCTCAATATCGACATCTAGTGTGTCTGCCCCGTAATGAACACAATTGTTCAAGACGTGTGCTGGGCAGCCCACACCGATTAAAGACTTGTTCTGCAATGACTTCTTTAAGTTTGCGAAAACATTCTTTCCTTCTTCATCACGCCGGATTCCCCCGAACATTGTATTGCAGTTGACACCTGTAAATGCAATACATTTGGAAAAAATCCCATTATTTTCCAGCTGTCTCATTTGGAGTGTTTTTAACTTCGACTAATTTACTTTGCACGCCACCATTCTTCCAATCAAAATACCGAATAAGCAGAGGGAATATTTTCACAGCACCGTGATTGCTCCCATCAGTAGAAACACCACAATAAGGTATGTCTTCTAGTGCTTTCAGAGCTATGTCGACAGAATGTGGTGTTATCACAGCGTTAACAATTGCTTCGGTCTTAGTACGAGCGCTTGAAAATTTTCGCGCAGTCTCGGAATCAGGGAAAGCCTTTTTTAACAAGGCAGACGTGCAGTCCATTGATCTGTAGCTATTGTGATGCTTCATGCTTCGTGGTGTGGAATGCAAAAACTCCCTCCGCAGCAGTAACAGCATCTTCTGTTTTACCTGCTCTCACAAAATAGTCAGTTAATTTACCTGACGAACTCTCTCCTTTAGCTGCAATTTTGTGTTTTGCGGAGCTTATGTGGGCTTCTAGGTCGCTAGCACCTTTATTTGACACTGACACGTACGTGCCAGCTTTGCAGGTCATGTATTCTGCTTCACACGGATCCCGACCAAGACGAAAACACGGGAATTTTATATGTAAATCGTCTGTGAATTTACATTTGCGTTTGGACATTTTTACGCTGTTCTGGAGCCATGTGCCACTGTTGACAAGCAAGCTGCTGCTCTGTCTCTTGGCTGTTGCCATGGTGAGGGTAATGATTGAGATGCAGTTTGACCAATGTTGCGTAGGCCTACATGACCGACAAATGGTGGCGTGTGAGAAGGCGGGATCTAAAGAGAAAGGTCAAAGCAAAGCAAAACCCCCAAAACGCACACAATGAATGGCGACTGTAGAAAGCAAAAGCCGAATCCCGGACATTTTGGGCGATTTAGAAATCCCGGCCGGACGCATTTTTTTTTGGTCCAAAAAGAGGACATGTCCGGGAAAAAGAGGACGTATGGTCACCCTTATCAGCTTTTAGATAAGCGGTTTAGCAAAAAAAATACGTCCCGTATTATTGGAATACGGTCCCCAGTTATCAGCCACCTTACTATTTTGTTCAATTAGAAGATATATCCGTTTAATTTTGTTGAAAAAAGAGACACTAACCTCGTATCCGAAATGTTTACTAGATAGTTGACTAGTTGGCTAGCCTTCCGGTAAGAAATTATGACTTGCCTGTCAACTTTTCATTGCGTAGCCCGGTGCGCCCTCCTGTGGACCGGTGCGCCCTCCTGTTGGTTCTTCACCAACATATTCAGTGTTTGTTTTACAGATTAATCTTGTTTTGAGAAAGTAGATAACAGTTGAATACTAAAATATGAGTATTAATAATTTACATCAAATACAACTTTAATTTCAGTTATGTGTATTGACATAAACAATGAAAACACTGTTGGAGTTTGTGTTGCAGAGATGCACTTGGAAAATAAAGGAATAAATACACAAGATGGGTTGAATAAATATATATATTATATTTTAGACATTTATTTTTTTGTACAAATAAATAATTTCATATGAACACAAACAAAACAAACAATTAAATCTCGACCTCCATCCCTATATTGTCACAAAAATCACAAAAATCCAGCTCCACCGCTACTTCTGGATCCCACTGCACACACCTGCAGTGGAACCAGTGCTGGCAGAAGTCACAGCACACCCATGGCACCTCGGATCTACACTCCTGAGGGGAGCTTGCAGGCGGATCATGCTCCCCGCAGCGAGCACAGCAGGTGGTGTCTTCTTTTATAAAAAATAAAATAATAATAAAAATTGATTAATATGGTTTTGCAAAATGTATAAGTTAACCAACAACAATAGTAATTGATACAACTGAGAGAGAGAGAGAAAAACAGATTATGAAATACCTGAGAGTGGTGCCATGGGTGGCGTGACCGGTGGAGCTTTTCTCTTCGTTTTCTGTGCTGCAGTTTGAGAAAAAGTAGTGTTAGACAGAGCATGTTGCATGAAAACCCTTTTCAACTTTTTTACATCAATACCTCTGGAGGAAGCTGCAGAAGTTTTGGAGGAGGTGGAGATGACTTGAGGGCTGGTGCTATGGACTGTAGATATGTAAAAAATTTTACATTGCTGTTTTATAAAACAGATAAGTGTAATTTTTTCGTAATTTAACATGTGTTTTCAAATTGCAGGGGGCAGGGACACCAGACGAGGCTGCTATGGTGGTGTGACCAGGGGAGACGGTGTCACACCCTGGCTCTGGGGACTCTATATGTTGAGCCAGGGTGTGTAGATTCTATGTGTTTGAGTTCTGTGTTGTAGTTCTATGTGTTCTATTTCTATGTTGGCCAGTGTGGTTCTCAATCAGAGGCAACGAGTGTCAGCTGTGGCTGGTTGTCTCTGATTGGGAACCACATTTAAACAGGCTGTTTGCCCACAATAGTTGTGGGATCTTGTTCCTTTTGGTTTGTTCCGTGTTGGTTGTTTAACCTAGGACGTCACGTTATTCGTTTATTGTTTTGTTCGTGTTATCACTTTGGATAATAAAGTATGTTTGCCTTCAACGCTGCGCCTTGGTCTACTCCGTTCAACGATCGTGACAGAAGATCCCACCATACCAGGACCAAGCAGCGTGTCCAGGAGCAGGCAGCCTGGACATGGGAGGAAGCGCCGGGTAAGGAGCTGGAGAGGTTGGCGATGGCCCAGGTGGGCCAATTGTGGTCCTGGGAGGACATGCTCGGGGGAAAAGGGCCATGGGCTAAGGTTAAGGCCCTGGCGAGAGAGGAGCAACGGCGTCAACAGTGTCGTCGTCAGACGGACGAGAGGCAACCCCAAAATATTTTTAGGGGGGGGCACACGGCATGGGCGACTGGGCAGCAGGAGGCTGCCACAGGGCGAATTAGGAGAGGAGGCCACCGGGTTTGGGGGGCCAGGAGGCAGGTTGGCGGAGCCTGGATGGAGAGCAGAGCCAACTCCCCGTACTCAGGCATGGCAGCATGAGACTGGGCAGGTTCCGGGGTATGCGGAGCTGCGTACTGTGCCACGGGTGGTCCGGCATAGTCCGGTACGTCCTGTGCGAGCACCCCGCACGTGTCGTGCGAAGGTGGGCATGCAGCCAGGACGGAGTGTGCCGGCTCAACGCTCGTGGCCTCCAGTGCCTCTCCTCGGTCCCGGATATCCTGCGCCGGTGTCACGTGCTGTTATGTCAGTACGGGTACACAGCCCTGTACGTCCTGTGCTGATGCCTCACACAGAGTGTGTGAAGGTAGGCATTCAGCCAGGACGGGTTGTGGCAGCTCTTCACTCCAGGCCTCCTATCCGTCTCCACAGCCCGGCCCGGCCTGTTCCTGCTCCTCGCACCAAGCCTACGGTGCGCGTCGCCAGCCCGGCCCGGCCTGTTCCTGCTCCTCGCACCATGCCTACGGTGCGCGTCGCCAGCCCGGCCCGGCCTGTTCCTGCTCCTCGCACCAAGCCTACGGTGCGCGTCGCCAGCCCGGCCCGGCCTGTTCCTGCTCCTCGCACCAAGCCTACGGTGCGCGTCGCCAGCCCAGCCCGGCCTGTTCCTGCCCCTCGCACCAAGCCTACGGTGCGCGTCGCCAGCCCGGCCCGGCCTGTTCCTGCCACTTGCACCAAGCCAGGGGTGCGAGTCGCCAGCCCGGCCCGGCCTGTTCCTGCCACTCGCACCAAGCCTACGGTGTGCGTCGCCAGCCCGGCCCGGCCTGTTCCTGCCACTCGCACCAAGCCTACGGTGCGCGTCGCCAGCCCGGCCCGGCCTGTTCCTGCCACTCGCACCAAGCCAGGGGTGCGAGTCGTCAGCCCGGTACGGCCCGTTCCTGCTCCACGCACCAAGCCAGGGGTACGAGTCGTCAGCCCGGTACGGCCCGTTCCTGCTCCACGCACCAAGCCAGGGGTGCGCATCGTCAGCCCGGTACGGCCCGTTCCTGCTCCACGCACCAAGCCAGGGGTGCGCATCGTCAGCCCGGTACGGCCCGTTCCTGCTCCACGCACCAAGCCAGGGGTGCGCATCGTCGGCCCGGTCCGGCCCGTTGCTGCTCCACGCACCAAGCCAGGGGTGCGCATCGTCAGCCCGGTCTGGCCCGTTCCTGCTCCACGCACCAAGCCAGGGGTGCGCGTCGTCAGTCCGGCACAACCTGTGCCTGGGTTACCGGTGCCTGGTCAGGTACCGGTCAGCTGCTCCACACCGGAGCTTAAGCAATCCGCTCCTACGATGTCCAGTCCAGCTCCAGCCAGCGGGGCCAGACCGGACCAGGGGCGCTACGGGGGGATGGTTGAAGGGTGGTGGTCAAGCCCGGAGCCGGAACCGCCTCCGAGTAGGAATGCCCACGCAGCCCTCCCCTGTTTGGTTTATGTTTTGGCGCGGTCGCAGTCCGCGCCTTTGGGGGGGGGTACTGTCACACCCTGGCTCTGGGGACTCTATATGTTGAGCCAGGGTGTGTAGATTCTATGTGTTTGAGTTCTGTGTTGTAGTTCTATGTGTTCTATTTCTATGTTGGCCAGTGTGGTTCTCAATCAGAGGCAACGAGTGTCAGCTGTGGCTGGTTGTCTCTGATTGGGAACCACATTTAAACAGGCTGTTTGCCCACAATAGTTGTGGGATCTTGTTCCTTTTGGTTTGTTCCGTGTTGGTTGTTTAACCTAGGACGTCACGTTATTCGTTTATTGTTTTGTTCGTGTTATCACTTTGGATAATAAAGTATGTTTGCCTTCAACGCTGCGCCTTGGTCTACTCCGTTCAACGATCGTGACAGACGGAGGAGGCAGTTGGTCCAGAAGAGGCCGTGTTGGTGGTGACAGACGGGGGGGTGGTGTGCATCGTGGTGGTTGTGGACAAAACCACTGACGATGGCTTGGAGGAGCTGGTGTTTGTAATGGTGGGGTTGAGGGGCCGACGATGGTGTGGCCGGGAGAGTAGGCACGTGGCCTTCTTCTGCAGCTGGGGACTCCGGCGGCTCCTACAGGTGTTGCACACTGGGAGGTACTGGTATTGGTGATGCAGCTGTCAGGAGTGGTTCCAGCAGATGGTCCAGCAGAGGCGATGGCGTCAATGGTCTCATCCATGGTAGCCCTCTCCTGTGCCCTCTGTGTTCTGAGGGCTGCCCGACGCTCTTTCTCCTCTGCCTCGGCCCTCTCCTTCTCACCCATCTCCTGCCACTGGCGCATGTATTCCTCCCCGGTGAGGCATGTGGCGACCACAGGGAGTCTTCTGTATCGGTCCAGCCGATACTTCAGGACAGTAAGGATGTGCCCCCGGGTCCTTCGCTATCAGCCCCCCCCTCTATTAGGGGGTGCTCTTCTAGAGCTAGGGCTGGGACTGGAACAGGGGCTGGGACTGGAGCAGGGGCTGAGGGTCCTCCTGTGGTCACTGGGGAGGAGGTGCTGATGGACGGCACAGTGCTGCTGGTTCCAGGAGAGGCGGTGGTGGGACCCGGTAGGGACCGAGACGGCATTAAACGGAACCCTTCAATGGCTGAAGGGTCAAAGGGGAAGAGGCCACACTTCTTAAATGCTTCCACCACATGTCCTTGCATCGCTGGTACGAGTAGTAGAATACTCTGGTAAATTCTGATTTGTTTACCATGTAGGAGTGGTCAAAATGGCTAAGGTCTCCAGCTACCTTGGAGAACTCAGCCTTTAAAGGGCCAAAGTATGCCACGTCCAGCGGCTGCAGGACATGGGTGCAGTGTGGTGGAAGACAAAGAAGTATAACCCCTTCCCTTAGTGGCGCCGCGAGCACCTCCGGGTCCATGTGGCTCTTGTGCCCATCGAAGAGGAGAAGGAGAGGGCGCTCCTTCACTGCATGCTTAATTAATCAAATCAAATTTTATTGGCCACATGCGCCGAATACAACAGGTGCAGACATTACAGTGAAATGTGCTTACTTACAGCCCTTAACCAACAGTGCATTTATTTGTAATAAAAAAGTAGAGTAAAACAACAAAAAAGTGTTGAGAAAAAAAGAGCAGAAGTAAAATAAAATATCAGTAGAGAGGCTATATATACAGGGGGGTACCTGTGCAGAGTCAATGTGCGGGGGCACCGGCTAGTTGAGGTAGTTGAAGTAATATGTACATGTGGGTAGAGTTAAAGTGACTATGCATAAATAATTAACAGAGTAGCAGCAGCGTAAAAAGATGGGGTGGGGGGGCAGTACAAATAGTCCGGGTAGCCATGATTAGCTGTTCAGGAGTCTTATGGCTTGGGGGTATAAGCTGTTGAGAAGTCTTTTGGACCTAGACTTGGCACTCCGGTACCGCTTGCCGTGTGGTAGCAGAGAGAACAGTCTATGACTAGGGTGGCTGGAGTCTTTGACAATTTTGAGGGCCTTCCTCTGACACCGCCTGGTATAGAGGTCCTGGATGGCAGGAAGCTTGGCCCCAGTGATGTACTGGGCCGTACGCAGTACCCTCTGTAGTGCCTTGCGGTCGGAGGCCAAGCAGTTCCCATACCCGGCGGTGATGCAACCAGTCAGGATGCTCTCGATGGTGCAGCTGTAGAATTCTTTGAGGATCTGAGGACCCATGCCAAATCTTTTCAGTCTCCTGAGGGGGAATAGGCTTTGTTGTGCCCTCTTCACAACTGTCTTGGTGTGTTTGGACCATGATAGTTCGTTGGTGATGTGGACACCAAGGAACTTGAAGCTCTCAACCTGTTCTACTACAGCCCCGTCGATGAGAATGGGGGCGTGTTCAGTCCTCTTTTTTTCCCTGTAGTCCACAATCATCTCCTTTGTCTTGGTCACGTTGAGGGAGAGGTTGTTATCCTGCCACCACACGGCCAGGTCTCTGACCTCCTCCCTATAGGCTGTCTCATCATTGTCGGTGATCAGGCCTACCACTGTTGTGTCATTGGCAAACTTAATGATGGTGTTGGAGTCGGGCCTGGCCATGCAGTCATGGGTGAATAGGGAGTACAGGAGGGGACTGAGCACGCACCCCTGAGGGGCCCCCGTGTTGAGGATCAGTGTGGCAGATGTGTTGTTACCTACCCTTACCACCTGGGGGCGGCCCGTCAGGAAGTCCAGGATCCAGTTGCAGAGGGAGGTGTTTAGTCCCAGGATCCTTAGCTTAGTGATGAGCTTTGAGGGCACTATGGTGTTGAACGCTGAGCTGTAGTCAATGAATAGCATTCTCACGTAGGTGTTCCTCTTGTCCAGGTGGGAAAGGGCAGTGTGGAGTGCAATAGAGATTGCATCATCTGTGGATCTGTTGGGGCGGTATGCAAATTGGAGTGGGTCTAGGGTTTCTGGGATAATGGTGTTGATGTGAGCCATGACCAGCCTTTCAAAGCACTTCATGGCTACAGACGTCAGTGCTACTGGTCGGTAGTCATTTAGGCAGGTTATCTTAGAGTCCTTGGGCACGGGGACTATGGTGGTCTGCTTGAAACATGTTGGTATTACAGACTCAGTCAGGGACATGTTGAAAATGTCAGTGAAGACACTTGCCAGTTGGTCAGCACATGCTCGGAGTACACGTCCTGGTAATCCGTCTGGCCCTGCGGCCTTGTGAATGTGACCTGCTTAAAAGTCTTACTCACATCGGCTACGGAGAGCGTGATCACATAGTCATGCTGAAACCACATCAAAGACATCAAAACTATGAAATAACACTAATATGGAATCATGTAGTAACCAGAAAAGTGTTAAACAAATCCAAATATACCCTTTACCTTGATGACAGCTTTGCACACTCTTGGCATTCTCTCAACCAGCTTCATGAGGTAGTCACCTGGAATGCATGTCAATTAACTGGTGTGCCTTGTTAAAAGTTAATTTGTGGAATTTCTTTCCTTCTTAATGCGCTTGAGCCAATCAGGTGTGTTGTGACAAGGTAGGGGTGGGATACAGAAGATAGCCCTATTTGGTAAAAGACCAAGTCCATATGATGGCAAGAACAGCTCAAATAAGCAAAGAGAAATGACAGTCCATTATTACTTTAAGACATGAAGGTCAGTCAATACGTAAAATGTCAAGAACTTTGAAAGTTTCTTCAAGTGTAGTCGCAAAAACCATCAAGTGCTATGATGAAACTGGCTCTCATGAGGACCGCCACTGGAAAGGAAGACCCAAAGTTACCTCTGCTGCAGAGGATAAGTTCATTAGAGTTAACTGCACCTCAGATTGCAGCCCAAATAAATGCTTCACAGAGTTCAAGTAACAGACACATCTCAACATCAACTGTTCAGAGGAGACTGCATGAATCAGGCCTTCATGGTCGAATTGCTGCAAAGAAACCACTACTAAAGGACACCAATAAGAAGAAGAGACTTGCTTGGGCCAAGAAACACAAGCAATGGACATTAGACCAGTGGAAATCTGTCCATTGGTCTGATGAGTCCAAATTTGTGATTTTTGGTTCCAACCGCCGTGTCTTTGTGAGACGCAGAGTAGTTGAACGGATTATCTCTGCATGTGTGGTTCCCACCGTGAAGCATGGAGGAGGAGGTGTGATGGTGTGGGGGTGCTTTGCTGGTGAACTGTCTGTGATTTATTTAGAATTCAAGGCACACTTAACCAGCATGGCTACCACATCATTCTACAGCGATACGCCATCCCATCTGGTTTGCGCTTAGTGGGACTATCATTTGTTTTTCAACAGGACAATGACCCAACACACCTCCAGGCTGTGTAAGGGCTATTTGACCAAGGAGGAGAGTGATGGAGTGCTGCATCAGATGACCTGGCCTCCACAATCACCCGACCTCAACCCAATTGAGATAGTTTGGGATGAGTTGGACCGTAGAGTGAAGGAAAAGCAGCCAACAAGTGCTCAGCATATGTGGGAACTCCTTCAAGACTGTTGGAAAAGCATTCCAGGTGAAGCAGGTTGAGAGAATGCCAAGTCGTGCAAAGCTGTCATCAAGGCAAAGGGTAGCTAATTTTATACTCAAATATAAAATATATTTTGATTTGTTTAACACTTTTTTGGTTACTACATGAGTCCATATGTTTTATTTCATAGTTTTGATGTCTTCACTATTATTCTACAATGTAGAAAATAGTAAAAATAAAGAAAAACCCTTGAATGAGTAGGTGTGTCCAAACCTTTGACTGGTACTGTAAAAATTGAATAACTAAAATATAGTGTTCAGCTCCCTGAGTCAATAAATTATAGAAACACCTTTGGTATTGATTACAGCTGTGAGTCTTCTTGGGTAAGTCTAAGAGCTTTGCACACCTGGATTTAGCCATATTTGCCCATCATTCTTTTCAAAATTCTTCAAGCGGTCACAGTAAGAACACGCATATGCATACAAGCAACAGTACACCCATCAGTACTTTTAATAAAAATAAACAATCGTCAGTTTTATTTTCTCAATGTATAATGATTTGTGTAAAACTAATAGTTACACCCATTGCTGATGATCTAGCCACGCCCACTTCCAGAAACACTCCACAAATGCAGTTACCCATACAGTACATTAGGAATTAGCCACAGTTTGTCATGGGGCAACCTGGTCTCAGAGAATGTCGTATTATCCTGTACTAAATCAGAGACACTCCATTTAGTATGATACTACTGTATGTTATGTTTGTATGGTATGTATTCATTTGTGGATGTCCATCACCCATTATGTAAGATATATTATGAATTACAATTCGTATTATAAGTAACGAATTTGCACAATGTACAATATCTTACGAATTTTCTAAATGTCTTATATGTTACGAATTTGCAAATAGTTAAATATGTTACAAATTTGCTAAACATATTATATGTTACGAATTCTGGCTAGGTGGCTAACATTAGTTAGCTCGCTAACGTTAGCTAGGCTACGGGTTAGGGTTAAGTGTTAGGGTTAAGGTTAGTGTTAAGTTTAGGAGTTAGGTTAAATGGTTAAGGTTAGGGTTAGGGGAAGGGTTAGCTAAAAGGGTTAAGGTTAGGGTTAGGTGAAGGGTTTGCTAAAATTGTTAAGGTTAGGGTTAGCTAACATGCTAAGTAGTTGCAAAGTAGCTAAAAAGTAGTAAGTAGTTGAAAAGTCGCTAATTATCTAAAATGCTAAAATTGTCCATGATACGATTTGAACTTGCAACCCAAAAGCTAGACGTTTACGTTGAACAACCACGCATCCACCCGATCATCTATCTTTTTGTAATCATACGAAACTAAGATATCACACGAAACGGATTTATGTACAGCATAATACGAAATGCTCTGAGACCAGGTTGCGTGGGAGGGAGAAGACAAAACCTGTAAGACAGGCCTATAACGTGACGAACAATATAAAATAAGTCTCTGTTCGGAACTCACGAAGGCTTTAAGAGGAAACAACTGAAAAACATTATCTTGTGTAACGTGGATATTTATGTGATTGAGCACCGAGTCCAAAGACACAGGTAGGCTTTCACAAACAGTGACGTCTCACAAACAATTATGTTTTGATAGTCAATGACCAGAACGTTTTTATCTAGGTCCGCTACAGAAACAAAGGTAGGAGAAGTTTATGCTGCTGTAAAATGGGAATTACAAGAAGTCGGATGTGGTGGTAACTGACAGACACGCACTGTAGTCGACGAGCATCAGTAATAGAGGTGCCTTATGGGGCTGGGAATACGATTGATCTATTATTATATTCATTAGCCGACGTCGAATAAATTGTATTACTGGATAATGACAGAGATAAACAGCTTCATAATACTTTCAATTTGTTTTGTATATGCACTGTGATACGTAAATGAAACACAATATGCATCACAGTTTTATAAAAGGTAGACTGCTCTTTTTGAATAGTCTACACTATCATAAACTATTACGTATTTGGACAAAAATAATCTTAATTCTACAAGCACTGCTCCTTCAATGACTCTCACAGAAGTGCAATTGATTTGGCTATTTTAATTTGCTTTTGTGTTGTTGGCATTGTACCACAGAATGAGTCAATGGAAACAAATTCAACAGCTAGAGATCAAATACCTGGAGCAGTTGGACTACCTTTACGATGAAAACTTCCCTATGGACATTCGGCAGGTGCTTTCCGACTGGATTGAGAGCCAGGACTGGTGAGTGTGTGTGCCAGTCTTTATGTGTGTCTTTATATATGTGTGTGTGTCTGTCTGTCTGTCTTTATGTGTGTCTGTGTGTCTTTGTGTATCTGTATGCGTGTCTTAATGTGTGTTTGCACGCATGTATGCATGTGGTTTGGAGTGTCAAAACTACACTACAACACTGGAATAACAATAGATATCAAGTTGGGTTTCTGGTGAGAATATTCAGGAACTGAAACATGGCAGCTTCAAAGCCTTTGCATCTCAGGCAAATAAAAAAGGATAAAGTCCAATAAGATATGCTGTCATTGAATTGAACCTTAAAGGCCACAGTGACTTTCTTTAATGCAACCGAGACACACTAAAACACACAAATGTACAATCTCAATTGGTGCAATAACTGGGCTGTGTGCAATTTTTATTTTTTAATAGGTACTTTACAAATATAATCAGGTCCCACAGCTAGGTCCCTGATCTCTGTTTCTAAAATGTCTGTTGATACATAATGTTTTCACTGCAGATGTAAATTAGCTGTCAGCTAAATCTTTTCATATGGCTGGATGTCCTTTGGGTAGTAGACCATTCTTGATACACACAGGAAACTGTTGAGCGTGAAAAACCCAGCAGCGTTGCAGTTCTTGACACAAACCAGTGTGCCTGGCACATACTACCATAACCCATTCAAAGGCACATAAATATTTTGTCTTGCCCATTCACCCTCTGAATGGCACACATACACAATCCATGTCTCAATTGCTTCAAGGCTTAAAAATCCTTAATTAACCTGTCTCCTCCCCTTCAGCTACACTGATTTGAAGTGGATTTAACAAGTGACATCAATAAGGGATTATAGCTTTCATCTGGATTCACCTGGTCAGTTTATGTCATGGAAAGAGCCGGTGTTCTTAATGTTTTGTACACTCAGTGTATCTTCTACATGTTCTTATTAATCACATTTTGATTGAGCACTGAACACTGTGAAATTAGATACACTTTATCTTAGCTTTGTATGTGCCTTTTTCAGGGATATGGCCGCAAACCATGAGTCCATGGCGACAGTTCTCCTCAGCAATCTCCTGTCTCAGTTGGACAGGCAGTGTTCTCAGGAACAGAACTTCCTACAAAGACACAACCTGAAGATCATCAACCAGCAGTTACAGGTGCCACAACAACCTGCCTTACAATACCATACACCCCGGGCAAAAACAATCAAAACAATAATCGGTAGCACTGGTGATTCCAATTTTAAAAAGTTAGGCGCACAACATAACATTTAGGAGCATCAGAAAAGCAGATTTGTACATTGATTTAGATAAAGCCTTTATTGGGCCTATATGCATTCTAGCTACGTTTTGAAGCACATGCTGTGCCCTAGAAACTAATAACCCTTTAAAGGCATTGTTTATTATAAAAAGCTAAAATGTTGATACAAATACCTGCATGCTGAAATCTACCGCTCAGATTTTTTTTTACATAAGCCTATGCAACAATAACCTATTAAAAACAGTTCTGTAGCAATGAGGTTTGTGCAGTAGGCTATAAGCCCAATACATTATCACTGCATATTGGCTATGCTTGAATTGCCCTGCCAATGTTGTTGAGGTATATGATCAGTTGTTGTATTACTTGTGTAAGCATACATGTAAATAATTAGCTTTTTTTTTTTTACTGGACTGATGGTGCCTGCTTCTGATGGTCAGTTTCAGCAGAGGGAGGGAGGGAGAGAGCAGCAGAGGGTCCGCCTCTCACCATCCCTCCGCTCTCCCTCCCTCTGCTGACACCGTCTTCCCGCTGATGGCGACACGTGCATCGCATTACTTCTGCCTCATGCACAAATTCATGTTACTCCTATGACCAGAGAAAGTGAAATATTTCTTGATGTTAAAATGGACAAAAGCCGCTGATAATAACAATGCAAGCATTTCGATACACTTTCCTACTCATTCATTGCAGCTGCAGTGCTGGTTGAAGTGCGAGTGGAAGAAGCTAATGTTATGGCTTATAAAAGGGTTGAATAAAAAGTGTTACAGTGCTGAGTAAAAACGTAAAGATGAACTCACTCATAAAAACAGCAGCTCTTTGCTGTAGTTGTTGACAGTCTCTCTAGTGATAGTTTTAAAAATTTAGAAATCTCACAGTATAAATTTTGCTGTGTGCTCGAGGAATCTGCAGACACTGTAATTTGAGCTCTCCGATTGGCCAGCCGTAGGCCTATAAGTGCACTTGATTTGCTGTGTCCAGGACCGTGTGGTATGGCACTCGGCGACAGCGATACAGCGAAGCCTAATCATAACAATTATTCTGGGTGATATATTTGTTTTTTGTAGTTGAACTAGTGCTCTCAAAATAAAAATCCAGGTCACACAGCAAATTATTTAGGAGCATATGCGACCAAAATGGTCGCACTTTAGAGCCCTGCATACACCTAACCTAGTTAAAACCCGACTGAACGCTGCGCTAAATCAGTTTGCCAGCCTACCATACACCATGCAAATCCAACATTGATAACATCAAATAGTCTGTCCTTGTAATTTATGTATCCATGCATTGAGGTGATTTAGCACAACCAACCCATAATTTAGCACAACCAACCCATAATGTCACTGTGTAGTCCAAGGTTAATCAACTACTATTTGAGAAGGTCCGGTCACACATATCTCCTAGATGGCAAAGGTCCGGATGGATATTGTAGTTTATCGGCTTAGTAACAAACCCCAGCCTCGCAACCCATGTGACCCCAACTGTTCAAACTGTTCCCACCCCTCTTGTTGGTAGAGAGAACATTTTGCAGTTTTAAAGCTCATTCCCTGCAATTCTACACATTTAGCCATGGAGCGGAGAGAAAATTTAGCATTTTTAAAGCTAATTTCCTGCAATTCTGCACATTTTGCCATGTTTTGATACCTGAGTCAATGGGGGCCCTCTAGGGGTTGAAGCCCCTGGGAACGTAATCTGGCCATGATAACTACAATATTTAGATGGCTGGTTAGCCTAACTTCCCCATCTAGCTAACATGGCCAGTAGTTGATCAACTGGACATTTCTGACAGGAATAAAATAAAATATCTCTAAGGTCTGTCAGTGAATAACATAACAAGAGGAAAACTGCCCATGCACTACCAGATTTTGAAATTGATCCTTGTGCATTCTACTATTACAACTCTCAGCAGCAGTAAATTAAAGGGATACTTAAGGATTTTGGCAATTCATCCCTTTATCTACTTCCCCAGAGTCCGATGAACTCATAGATACTATTTTTTATGTTTCTGTGTGTAGTTTGAAGGAAGTTGCTAACTAGCGTTAGCGCAATGACTGGAAGTCTATGGTAACAGCTGTGCTAACGCTAGTTAACATTGGCTCGCGAAACCCTAATTCTACAAGCAAAACCCTAACTTCCTTCATACTGGATGTAGAGACATACAAATGGTATCCATCAGTTCATCTGACTCTGGGGAAGTACACTACATTACCAAAAGTATGTGGACACCTGTTTGTCGAACATCTCATTCCAAAATCATGGGCATTAATAAGGAGTTGGTCCCCCCTTTGCTGCTATAACAGCATCCACTCTTCTGGGAAGGCTTTATACTAGATGTTGGAACATTGCTGCGGGGACTTGCTTCCATTCAGCCACAAGAGCATTAGTGAGGTCTGGCACTGATGTTGGGCGATTAGGCCTGGCTCACTGTTGGCGTTCCAATTAATCCCAAAGGTGTTCGAAGGGGTTGAGGTCAGGGCTCTGTGCAGGCCAGTCAAGTTCTTCCACACCGATCTCGACAAACCATTTCTGTATGGACCTCGCTTTGTGCACGGGGGCTTTGTCATGCTGAAACAGTTGCCACAAAGTTGAAGGCACAGAATCATCTAGAATGTCATTGTATGCTGTAGCGTTAAGAGCTCTTCAGTAAGGCCATTCTAAAGGCAATGTTTGTCTATGGAGATTGCATGGCTGTGTGCTTGAGTTTATACACCTGTCAGCAACTGGTGTGGCTGAAATAGCTGAATCCACTAATTTGAAGGGGTGTCCACATACTTTTGTGTGTATATATATATATATATATATAAGTATTAAAAGCCAGACTGTTGCAAAAAACTCAATTCTGGATCCGGATCCAGATGGCGGTACATCAGTTGAGTATGGCTGGTGTAGTCTGTGTGTTCAGTATGGATAGGGAAGTGAAAGATGATAAATGGCTGTTAACTTGTTTTTGTTATAGCTTTAGAGATTGGCTTACGCGTGTATTGGTCTTCCTCATACTGAGCATTCTTTCACTGATAAGTATGTTATTGTTGTCCCAGTCATAATTTGACCTCTTACCCTATTGAGGCGAATCAAAGAAACATGTTCGTAGTCTTGCTGAGGTCTCAGGACATTGACTGGTGGTAGTATATTTCTTTGATTCTCTGAGAATTGTACCTTAAAACACTAACAGGAATCGAAAATGGTTGTTTGAGGCTGATGGCCATGGGGCCACATTTCTGTGTTACACTAACTGATGTAGGAAAGACATACCTCAGCAGAACCTTGTGGTTTCCACACCTCCATTTCATGTGTGTATATGTGTGTGCAGATCGTGTGATGCCTCTCAGAGGAAGTTGTAGCACGAACATCGAGAGGTTTGGCTTGGGGTGGCGATGTGCGTTTTGTTATTGTTTAGGTGTAATGTCTATGACGCACAGAGGACAGACAGAAAATATCTCTTTCTAGGCAATAATTTGTGCTGAGTCTTCCTTGAAGGTATACAAGCATTGTTTGGGGTCCATTCTTTTGAACTCAGTCAATTTAGGGAATTCTATGCAAATGCATTTTATGAATCGAATAAACCCTTGTCCAATGTTTCATACCTGAATTGCATTTGGTTGTGATGGAATTGACCCTAACCTTGTATGGCACTGAATGAAAAAAAACATTCAACCCACTATGCGAATACATTAGTACTGGAAATCAAGATTGCAGTGCTTATGTCTCATCCAAAGCTACACTCTTAGAAAAAAAGGTTACAAAATGGTTCTTCAGCTGTCCTCATAGGAGAACCATTGACATTAAAACATTTTGATTTTAGCAGACACTCTTATCCAGAGCGACTAGGGTTAAGTGCCTTGGTCAAGAGCACATTGACAGATTTTTCACCTATTCTGCTTGGGGATTCAAACCAGCAACCTTTCGGTTACTGGCCAAACGCTCTTAACCACTATGCTACCTGCCGCCCAAGCCAACTTCCAGGTAAAACCCCTTTTGCTTCCACTAGGCTACCTGCCGCCCCAGCCAACTTCCAGGTAAAACCCCTTTTGGTTCAGTTAGAACCCTTTTGGGTTCCATGTAGAACCCTCTCTGAAAACCAAAATGATTCTTCAAAGGGTGCTCCTATGGGGACAGCCGAAGAACCCTTTTAGGTTCTAGATAGCCTTTCCTACACTCTTTGAGCCGCCCATTCAGCACCTATTTTTCTAAGGGGATTTCTCTTGATCAGTTAACAAAGTCAGAGGGATGAAAGAGGGGTTTTACTGTCCTTCTCTGAATACAGTAGGCCGAATTACGCTGCTGAGCTGACGTTGTTTGTTTGTGCTGTAGTCATCATTGTGATGATTTAAAGGGTATCGCGTGGGTTTTCAAGACTGAATCACCCTCCTGTCATTGGTCACAGACAAAGACTGAAAGAGAAATCAGGTTTCACATGTTCACATCAAAATGTTCCCTTTTGTCACAGAGGCCTTGACAGAATCTGTGGCATTTCGCAAAACCAGAAATTATGTCAAGATGCATGTGGTTTTTGATACAAGTTTTGCAGTGAACTGGGTTCAGATCACAGAGACCGCTAAACTAACTAAAGGAACAAATTAAGGGGTACAGAGGGCAAGTCCATTCAAGGTTTTGTTCATTAGGGTACACTGTAGCAAAACAAGCATTTCTTATTGAATAAGTTCAGGTAATACCTACATGTTTCACTCTTTCTTAAATGTTGTGCCTAATGAACACAGCCCATGTAGGCCTGGTCTTTTTACAGTAAATGTCTCCTTGTTCGCACTGTCATAGTAGACTTTAGGTTATGCAAAAATAATGTGTCTATACAGTGGGGGGAAAAAAGTATTTAGTCAGCCACCAATTGTGCAAGTTCTCCCACTTAAAAAGATGAGAGGCCTGTAATTTTCATCATAGGTACACGTCAACTATGACAGACAAATTGAGAAAGATAAATCCAGAAAATCACATTGTAGGATTTTTAATGAATTTATTTGCAAATTATGGTGGAAAATAAGTATTTGGTCACCTACAAACAAGCAAGATTTCTGGCTCTCACAGACCTGTAACTTCTTCTTTAAGAGGCTCCTCTGTCCTCCACTCGTTACCTGTATTAATGGCACCTGTCCACAACCTCAAACAGTCACACTCCAAACTCCACTATGGCCAAGACCAAAGAGCTGTCAAAGGACACCAGAAACAAAATTGTAGACCTGCACCAGGCTGGGAAGACTGAATCTGCAATAGGTAAGCAGCTTGGTTTGAAGAAATCAACTGTGGGAGCAATTATTAGGAAATTGAAGACATACAAGACCACTGATAATCTCCCTCGATCTGGGGCTCCACGCAAGATCTCACCCCGTGGGGTCAAAATGATCACGAACGGTGAGCAAAAATCCCAGAACCACACGGGGGGACCTAGTGAATGACCTGCAGAGAGCTGGGACCAAAGTAACAAAGCCTACCATCAGTAACACACTACGCCGCCAGGGACTCAAATCCTGCAGTGCCAGACGTGTCCCCCTGCTTAAGCCAGTACATGTCCAGGCCCGTCTGAAGTTTGCTAGAGTGCATTTGGATGATCCAGAAGAGGATTGGGAGAATGTCATATGGTCAGATGAAACCAAAATAGAACTTTTTGGTAAAAACTCAACTCGTCGTGTTTGGAGGACAAAGAATGCTGAGTTGCATCCAAAGAACACCATACCTACTGTGAAGCATGGGGGTGGAAACATCATGCTTTGGGGCTGTTTTTCTGCAAAGGGACCAGGACGACTGATCCGTGTAAAGGAAAGAATGAATGGGGCCATGTATCGTGAGATTTTGAGTGAAAACCTCCTTCCATCAGCAAGGGCATTGAAGATAAAACGTGGCTGGGTCTTTCAGCATGACAATGATCCCAAACACACCGCCCGGGCAACGGAGTGGCTTCGTAAGAAGCATTTCAAGGTCCTGGAGTGGCCTAGCCAGTCTCCAGATCTCAACCCCATAGAAAATCTTTGGAGGGAGTTGAAAGTCCGTGTTGCCCAGCGACAGCCCCAAAACATCACTGCTCTAGAGGAGATCTGCATGGAGGAATGGGCCAAAATACCAGCAACAGTGTGTGAAAACCTTGTGAAGACTTACAGAAAACGTTTGACCTGTGTCATTGCCAACAAAGGGTATATAACAAAGTATTGAGAAACTTTTGTTATTGACCAAATACTTATTTTCCACCATAATTTGCAAATAAATTCATTACAAATCCTACAATGTGATTTTCTGGATTTTCTTTTCTCATTTTGTCTGTCATAGTTGACGTGTACCTATGATGAAAATTGAAATGAAATGAAAACAGGCCTCATCTTTTTAAGTGGGAGAACTTGCACAATTGGTGGCTGACTAAATACTTTTTTTCCCCACTGTACCTGGTATGGTCTCATTCCAATGGAATTATTCATTTTGTTTCTTCACACCTAATGGCACACCTGATTCTTCACACGCCTGATGGCATACTTTCTCTGTGGTGTGTCGGTGGAGAGCAATGACAGTACAGTGGGTTCAGGTTATTCAAGGATGTACAGTGTCTGGAAAAACACCTTTCAAATTAAATTAAATACTTCCTTATTGGTCAATAGACACTATACATTCTAAGGAGAAAGTAGGGCAAACCTAAAAGGCTCTGCATGGTCAATCCGGCATCTGCTTTGGCCGTAGAGCATTTACGGCGATACGGCCTCTGCAGAAGTCAGGGCATTCTTACTTCTTGTGCTTTGCAGAGCAGTTGAGCAGAGCTGTTGTGAAGGAAGTTGTCAAGGAAGTGAGTTTGTGTTTATGCAGGAACTCCCGCCCCCACCTACCGTCACCCAATCATGTCAATGCTGAGCTATACAGAGCCCTCCGCATTGATACAACATTTGGGAGTGACGTTGATCAATGAGATTACAACCAATATTCACCCACTCAAAAAGACAGCCAAAAGTTAGTTGAATTTCCAATGTGCTATCACTATACTTTCAACCATTTTAAAAAGCACAGCAAAGTTCAAATGGGAATACGATGTCAGATATTTTGTTTATTTATACAACAGATTGTGTTATCACTGTGCTTAATGTAATAGCAGGACCAAATGACCTGGATTGCAGTTGACATTACATCAAAAGTACATGGTGCAAGTGATCAATGCCGTTTGAGATTCTACGCAGATTATTACAGCAATTGTGAAGCTCTCCACAGACCTGCGACGATCTATGCATGCTATCGTGAACATGCAAGCTTTATATGATTACATAACATTACTTTTATAGTTTCAGTAACCTCAATATGGCCATGGATGTGTTACTCATTTTAAGGTTGAATGTTAGATTACTTAATATTATTGAATTGTGTTTGGTTGACAACATTTTAAAGGAGATGGATCTACTGCTGTCCATCTGAGCAACTGGCTTAGTCATATTCTTTAACTTAGATTTTTGGTTGAGATGGTGACGGGAATCCAACAAATATCAATTATTAATTTGAAAACCAACTGGAATTAAAGCCAGACAGTTCCACAGATGGAACTATCCAAGCAGAAGATCCATCTCATTCAAATATTGATATTTGGTTGCTTTGACAATAAAACACAATTCAATATCCTACAATTTCAAATCAGAGCTTTTTTTGTTGAATCCTCAATTTAAGCAATAGCTGTTGATGACTTTGCAAATGCTATATAGTCCTAAATAGCATCATTGATGATATTTGAGTGATAAAGTATGGTCACATTTCATAATTTGCTCTGTTAAACCTACCCTTTGGAATGACTTCGATAGCAACAATAAATCTATTTAGTTTTTATGTGGAGATTGCTCAACAATCATTCTCACTATAGCTCATTGGTATTAGTCAGTGACAAAAATAGCTACGCAAGGCTGGGCTTGGTTAAAACCCTGGATGGGAGACCAAAGGGTAGCTGTAGATAGATCAACTCTCCAGTAGGAGGTGCTGCCCAGCCTATAGTTTTCTTCTTCGGATAGTGGATATAACGTTAAAGATCTGACGTTGTTTTAAAATTCAACATATTTATATAAGGTTTGTCTATGTTGAAATTTGGTTACTATGATGACATATTCATGTGGTTGAAATTTTACCCTCATAACAACAGTTTAAGTTAAATACGTTGACAAATTACGTTGGAACATCATTGATTCAACCAGTTTGTGCCCAGTGGGTAGTGTGTAGAAGTGTGGTGGGACCGGGTTTAGATCGCATGCAGGCAGGGGCCTGCATATGTCAAGAGGCGTAGACAGCAGCATAATATTCCAGCGCCTGTCAACCCAACACATTAGCAGTTTCGCCGAGAGATTCAAATATCTTGACAAGGTCTCTAGGGGTGTGTGTGTGTTCATATGTCTATGTTCCTTTTCAGCTGAAATGCAAAGCCTACCCTCTGCTCATGGCCGGGGTCATCTCCACTTGCCTCAGAGAGGAGCGTCGTATCATCTCCACAGCCAGCAAACAGGAACAGGTGTGTCACTCTGTTATTACGTCACCAGGAAACCCCCATGATTTTCCCTCTGATCTCTCTTTCCTCAAAATACCTCGGAAAACAGAGGCAGTAACAGGAAGATTTAAGACTAAAGTGCAACAGAAAGGCCTGTGTGTGTGCATACAGATGTAGCATCTTAATTTGATCACCCTGTTGCAGGATGACTTTCCTGCAATGCAGGAAATGTTAAACTTGTAGTGTATTTGAGGTTTAAAAAGGCTTCTAAAGTTTGTCATTTTCTTTTACGAAAAATGTATCGACCCCAGTCATTATAATCCACATAATAATTCACAAACAGTATCCTGTTGCTGCAGGATTATTTTCCTGCTGTAGGAAACTGCCTCAAATTAAGATCCTACATCTGTATGTGTGTGGTTTACTTCACCTCAATATCTTCTTGACAGGGCCCATTGGAGAAGTCTATGCAGAACTCCGTGGCCTTCGAGAGACAGAAGAACATTGACAACAGGGTGGCGGTGATCAGGAGTAGTGTGCAGATGATGGACCAGGCAGTGAAATATCTAGAGGACATGCAAGACGACTTTGACTTCCGCTTCAAAACTATCCAGTCTCGAGGTCAGCTATATGGCCAATCTAAAATCCACTTTCAGCTCCTATCCCCTATGGACTCCCCGAAGATCTGAGATGATTTGATAGCTATCCTATAATATCGGAGAGCTGTAAGTAATATGGCAATAGCTGCGCCTTGCCCTCTGGTGGCCTGATGTGGTGGAATTATTGAATAACTAAGGGTAAGACTTTACTTAAGCCCTGCAGGTATAATGCATTATGATGAGGTTATAATGCATTATAAGACTTGTCATAAGCATATAGGCTTAAAATGGGCATTTTGGGATTTGAAAAACAACATAGCAATCACCCCACCACTTGTTATATTCTTCAAGAATCAATGGCTATACTGCATTAATTTGAAAGTCAAAAATGTTTGTACCAATCCCAGATTGCCCCTTTAAAGTGTTACCACTATGTTCTTTTCGCTGTCATATTAGATGTGTTTGTGTCCTTCAGATCCGGCGGACATGAACACGGAGGTGATGAAACAGGAAGTGACCCGACTGCAGGAGATGCTCAACAACCTGGACTTTAAGAGGAAGGTGTGGGGACACTGTTATATACATTAGATAAACCAGCAATCAGCTATGTTTTATCAGCTGCACCTTTTTACACTCTGGTTGTTACAATATGCTTCCTGTGACGCGTGTGAACAGTCGAAGCCCTTATCTTCTATCTAAACAGTCGTGGTCCTCTGTAGCTCAGCTGGGAGAGCACGGCGCTTGTAACGCCAAGGTAGTGGGTTCGATCCCCGGGACCACCCATACACAAAAAAATAAAATAATGTATGCACGCATGATTGTAAGTCGCTTTGGATAAAAGCGTCTGCTAAATGGCATATTATATTATTATTATTATTATCTGCGATGCCTTATCTGCGAGTGAATATGCGTTTTATTTGAGTTGGTGCCACCATTTGTCATTTATAACCATGGTAGGTACTTATGCAATTGCTGTCTGATGCAGTTTAAGTCTATACAACTCTATATGAATATTTATCTACAGTATATAGATAAAATTGTTAAAGCCTTCCCTTTTTTGGGGCCTGCGACACGTGGAGAGCACCATAGCGTCAAGCACAAAATTGCAAGTTTGATTAACATTGCAAAACAGTTCAGTCAGATTTGATATCAACAAATAATAATTGAATTCACTTTGGGGTTATACTATTTACATCAATTAGTGCATACATATTCATATGGGTTGGCCCCAGTGGGAATGCTAACACCATGCGCTTACCAACTGAGCCACACAGAAGACCGGACCAGTATTTATATTTTATTGTTCCGCCACAGGAGATCCTGTCTAAGATGAGTGATGTGATAAAAGAGATTGACGCTCTGATAGCCTCCCAGCTGAACCTAGAACTGATGGAGTGGAAACGCAGGCAGCAGATCAACTGTATAGGTGGCCCACCGCTCACTGGACTGGACCAGCTCCAGAACTGGTAAAACACACGTGCAGGAATGCATGAACGCACACACGCACGTATGCATGCATGCACGTACATATACTGTACACACACACACTAGTAAAGAAAGCCCTAATAAAGAAAGACACTGAACACATACACGCCCTAGTTTGAATCGCCAGAATCAGTCATTTTCAGATCAGCTTTGTGTTATCGCTTAACTCCTAACTCTATCTCATAACTCCTAACTCTATCCCAAAATACAGTAACTTGGGATTTTAATTGCTTGTCCCCTTTCCCCCTCTCGCTCTCCCAGGTTTACTCTGACAGCCCACAGTCTGTTCCAGATGAAACGTCAGCTGGACAAACTGGGAGAGCTTATCCTGAAGGTGACCTATGAGAGCGACCCCATCCCCCTGCAGAGACCGCAGATGGAGGAGCAGGTCAAACACCTCATCTACAACCTCATCAAAAGGTACTAACCTCAACGAACACACCTGTGGTCAAATACCTACCTAATCTAACTAAATGCATAATGTCAGACTACTTTAGACTCAGCGGCACCAGTTAAAACCAATAATAAATAAATAAATTGTCTGCCAGAGTCTCACTTTGGTTAAATTACCACACTTGTGCCTTAAAGTGAACTTAGAAAGACTGAACGTAAATGGAAGACCTGCAAACTTTAAGATGCAACTACACTTAAAGTCAAATAATGAATCAAATATCCATCACAAAATAATTATCCCAAAAAACTAAATTAATGGTCTTGTTGACAGGGAAATGGACTTGTGACTTATATTGCCTCCACCCAAATCTAGGTGGTGTACACAACTGCTATTGTAGTTCTCTTGGGTGCCATCTTTGTTTCATCCTTTGTGCAATTTCCACAGCTCATTTGTGGTGGAGAAGCAGCCATGGATGCCAACCCACCCCCAGAAACCTCTCATTATCAAGACTGGGGTGCAGTTCACCACCAAAGTCAGGTACAGTATGTGTATCAAGATGCAACACAACTCAATGGTGCTTATCAATCCGTTGTGTGTGTGTGAGTGCATATTAAATGTATGTTTTTGCTGAGTATTTCTGTTTGATCACGTTGTATATCCAGATTGCTGGTCAAACTCCCAGAGGTGGATTATCAACTGAAAGTGAAGACAATATTTGACAAGTGAGTTAGACATCCGCAAAAACATTTTAATATCCATCTCTTAGCCAATGTTTGTACACTGGTAGCAATGTAACACAGAAATATGTGGCACATTCGCTTTAAAGGGTGAGAGAACCAGTGGTTGCTCTTTGCAAGCTCTGTTACACATACTGTGTGTGAACATGTCATGGATATACTGTGTTCTATAAACGGAATGTTTCATAGACATTCATAAGCAAGCTGGCACTACATTACTGAGTAAATTTGCTATGTTCTATATTTTCTTTCCTGTGTAGGGACCTCCCCCCTGGCAGTGTGTGAGTATACCTGTGCAATCTCAATGTGGGCTGTTCCGTGGGGATTTCTTGTTATTGTTATTTAGGCCAATATCTAAGCTTCTAAGTAGGGATGAGATCGAACACTGACAAAAAGAGAAATATGAGAAGCCATGTTTGATTACAAATCAGATGACCCGGTTTAAGTGAACAGAATAATCACCTTTTTAGTTGCCTGGAATTCAACTTGAATTTGAGTTGTTTTTACCTCTGCATGCGTTTGCCATGCATCTTAGCTCATTTTGTGTGTGTGTGTGTTTGCTTAGTTCAGACGATTAACTATGGCTTTACCACATCCCTCTCCATTCAGACATCGTCAGTTTTTCATCCTGACTACCAACACCAAAGTAATGGACGTGGAGGAATCTTCTAATGGCTGTCTGTCTGTAGAGTTCAGACACTTGGTAACCGCTCACCTTCACTGTCCCCACTAACACACTAACATATTTATAATAATTAAAACTCAATCTGTTAATCCACAGGTTTAGTGAAACATTTTAGTGTACTCAAACTAATTTGGTCCAATGGGGCTGGCTGGCTGCAGCAGCCATATTGGATGTTTGCAATGACCCTATTATATTGCAAAACGTATTTCTTATGATCGCCCTGGCCTAGCTGTACATTCAATTGTGTGAATAGTTCATTTGATTATGCATTTCTGTATATTTATTATGAATTTAATTAATTAATACAAAATTATTTTTTTGTATCTTCAGCAGCTGAAAGAGAAGAAATATGTTAATGGCGCCAAGGTGAACGAGGTGAGAGAAATATGACAGTTGAACAATACTATTTGTTTTTCCCTAAATGACGGTGAAGGGTCAGTGATTCAAGCCTATCAAAAGGTGACACTTTACCACAGTGAACTTTAGAAAAGCTTGACCTTCAGATTTGTTTGCGGTTGTCACTAGTTACCACAGCCACAAACTCATAAACGCTGCCTATTTCTAAAATGTATCTTCTTAAAATCTGATTTGGCGATATAGCCAATTTTGACTTTGTGGCTGTGGTTACTAGTGCAAACCTTTGTTTTCCATGTTAGCCTTTTAGAACTGCTTTGGGGAGCAACTATAAGTCTTTAAATAACAACTACAAAAAATATTAATTCTGGTCAACCAGAGGTAATTTAATAAAAGTAATTGGACACTGAGGTGAATTAAGAGTTATGATTTATTTATTTTTAGAGGTCAATTATTTTGCCTGAGTTAAAAACACAACTCAAAAACACTTCCATTAAGAAAAGGTAGTTGCTTTCTTGAAACAGTAGAGGGCAACATTACCTTGGATTTACAAAGTTGTTCCCTCAATTTGAAGTTTAATTTTGAACTCCTTTTCAGGACAATGGTGCGTTTGTTTGTGTACGTTTCGAGATGGCACCATAATTTATCGCAGATGAAAAACCTTGTAAACTTTAAACAACGTACTCTTTCTGAGTTTTTTTAAAATCATAGATTGACGTTTGAATATACAAAAAGGAGTTTATTTGACCTTTTTATTCACATGACTCAACAAGATGGGTCAAGTCTTCCTTCACATGCTCTAAAGACTAGGATATAGGATCCTTATTTTATCCAGAAATTGACTGAATGAATACCGCTATTAAACTTCCCCCTATTACTCATATACTGTAGAGAAAATATTATTACTTCATTGGAGATTGTTTCTCTGGAGTTTTCCCAGCCTTGTTATGGAATGATGTTCTTTGTTAAATTCCTTATCCTGTTGATAGAGCTTGTCATGTTTGTCATTGAAATGTAGGAAACTTTTTAGTGGGTCACTCACTGAACAAAAAAGGTTTAATAGCCCTTGGCTACTGTATTTCATGCGTTCTGAGGAAAAGGTTTAGTAAAGTGTGTGTGTGTATTCTGCTGGTTCCAGGGTCCTCTCTCTGTGACGGAGGAGCTCCACTCCCTCAGCTTCGAGGCCCAGTTCAACATACAGGGCATTAACATCGACCTGGAGGTCAGTCAGTCTGCACACTCCTTCACACGTCCTGTATACGACACTCCCACACACATTCTTACAATACTCCACACATAATCCCTCACACACCCCATATAACCCCCACATAGTCTTCCTGGCATACATTGTCAGTCATCATTAGTCCTTGTCTAATGTTAGGTTATGTAGTTTAAGTCTTAGGAGCATGATTAAATACTTCCACACTCCATACCCAGGGGGCAGCACCAACAGGGTTTAAATGCTGTGCCAAGCCTTTATAAGCCCACAGGTGCAAGCAATCAAGGTGATCGTCAGTCAGAGCCGTGAGGCTGCTTGTTTGTTTGGTGGACATGAGGCCTTTATTTTGGCTTTGAGTCTTTAATTTGGGTATGCCTCTTTGTAGTTTTCCTTTTTGTTTGTTTATTTTCGTCACCATCTGAACAAATAATAATCCGCTTGGGCTGGCCCTGAACTCTGTAATTTTGCTGTGTCCTGGGTACATGCATTCAACACCTGGTCGCATATGCTTACTTGTCATATTAATGCACACATCAAGTCAGGTTACAGAACAATTAGGCAAGCCTAGGTTCCCTAGACCCAGAGAGTGTAGTATAACAGTAGGATGTCTATTCAGTTCTGTAACAGTAAGCATATACTTTGTGGGTGCAGTCAGGTCCATAATTATTGGCCTACTTGCATGCTCAAGAAAAAGGAAATATTATTATTTTATACTAATACAATTGCTCAGAGAGATTTTGTTTAACTAGTAATACAAATTATTGGCACCCCTGTTTTCAGTACTCTAGCACCTTCCCCTTGCAAGGATAACACTGAGCCTTGAAAAAAATTGTTTTGAGATTGGAGAACACATTGGGAGGGATCGTATGTGTGTGTCTCTCTCTCTGCAGACCTACTCCTTTCCTCTGGTGGTCATCTCCAACGTTAGCCAGCTGCCTGGAGGCTGGGCCTCCGTCATGTGGTACAACCTGTTGACTGACGAACCCAGGGTGCGCTGAGATCTCTCTCTCTCTCTCTTTCTCTCTCACACACACACAAACACACGCTACCATTGTTTTAGGTGTTATCTTTTATCCCTTTCTCCTCACCTCTCTAACCCTCTACCTCTCTCTCTCTCTCTCTCTCGCTATAGAACCTGGGCTTCTTTGCCAGTCCTCCGCGGGCCAGTTGGGGCCAACTCGCTGAGGTGCTGAGTTGGCAGTTCTCCACTTACACTGGGCAGGGCCTCAACAGGGAGCAGCTGTGCATGCTGGGGGAGAAACTCATGGGTACGGCGGCCCAGTGGTACACTTCATCAGAGCATAAAACACTGTTGGCATACATACACCATTATTTTGCCCAGTTCATGAGGAACAGCGCACCCTCCCAAGTATTTTCAAGTTTGGCAGAACAGCAATGTGAATTATCAGAGATGATTTAGAATCTGTCTGACTTCCAACCACCACAAGTATGGAATCATTCTATATTATCTAAGGATTGTGTTATTTTTGTTCAAGAATAGCTGAATATTCATTCTTAGTGTATGAATGTGTACTGGTTTGTTGATCATCAGAATTATATGAATAATCTTCACTGTAGGTCAGCAAGCCTCCCACAATGAATGTCAGGTATCCTGGTCCAAATTCTGCAAGGTAGGTCAAGCAGTCCTACATTCTCCATCTTGACTTGACTTATTCATTTCAGCTCCTAGTGGAGTCATTCTCCATCAACAATTAATAATGCCTCACTTCCTCTCAGCCTACTTCATTGGTCAAATTAAATTGATAACTTGAGGCTCTTTTTTTCTGAAAGATGCCATATACTTTTAAGGATATTTTCTCATCTCTCTTTCCCATTCTGTCTGCTTTTTCCAGGAGAATATTCCCGGGAAGCCTTTCAGTTTTTGGGTGTGGCTGGATTCCATCCTGGATCTCATCAAGAAGCACCTGCTTCCCATCTGGAACGACAAGTGAGATTTGGGGCCTGTCAGAAACAACCCCTATCCCCTTCCCCTTAGGGAGATTGACGAGGGCGGCATTTTGCGAGCTAAACTCACCAAAAATACGCACTTCCAACAACATATAACACCTCACATAATTCTGCCCAAACACAATGAAAACTTCTCTCACCAATTTGCATATGGGCTATTTAGGTGAGTGCTGATGACGCCCCATAATAAGCAGTGCCCACTTTGCCAAAGGCAGGGGCGCAAAAATATTTAGCTTACCCATGCCCAGTGCGCCTCTCCAAGGTGCTGTTGGAGAGATGCAGCGCTGTGGCGCTCCAACAACTCTCTGTCAAATACATCTAACATAAATCATGTAGCATATAGAAAGAGTAGTAGCCTCTGTGGTTTTTCTGTAGCCTACAGACTGGAGAACAAATTCATGACACACTTTTTACATCATTAAATAGCCAAAATTGTGGTGCCCCATATCAAATAGCCTAAATGGCGCCCCATATCAAATAAAACATTTGCTTTGATGAAAATATGACTTTAAAAAAACACCATATCCTAAAAACAGGACGGGTCCAAATAAAATGGACAATATTGAATTAAATTAGACTACTCAACTGCTAAATTGTCATGATGATCAGTGATTTCAAGTTTGTATTTGTCCGTTTTTGACGAGCTGATTCAAAGTGAATATTGAAAATACTTCTGCATTTCCCAGTGTGTAAATACATAGATTCTCATTGCAAATTGGCTCCAGATAACTCCTGATGAACTTGGGTAGCTGATATTATAGTCTTAAGCTTTTGTCAGGAATCAATCAAGCCAATGCAACTACCTGTTTTACAAACGGTAGCCTTCATAAAACTGCATAGCGGGCCGATACACCGATACTGAAGCCTACACTATTCTAGTTTTGCAGTAATCAGGAAGTGAATCATTAGGTTCAGTTCCATTTGAATGGATTTAATCTATTCACTCAGAGGGCTTTAGAACACTGTGTACTCTATTACATTAGTGGGTGTTAATGCATAATGTAATAGTGGTGTAATTTATGGTGTGGTTTGCTTGTGCTTCTTCAGCTGCATCATGGGCTTTGTCAGTAAGGAGACAGAGAGGGCCCGTTTGAAGGACAAGGAGCCTGGGACATTCCTGCTGCGCTTCAGCGAGAGCCACCTGGGTGGGATCACCTTCACCTGGGTGGAGCAGTCCGACAGTGGTGAGGCCCGCTCGGTTGTCAATTACTGTGGTGTCGTGAAACATGTATCTTGAAGAGGCTATATGGAACTTTTGCATCTGCCCTTGAGCCAAAAAGGGTCCCCTTCATGGAGATACATATTGTCCAGAAATGACCTCATTAGGGGTCACACCTCCCCACACCCATTAGTAAAATCATATTGTTTTCCTAAGATAATGTGGTGGTTTCATAAGATAATAAATGGATTCATATTTTATCTGAACCATGCGGTCAACATTCAAATCCCAAATTTGACATAAACAATTAGCACCTAAACTTCCAGTGTCTTAATATTTATTCTGTAAACATCCAACTCTGATTGGCTCTTTGGTTGTGTCTGTGTCAGCAGGAGAGGCTAAGTTCATCTCGGTGGAGCCATACACCAAATCACGCCTCAGCGCTCTCCCGTTCGCCGACATCATCCGGGACTACAGGGTCATCGCAGACGGAGAGGTCCCCGAGAACCCGCTCAAGTACCTCTACCCCGACATCCCCAAAGACGAGTCCTTCAGACGACATTACAAAAGTCAGCAGAGCAAAGGCAAGATGGCTGCCGAGACATGTTTATGATGGAGAGGGTTTTGGGTTGTATTTTAGATATAGGAATTCTGACCAACTAGGGTTCCAGCAACTTCTCTATGAATGAGAGTAAGTATGTTATGGGGGTGCAACATTTTCTCATTGTTTTCTGGGGATGTTTTTTATGAATACCTGTGTGGTATCTAGTTACTGGGGGAGGGGACAGGGGGGTGGTTGGTGCACAACATGCAATTATCTATTATTTTTACTAAAATGGCCATATTCTCCTATTTTATCTTCTTGCAGTCTTTCCATACATACCATCTACATGGATCCCCATCTCCTTTGCAGTGAGTACAGAACAGTTTGTTATGATCTTATAATTTGTGCAGACCAGACATTGCATGCAGACCTGTGCCGAAGATGTGTATTTGAAATACACCTATTGTAGGATATATTAGGTAGATGTACAGTTTTATTTATTTATTTATATATATATATATATATATATATATATATATATATATATATATATATATATATATATATAACACACACAGAAGTATGTGGAACACCCCTTCAAATTAGTGGCTTCGACTATTTCAGCCACACCGTTCCTGACAGGTGTATAAAATCGAGCACACAGCCATGCAATCTCCATAGACAAACATTGGCAGTAGAATGGCCTTACTGAAGAGCTCAGTGACTTTCAATGTGGCACCGTCATAGGATGCCACCTTTCCAACAACTCAGTTCATTACATTTCTGCCGTGCTAGAGCTGCCCCGGTCCGCTAAGTGCTGTTATTGTGAAGTGGAAATGTGTAGGAGCAACAACCGTTAAACCGCAAAGTGGTAGGCCTCACAAGCTCACAGAACGGGAACGCCAAGTGCTGAAGCGCGTAAAAATCGACTGCCTCTGTTGCAACACTCACTACCAAGTTTCAAACTGCCTCTGGAAGCAACGTCAGCACAAGAAGTGTTCATCGGGAGCTTCATGAAATGGGTTTCCATGGCCGAGCAGCCGCACACAAGCCTAAGATCACCATACGCAATGCCAAGCGTCGGCTGGAGTGGTGTAAAGCTTGCCGCCATTGGACTCTGGAGCAGTGGAAACTTATTCTCTGGAGTGATCAATCACGCTTCACCATCTGGCAGTCCGACGGACAAATCTGGGTTTGGCGGATGCCAGGAGAATGCTACCTGCCCCAATGCATAGTGCAAACTGCAAAGTTTGGTGGAGGAGGAATAATGATCGGGGGCTGTTTCATGGTTCGGGCTAGGCCCCTTAGTTCCAGTGAAGGGAAATCTTAACGCTACAGCATACAATTACATTCTAGATAATTCTGTGCTTCCAACTTTGTGGCAACAGTTTGGGGAAGGCCCTTTCCTGTTTCAGCATGACAATGCCCCCGTGCACAAAGCGAGGTCCATACAGAAATGGTTTGTTTAGATTGGCGTGTAAGAACTTGACTGGCCTGCACAGAGCCCTGACCTTAACCCCATCCAAAACATTTGAGATGAATTGGAACGCCGACTGCGAGCCAGGCCTAATCGCCCAACATCAGTGCCCTACTTCACTAATGCTCTTGTGGCTGAATGGAAGCAATGTTCCAACATCTAGTGGAAAGCCTTCCCACAAGAGTGGAGGCTGTTATAGCATTAAAGGGGGGACCAACTCCATATTCATGCCCATGACTTTGGAATGAGATGTTCGACGAGCAGGTGTCCACATACTTCTGGTCATGTAGTGTATGTTAGTCAGTGGAGGCTCCTTTTTTTAGATAAAACTATACTAAATATATTCACGTCACCAAATAATTGATTGAAACACACCGTTTTGCAATGAAGATCTACAATAGCCTCAACAGCACCCTGTATGGTAGCACCATGGTGTAGCCAGAGGACAGCTCATCCTCCTCTGGGTACATTGACCTCAATAAAAAACCTAGGAGACTCATGGTTCTCACCCGCTTCCATACACTTACACAGTAATTATGTCAACTTCCGGAGGATGTCCTCCAACCTATCAGAGCTCTTGTAGCATGAACTGACATGTCCGCCCAATCAAAGGATCAGCGAATAAATCAAGTACTGAAAGCATAAGCTACAGCTAGCAAGCACTGCAGTGCATAAAATGTGGTGAGTCGTTGATTCAAAGAGAAAGACAATAGTTGAACAATTTTGAAATTAATTTCTTAAAAAATGAAGTAAGAGAGCGAGAGAGCTAGCTCTATTTCTTTTGTATTTTCTTTAACTTAGCTAGTGAATGCAGCTAGCTAGTTTAGCTTACTCAAACACCCGGTTCAAACAGAGTTATGTTAGCTAGCTGGCTATGGCTATCCAACACTGGAACTCTTCCAAGTCAAGGCTTTTGTTTTTATTAATTTATTGACATTGGGGCCCGCCAGTGTAACTGCTAAACTGCTTACTGACTGTACACTATACTGCATGATTGTAGTGCTAATATGGTGACAGCGATGTAGGCTGTGTGTCGAGGTTAGCAGTTCTGAAAGGAAGTTTTGGCTTGAAAGTTTTTTTTTTTTTTTTTTTTTTTTTTTTTTATGCCTGGTCACAGACAGCTTATGTGTTATGCACAAGCGAAGGGAAAATGTGAGAAGAGGAGAGCGCGTAGCTGCAAGAAGGAATTACACAACGAGTGAAGTGATCATGCTGGTTGTATGTGGCTGCTATGAAAGTGAAGTGTTTGCATATGATCAGGGGTGTATTAATTCCGCCGATTCTGTTGAAAAACGGTTCTTAAACGGAAGCAAATGGAACGAAACGGAAATAAACATACCTGAATTTGTCCAATCGTTTGCAACTGTTGGACTAATGATTACACCCTAAATCAGCTAGATGCAGGTAAGAGTGTGCAAGGCGGTATTGAATGTGTCACTGTGTCACCTTGATTACTCAACGTTTTCTCTCGACCTGTTGTTTCTACGTTGTAAACTTTTATTTATAGGCTTGGTTGTAGCAACCTCATGATGGGTATAGGGAAAATGTTAGTATCATGTAGTAGCTTAAACCTATCGATATTACATTGAGCTGGGTGAATGGAATATGAATGACGTCATCCAATATGCTGTAATAGAAATAAGCCCATGCTCATAAAACAAATAATCGTCCTCCCTCTTAAACAGCACCGACCGCCACTGTTAGATATATTATTTTAAATATCCTATGTTTCTCTAGTCTAAACCATTCCCTTGGCTTATGTCCATCTTGCTTTCTTTCTCTCCACTGCTGACGCCCCCAGCGCCAAACCTCCTACTCCCCAGAACCCCCATGTCCCCTGGGATGTTGGACGAACTCACCCAGCACCTAAGCCCCTTGGAGATTGAGACTACCGTGAGTACAGTAACCTCCCCACCTAAAGTCACACAGCAGCTAGCCTAGTCCCATACTGCAGGCCTATCAACTGTAGCCAACTCATCCATCATTGCAGAGACGCAGTTGCCGCTAAGCCAGTCTCCAAATGGACTGAACCTGCCGAAACTCAAAACAATCTTTATCTTCTAGTTGCATTGTCATCAGTTATGCATTTGTCTGACTTTTACTTTCCTATTGATATACAGCTGAGTTCTCTGTACTCCGAGTAACACAAGATGACCTGCGGAGTATGCCAAGTAACTCCTCTACGACTTGTGTTCTACTGAGGCCCACTGGATGTGGCATTTTCTTACATCTCATCACAATATATTGCTGTTCTATCCAACTGCTAGTATTGTCTTTGAGCCCATTGTCATGAATACAAATGTATAATATGTTGTAAGCGTAAAGTAGATATTAAATGCAGTGGTACATCCAGTGTGTTATATCACTTCTCATAAATTGACATCTTTAATTGTATTGTGCGTATTTAATTGTGTGTTATGAAATGTATTGTATAATGCTGTTGATTTCTGTTTCTCAGTAATTTTTTGTCTGTTATTGTTGGACTATATGTCTTAAACTTCTCTATCAAGAATAAATATTTATTTTCGCATTGTCTTTTTCATTAGTTTAGCTACCAATTTGATATTTTTGCACTAAGAGCCCAAGGCCTCTCCAGTAGAAAAAGGGTTTAACTACATATGATTTCCCCTATTGTCTTTACTACTGAGTAATGGTATACATATTGATAGCTGTAATGGCCCATGGTCAACAATAAGAGGATGGATAAAATATTGTACTGGACAAAGCAATATTTTTCATCAGATTTCCTCTCCTTGAATAAAGAGTACTCTGACCTATGGAATATTAATTTCCTTTGTTTTTATTAATTGACTAATGACTGCTTATCAGGTTGTAGCCAGCTACATTCGTTCGCAGCGACGCCGTTTTTCAAACAAAGTCAACACATCTACATTTACGGCATTTAGCAGACGCTCTTATCCAGAGTGACTTACAAATTGGTGCATTCACCTTATAGCCAGTGGGATAACCACTTTACAATATGTTTTATTTATTTATTGGGGGGTGGGGTAAGGGGGGGTAGAAGCTGCAGCCATTGCTAGCTAGCCAACACTACCAGCTAGCAGTACTGTAGCAACTAAATACAATATCATTTTAGTCAATGAGAATTTAGCAACGTAAAGCTTCACTTTCTGAACATTCGAGATGTGTAGTCCACTTGTGTAGCTAGCATGACTGACCTTGTGCTAGCTAGCCAACGTTTAATTATTTCTGCGTTATGAAAGGAACTAGACACGGACATAAATGATCTGTTTAGTGTGTTAACACACTATTGGTAGTTTGTTGTAACAAAGTATTGGTGCTAAACTGTGTGTTATTGGATGCTAGCATGCTAGTTATCTATGGCGTCATAGGATACGGTGCCCTGGGTGGTTTTCACGGAAGAATACTGTACCAAGTTAGCTAGCTGAATAAACTAAGTTAGTCTATTACTAGGAAACATTGAACCGCTGTAGTTTACAACAATTATAATTTCTAAAGTGGTCCTCTGTAGCTCAGCTGGTAGAGCACGGCGCTTGTAACGCCAAGGTAGTGGGTTCGATCCCCGGGACCACCCATACACAAAAAAAAAAAATGTATGCACGCATGACTGTAAGTCGCTTTGGATAAAAGCGTCTGCTAAATGGCATATTATTATATTATTATAAAGTGGAAGTTGGGAGAGTTATATTTGAGTGTTTCAGTGAAAGCTAAGTGAGGGAGGCCCCACTCTCTCGCTTCCCCAGATGTTTAGTTAATTTTATTCCGATCTCTTTTTTGCATTATTGTAGCCTTTTCTGTAGCCTGTCAACTACAGTGAGGGGAAAAAAAGTATTTGATCCCCTGCTGATTTTGTATGTTTGCCCACTGACAGACATGATCAGTCTATAATTTTAATGGTAGGTTTATTTGAACAGTGAGAGACAGAATAACAAAAAAATCCAGAAAAACGCATGTCAAAAATGTTATGAATTGATTTTGCATTTTAATGAGGGAAATAAGTATTTGACCCCTCTGCAAAACATGACTTAGTACTTGGTGGCAAAACCCTTGTTGGCAATCACAGAGGTCAGACGTTTCTTGTAGTTGGCCACCAGGTTTGCACACATCTCAGGAGGGATTTTGTCCCACTCCTCTTTGCAGATTTTCTCCAAGTCATTAGGGTTTCGAGGCTGACGATTGGCAACTCGAACCTTCAGCTCCCTCCACAGATTTTCTATGGGACTAAGGTCTGGAGACTGGCTAGGCCACTCCAGGACCTTAATGTGCTTCTTCTTGAGCCACTCCTTTGTTGCCTTGGCCGTATGTTTTGGGTCATTGTCATGCTGGAATACCCATCCACGACCCATTTTCAATGCCCTGGCTGAGGGAAGGAGGTTCTCACCCAAGATTTGATGGTACATGGCCCTGTCCATCGTCCCTTTGATGCGGTGAAGTTGTCCTGTCCCCTTGGCAGAAAAACACCCCCAAAGCATAATGTTTCCAACTCCATGTTTGACAGTGGGGATGGTGTTCTTGGGGTCATAGGCAGCATTCCTCCTCCTCCAAACATGGCGAGTTGAGTTGATGCCAAAGAGCTCGATTTTGGTCTCATCTGACCACAACACTTTCACCCAGTTCTCCTCTGAATCATTCAGATGTTCATTGGAAAACTTCAGACAGGCCTGTATATGTGCTTTCTTGAGCAGGGGGACCTTGCGGGCGCTGCAGGATTTCAGTCCTTCACGGCGTAGTGTGTTACCAATTGTTTTCTTGGTGACTATGGTCCCAGCTGCCTTGAGATCATTGACAAGATCCTCCCGTGTAGTTCTGGGCTGATTGCTCACCGTTCTCATGGTCATTAGAACTCCACGAGGTGAGATCTTGCATGGAGCCCCAGGCTGAGGGAGATTGACAGTGCTTTTGTGTTTCTTCCATTTGCGAATAATCACACCAACTGTTGTCACCTTCTCACCAAGCTGCTTGGCGATGGTCTTGTAGCCCATTCCAGCCTTGTGTAGGGCTACAATCTTGTCCCTGACATCCTTGGAGAGCTCTTTGGTCTTGGCCATGGTGGAGAGTTTAGAATCTGATTGATTGATTGCTTCTGTGGACAGGTGTCTTTTATACAGGTAACAAACTGAGATTAGGAGCACTCCCTTTAAGAGTGGGCTCCTAATCTCAGCTCGTTACCTGTATAAAAGACACCTGGGAGCCAGAAATCGTTCTGATTTGAGAGGGGGTCAAATACTAATTTCCCTCATTAAAATGCAAATCAATTTATAACATTTTTGACATGCGCTTTTCTGGATTTTGTTGTTGTTATTCTGTCTCTCACTGTTCAAATAAACCTACCATTAAAATTATAGACTGATCATTTCTTTGTCAGTGGGCAAACGTACAAAGTCAGCAGGGGATCAAATACTTTTTTCCCTCACTGTATGTGTCTGTCTATCCCTGTTCTCTCCTCTCTGTACAGGCCATACAAACGCTTCACACCGAGTGGCTGCTGCCACTCTAATCTGGTGGTCCCTGCACCCACGACCCACGTGGAGTTCCAGGTCTCCGGCAGCCTCTGGAACTGCCGTTCTGCGGCCAACAAGGCAGAGTTCATCTCAGCCTATGCTACCCTCCAGTCCCTCGACTTCTTGGCGCTGACGGAAACATGGATTACCACAGAAAACACTGCTACTTCTACTGCTCTTTCCTCGTCTGATCATGTGTTCTCGCATACCCCGAGAGCATCTGGTCAGCGCGGCGGTGGCACAGGAATCCTCATCTCTCCCAAGTGGACATTCTCTCTTTTCCCCCTGACCCATCTGTCTATCTCCCCATTTGAATTCCATGCTGTCACAGTCACTAACCCATTCAAGATTAACATCATCATTTATCGCCCTCCCTCCAGGTTCCCTTGGAGAGTTCATCAATGAGCTTGACGCCTTGATAAGTTCCTTTCCTGAGGATGGCTCACCCACCCCTCACAGTTCTGGGTGACTTTAATCTCCCTACGTCTGCCTTTGACTCATTTCTCTCTGCCTCCTTCTTTCCTCTTTTGACCTCACCCTCTCACCGTCCCCCCCTACTCACAAGACAGGCAATACGCTTGACCTCATCTTTACTAGATGCTGTTGTTCTACTAATCTCACTGCAACTCCCCTCCAAGTCTCCGACCACTACTTTGTATCCTTTTCTCTCTCGCTCTCCTCCAACACTACTCACTCTGCCCCTACTCAGATGGTAATGTGCTGTCGCAACCTTCGCTCTCTCTCTCCCGCTACTCTCTCCTCTTCCATCCTATCATCTCTTCCCTCTGCTAAATCCTTCTCCCTCCGATCTCCTGATTCTGCCTCCTCAACCCTCCTCTCCTCCCTTTCTGCATCTTTTGACTCTCTATGTCCCCTATCCTCCCGGCCGGCTCGGTCCTCCCCTCCTGCTCCGTGGCTTGACGACTCACTGCGAGCTCACAAAACAGGGCTCCGGGCAGCCGCGGAAATGGAGGAAAACTAGACTCCCTGCGGACCTGTCATCTTTTCACTCCCTCCTCTCTACATTTTCTTCCTCTGTTTCTGCTGCTAAAGCCACTTTCTACCACTCAAAATGTTAAGCCTCTGCCCCTAACCCTAGGAAGCTCTTTTCCACCTTCTCCTCCCTGCTGAATCTTCCTCCTCCTCCCCCTCCCTCCTCCCTCTCTGTGGATGACTTCGTCAACCATTTTGAAAAGAAGGTTGATGACATCCGATCCTCATTTATTAAGTCAAATGACACCGCTGGTCCTGCTCGTACTGCCCTACCCTATGCTTTGACTTCTTTCTCCCCTCTCTCTCCAGATGAAATCTTGCGACTTGTGACGGCCGGCCGCCCAACAACCTGCCCGCTTGACCCTATCAATGGCTCTTCTCCAGACCATTTCCGGAGACCTTCTCCCTTACCTCGCTCATCAACTCATCCTTGACCGCTGGCTATGTCCCTTCAGTCTTCAAGAGAGCGAGAGTTGCACCCCTCCTCAAAAAACCTACACTCGATCCCTCCGATGTCAACAACTACAGACCAGTATCCCTTCTTTCTTTTCTCTCCAAAACTCTTGAGCGTGCTGTCTCTAGCCAACTCTCCTGCTATCTCTCTCAGAATGACCTTCTTGATCCAAACCAGTCAGGTTTCAAGACTGGTCATTCAACTGAGACTGCACTTCTGTGTCATGGAGGCTCTCCGCACTGCTAAAGCTAACTCTATCTCCTCTGATCTTATCCTTCTAGACCCTATCTGCTGCCTTTGATACTGTGAATCATCAGATCCTCCTCTCCACCCTCTCCAAATTGGGCATCTCCGGCGCTGCTCACTCTTGGATTGCGTCCTACCTGACAGGTCGCTCCTACCAGGTGGCATGGCGAGAATCTGTCTCCGCACCACGTGCTCTCACCACTGGTGTCCCCCAAGGTTCAGTTCTAGGCCCTCTCCTATTCTCTCTATACACCAAGTCACTTGGCTCTGTCATATCCTCACATGGTCTCTCCTATCATTGCTACGCAGACGACACACAATTAATTTTCTCCTTTCCCCCTTCTGATAACCAGGTGGCGAATCGCATCTCTGCATGTCTGGCAGACATATCAGTGTGGATGTTGGATCACCACCTCAAGCTGAACCTCGGCAAGACGGAGCTGCTCTTCCTCCCGGGTAAGGACTGCCCGCTCCATGATCTCGCCATCACGGTTGACAACTCCATTGTGTCCTCCTCCCAGAGTGCAAAGAACCTTGGCGTGACCCTGGACAACACCCTGTCGTTCTCCGCTAACATCAAGGCGGTGACCCGATCCTGCAGGTTCATGCTCTACGACATTCGCAGAGTACGACCCTACCTTACACAGAAAGCGGCACAGGTCCTAATCCAGGCACTTGTCATCTCCCGTCTGGATTACTGCAACTCGCTGTTGGCTGGGCTCCCTGCCTGTGCCATTAAACCCCTACAACTTATCCAGAACGCTGCAGCCCGTCTGGTGTTCAACCTTCCCAAGTTCTCTCATGTCACCCCGCTCCTCCGCACTCTCCAATGGCTTCCAGTTGAAGCTCGCATCTACTACAAAACCATGGTGCTTGCCTACGGAGCTGTGAGGGGAACGGCACCTCCTTACCTTCAGGCTCTGATCAGACCCTACACCCAAACGAGGGCACTATGTTCATCCACTTCTGGCCTGCTAGCCCCCCTACCTCTATGGAAGCACAGTTCCCGCTCAGCCCAGTCAAAGCTATTCGCTGCTCTGGCACCCCAATGGTGGAACAAGCTCCCCCACGACGCCAGAACAGCGGAGTCAATGACCACCTTCCGGAGACACTTGAAACCCTACCTCTTTAAGGAATACCAGGAATACCCCCCCCCCCCCCCCCCATAAAAAAAATCAAAAATGTTTGCATCCCATGGTTAGATTACTGATTTTGCTGTCTAAAATTTAACAGGGAACCAGATTCCCAAGTAAGCTTTAAGTCTTGTTTCTTGTCATGGCTCTTCAGAAGTGCAACATTTCCTCTTTATGTTGAAATATTTCCTGAATGATTCAAATGCAGACGTGACTATTCATGTGGAAATAACTGATTCTCATGGCATTTGACCAGCTACATTGTTGGCATCAAGTGGCTACTGTACCTTCTATTGTCATAAAATGGGAAAGTACCTTGGGCTGTACATTTATTAAATTACTGTTTTGCCTTGAAGGTCGGAGAGCTTGCTTCCTCATATTTCACTGATCAGCGGATCTACAGTAGTTTCTGTAAGAAAGTGTAAACTAATTTACAGGGTTTACTTTGCAAGACAGTGTAGCATGATGTATAGTGTTGTAGGCCTACTTTGGGCCTACGGCCTCTACCAAAGGTTTGTGGCACAGGTGGTTATGCACTCGTCCATGCACCGCAAAAAGATCAAGCTACCCTTCATCTGTCATTTAAGCAATAAGGTATGAGAACCCGGGGATTATCATGAATCACAGATGAGGGCTGTTCTCACATGAAGCAGAGTGCCCGGATACGGCCCTTAAGAGTGTTACTCACGATAATCTGCGGGTTCGAGTTACTTTATTAAATGGTTGCCAACATATGAAAAAATTATATTAAAGGGAAAGCTTGACATTTTGGCAATCAAACCCTTTTTTCTATGTACCCAGAGTCAGATGAATTCATGGGTACCATTTTTTATATGTCTGTGTGCATTTTGAAAGAAGTTGATGGTCGTTTCTGGAGCCATTGCTAATGCTAACTAGCGTTGCTAAGGTGAATAGTATGGGCAAAAGCCAATAGTTCAGAGATTCTGAAGTTGCTAGCCAAGCGGACTGGTGGTCCGTCTTACGCAAAAAAGGTCGCTATGCAGGCTGGCTACTTCTCCTTTGCTAGCTAGCCAACTAAACCTAACTCACATCACATCAAGCAGCTGAAATGACGTTTGCATTTTCATTTGTTTTACCTTTGTTTCTATTTCCATTTCTTTGGATACAGTGCCTTGAAAAAGTATTCATCCCCCTTGGTGTTTTTCCAATTTTGTTGCATTACAACCTGTAATTTAAATTGATTTTAATTTGGATTTCATGTAATGGACATACACAAAATAGTCCAAATTGGTGAAGTGAAATGAAAAAAATAACGTGTTTCAAAAAATAAATGACGGAAAAGTGGTGCGTATATACAACTGTTCTGAAAGGCCCCGGAGTCTGCAACACCACTAAGCAAGGGGCTCCACCAAGCAAGCGGCACCATGAAGACCAAGGAGCTCTCCAAACAGGTCAGGGACTAAGTTGTGGAGAAGTACAGATCAGGGTTGGGTTATGAAAAAATATCTGGGTGGAGATTCCTATGGGTTGGGAGCGATCAGCCAATGATCAGAGCATTGTCTTCTTCAAATTGGGTTAACTATGGTTTTTAAATGTATTTAAGATACAGTATATCACCGCATTCTAGTGGCCACAATAAATCAATGACACAAGATTTGGGTCAGGACTCCAGTACTGCAAGTGGCAGTAAATCACCAATATTAGCTTTATGCTTTTTTCAAACACAAAAGAAGAAGAAAATTGACTACTTCAAAATGGAGATGGCCTCAATGACACTGTACGTGCTGTCACGATGATATTGATCATTCAAATGGAATTACCTGGGGACAAGGAATTGTAATTCCTTGCCTGGGATTATTGTGAATAACTTGCGGCTATCAACCAATCAGGATCCAAGTTTACAGTTTTATAATGACTGTAGCCTATAATGGGACAAAGGACATTCTGATATTGTAATTGATTGATTGACTGTCTGAATTGTACCATAATCTTGGCATTTATGTTTTTTAATCATGATCTCTCTTGTAGGCCTATATTCAATGGTTTTGCATACTTGATCAAGTGTGCAGGGGCAAGTGGCCAAGCTTATTTCCCCTTGACTTGAGGGATAAACTTTTATTGTATATATTTCAGATCCATATAAGAAACTACTCAATATAAAAATAGGCAGACTAAATCATGATTTTATGTGGTTGGCCTATTATGAGAAATACAGTGCATTCAGAAAGTATTCAGACCCGTTGACTTTTTCCACATTTTGTTATGTTACAGCCTTATTCTAAAATTGATTAAATAAAAAATTGTCCTCATCAATCTACACGCAGTACCCCATAATGACAAAGCAAAAATAGGTTTTTAGAAATGTTTGCAAATGTATTAAAAATAGAAAACAGAAATACCTTATTTACATAAGTATTCCGACCCTTTGCTATGAGACTCAAAATAAATTGAGCTCAGGTGCATCCTGTTTCTATTGATCATCCTTGAGATGTTTCTACAACTTGATTGGAGTCCACCTGTGGTAAATTCAATTGATTGGACATGATTTGGAAAGGCACACACCTGTCTATATAAGGTCCCACAGTTGACAGTGCATGTTAGAGCAAAAACCAAGCCATGAAGTCTAAGGAATTGTCCGTAGAGCGCCGAGACTGGATTGTGTTGAGGCACAGATCTGGGGAAGAACACCAAAAAATGGCTGCAGCATTGAAGGTCCCCAAGAACACATGACAGCCCCCTTGGAAGTTTGCCAAAAGACACCTAAAGACTCTCAGACCATGTGAAACAAGATTCTCTGGTCTAATGAAACCAAGATTGAACTCTTTGGCCTGAATGCCAAATGTCACTTCTGGAGGAAACCTGGCACCATCCCTACGGTGGAGCATGGTGGTGGCAGCATCATGCTGTGGGGATGTTTTTCAGCGGCAGGGACTGGGAGACTTGATGAAAACCTGCTCCAGAGCGCTCAGGACCTCAGACTGGGTTGAAGGTTCACCTTCCAACAGGACGACGACCCTAAGCACACAGCCAAGACAACACAGGAGTGGCATTGGGACAAGTCTCTGTATGTCCTTGAGTGGCCCAGCCAATTTAATCAGTTTAAGAATAAGGCTGTAACATAACAAAATGTGTAAAAAGTCAAGGGGTCGGAATACTTCCAGAGTGCACTGTATGTTCCTGAGAAAAAAAATACCTACTTGGAATTTGAGCTAGTTTCGTTTCCGGCTGTCTCCTATGTGGCGCTGCACTATCTACTTTCGCTTTCTCGGAAACCACATGGTTTCTACACAGCCGTTCCATCATTTTTGGCCACTCCCGCCGACAGAACCTGCAGAGCGCTTGCTAAGATAAATGAAGGTACGACCGTTTTACTTTGCCAAGCATTTGTAATAAATACACTATAGTCAGCAAGACAGCTTTTTGAGTTATGTATATTGCTTTTAAAATGTTGAACATTCCATTGCAGTACAGGATGAACTACCCAAAATAGCTGTGACATTACTTTCAAAGCTTTTGTTCAATAATATGTTAAGTTTCTATTTACGGTCTGAATAAGTTGCGTTTCTGATTTCAGGCTGAGGGAGGTTGCTCGAAAAGAACAGCGGTAAAACGCGCATTGGACTTTCATTGGTTCTCTACTGACCCGTATGGGTTGTGCCAATAAACAGCTGTTCATGTGAAAGTTGATCTTTACAGAATTATTTTATTGGCAATAGCCTGCCTACCTAAATGTTCACATGTTTTCTGAAGCACAAGGCTGGGGAAGTTATTGGAGGAACCTTTTCCCATCTATCTTGACTTCACCTTTTTAGTACCGTTTTCAACATTAATCAAGGTAGGTACAGCTTACTGTAACTGGTAGTTACTGCAATCAATAAATATCGGGTAAAACACATCCAAAAACGCAATTGTGCATGCAGGGAATTTTGTGTCATAGATAGCGTCAAATCAAGGGATGTGTTGAAATAAGTATACAAAACGTGTTTGTTTTACTTGGTAATAATAACCATTTAATTTTCTTATATTATTGAAACCGTCAAATATAGTGTCAATATTTTCTTTCCAAATTATTGTCACAAAATAGATTGTCTATTCATAGAATTTGGTTTTGTAAGAACATGTAATTTCTGCCATTTTCTTCTAATGCTTTTTTTGAATAATTTTCTTTGAAAATGGTATTAGGTTTCACTGGCAGCTACTGGCACATATATTTTTGCATAATGTCACTTGTGCAGATTAATTTGGCAAAAGTGATTAGGCCACCTAATAATTAATTGCATACTGAGTAAATGCATGTGTAATAACTAAAAGTGTGGTACAGTAATTGAACATACTTCTATCATGTTTTTGTTTTTTTGTCTTGCAATGCTGTTTTCAGAATGTATTTGCTTGAACCATATTCATAATCGTACAAAAACACTTCAGCTGGTCAAAGTTGATCTTGCAATACTTCAAAGATGCAGGTTTAGAAAAAGCCACCACAACCGCAATCATAGCTGTTGATTGAATATAGTTTGCTTCAATCAATCAGCATGTGATAATGGTTGTACATTCTTCATTTGGAACAGGAAACTCTAATTAGAAATATATCTTGATAAGAGACACCGGACACTCAATGGTTCACTCTAACAATTACATAATTTGCAAACGAAGCATTTGTGTTTAGTGAGTCCACCAGATCAGAGGGAGTAGGGATGACCAGGTATGTTCTCTTGATAAGTGCGTGAATTTGACAATTTTCTTAAGTAGTACTTTAAAGTATTTTTACTAAAGTACTTTACACAATGGCTTAAATTGTGACATTGCAGGAAAGTGACATGCACTTCAATTGAATTCCAATCTAGCTACTTTAGCTACTAAAGCTTGTTTAAACTTTACCCCTTCACTGAAATATACACAGAATGCAGTTAAGAAGTTCAATGAAAAACAGTTCAGCCATTATCCCATTAGGCAACATTGGTGTTACCCAGCAGTACTATAGAGCTGCTGACTCTCTTCCTCAACCTTTCAAAGACTAAAGAAGCTTATAGCTGACTGTATGTCAGAGTTTTCAAATCAGGAAGTGAATTAAAATGCAATTAATTAATTTAAATTATACATTGTTTTCTGTGAGGATTTTTCAATTAACTTCCTGAATTTTCAGAAGTGAAAACTGAACTGAGACCAACTCTGATGTACAGTGCCTTGCAAAAGTATTCATCCCGCTTGGCGTTTTTCCTATTTTGTTGCATTACAACCTGTAATTTAAATGGATTTTTATTTGGATTTCTTGTAATGGACATACACAAAATAGTCCAAATTGGTGAAGTGAAATGAAAAAGAAAACTTGTTTAAAAAGAAATTCTAAAAAATAAATAATGGAAAACTGGTGCGTGCATATATATTCCCCCCCTTTGCGATGAAGCCCCTAAATAAGATCTGGTGCAACCAATTACCTTCAGAAGTCACATAATTAGTTAAATAAAGTCCACCTGTGTGCAATCTAAGTGTCACATGATCTGTCACATGATCTCAGTATGTATACACCTGTTCTGAAAGGCCCCAGAGTCTGCAACACCACTAAGCAAGGGGCACCATGAAGACCAAGGAGCTCTCCAAACAGGTCAGGGACAAGGTTGTGGAGAAGTACAGATCAGGGTTGGGTTATAAATAAATATCAGAAACTTTGAACATCCCATGGAGCACCATTAAATCCATTATTAAAAAATGGAAAGAATATGGCACCACAACAAACCTGCCAAGAGAGGGCCGCCCACCAAAACACGTTCGGTGTTTGCCAAAAGGCATGTGGGAGACTCCTCAAACATATGGAAGAAGGTACTCTGGTCAAATGAGACTAAAATTGAGCTTTTTGGCCATCAAGGAAAACGCTATGTCTGGCGCAAACCCAACACCTCTCATCACCCTGAGAACACCATCCCCACAGTGAAGCATGGTGGTGGCAGCATCATGCTGTGGGGAGGTTTTTCATCGGCAGGGACTGGGAAACTGGTCAGAATTGAAGGAATGATGGATGGCGCTAAATACAGGGTAATTCTTGAGGGAAACCTGTTTCAATCTTCCAGAGATTTGAGACTGGGACGGAGGTTCACCTTCCAGCAGGACAATGACCCTAAGCATACTGCTAAAGCAACACTCAAGTGGTTTAAGGGGAAACATTTAAATGTATTGGAATGGCCTACTCTAAGCCCAGACCTCAATCCAATTGAGAATCTGTGGTATGACTTAAAGATTGCTGTACACCAGCGGAACCCATCCAACTTGAAGGAGCTGGAGCAGTTTTTCCTTGAAGAATGGGCAAAAATCCCAGTGGCTAGATGTGCCAAGCTTATAGAGACATACCCCAAGAGACTTGCAGCTGTAATTGCTGCAAAAGGTGGCTACACGAAGTATTGACTTTGGGGGGGGGGGGGTGAATAGTTATGCACGCTCAAGTTTCCTTTTTTTAAATCTTATTTCTTGTTTGTTTCACAAGAACAAATATTTTTCATCTTCAAAGTGGTAGGCATGTTGTGTAAATCAAATGATACAAACCCCCCCAAAAATCAATTTTAATTCCAGGTTGTAAGGCAACAAAATAGGAAAAATGGCAAGGGGGGTGAATACTTTCGCAAGCCACTGTACATGGATATAATGTAGACGAAGTGCAGTTGGTGAGTTTAATATTAGACCGGTGACGTCGAGAGCCGGTGCGGGATTAGGCTTGACAATGGCTGTGTGTCATCTGTGGAAGTGGTATAAATTTGATCACAGCGTCTGAAACTAAGCACCTCAGAATTACAAAGCAGCCTCTATGTGCAGTTGTCGATAAATATGACACGCAGTAGGCTATGTACTGTAACTGGTTATCCTCTGACCACCATATGTTGAGGTGCCTATGGAATGGTACAGGGGGAAACAATGATTTTCTCTGTCCCTGGTTCCTAGATGGCACAGTGGTTACAGCTGCAGAAATTAGACTCCAAGTACCTGGAGCAGGTGGACCAGCTGTATGATGATACTTTCCCTATGGCGATCCGCCAGTACCTCAGTGCCTGGATCGAGAGCCATGACTGGTGAGTGAGTAGCAGTGGCTGACTGACTAAGTCTGTAATTTACACAGTCAGTACGTGTAGGTGTGTTTGAAGCCTGTGTACTGTTCTCATGATTGAATATGCTACTGTTTGTTATTCTAGGTAAGGGATAGGCAACTGGCGGGCCGCAGATCAATTCTCCCCCCCCCCTCAATTAGCCATGTGAGATTTAAAAAAATTTAGAATGGTAAATTAGTCTAGGAGCCAGCTATCTAAACTTGTAGTCACTCTCACTCAAATATCATATTAAAAACGGCAATCATTTCTCTCCAGCCTATGGCAAAATGTGTAGAATTGCAGGAAATTAGCGTTGCCTGATCTACATGCATGGGTAGATGATTGCTGTGAAAGCCTGCGCCAACTACTGTAATAAGAAAACTGAAAGTAAGATTAAGAGATGTATCAAGGTTGCGATGTGGATGACACTTTCGTTGTTAATGTACAGGTTGTCAAACTCTTTACCTCACACCTAAGATACAGTGGGGGAAAAAAGTATTTAGTCAGCCACCAATTGTGAAAGTTCTCCCACTTAAAAAGATGAGAGAGGTCTGTAATTTTCATCATAGGTACACGTCAACTATGACAGACAAATTGAGGGGGAAAAAATCCAGAAAATCACATTGTAGAATTTTTTATGAATTTATTTGCAAATTATGGTGGGAAATAAGTATTTGGTCACCTACAAACAAGCAAGATTTCTGGCTCTCACAGACCTGTAACTTCTTCTTTAAGAGGCTCCTCTGTCCTCCACTCGTTACCTGTATTAATGGCACCTGTTTGAACTTGTTATCAGTATAAAAGACACCTGTCCACAACCTCAAACAGTCACACTCCAAACTCCACTATGGCCAAGACCAAAGAGCTGTCAAAGGACACCAGAAACACAATTGTAGACCTGCACCAGGCTGGGAAGACTGAATCTGCAATAGGTAAGTAGCTTGGTTTGAAGAAATCAACTGTGGGAGCAATTATTAGGAAATGGAAGACATACAAGACCACTGATAATCTCCCTCGATCTGGGGCTCCACGCAAGATCTCACCCCGTGGGGTCAAAATGATCACAAGAACGGTGAGCAAAAATCCCAGAACCACACGGGGGGACCTAGTGAATGACCTGCAGAGAGCTGGGACCAAAGTAACAAAGCCTACCATCAGTAACACACTACGCCGCCAGGGACTAAAATCCTGCAGTGCCAGACGTGTCCCCCTGCTTAAGCCAGTACATGTCCAGGCCCGTCTGAAGTTTGCTAGAGTGCATTTGGATGATCCAGAAGAGGATTGAGAGAATGTCATATGGTCAGATGAAACCAAAATAGAACTTTTTGGTAAAAACTCAACTCGTCATGTTTGGAGGACAAAGAATGCTGAGTTGCATCCAAAGAACACCATACCTACTGTGAAGCATGGGGGTGGAAACATCATGCTTTGAGGCTGTTTTTCTGCAAAGGGACCAGGATGACTGATCCGTGTAAAGGAAAGAATGAATGGGGCCATGTATCGTGAGATTTTGAGTGAAAACCTCCTTCCATCAGCAAGGGCATTGAAGATGAAACGTGGCTGGGTCTTTAAGCATGACAATGATCCCAAACACACCGCCCGGGCAACGAAGGAGTGGCTTTGTATGAAGCATGTCAAGGTCCTGGAGTGGCCTAGCCAGTCTCCAGATCTCAACCCCATAGAAAATCTTTGGAGGGAGTTGAAAGTCTGTGTTGCCCAGCGACAGCCCCAAAACATCACTGCTCTAGAGGAGATCTGCATGGAGGAATGGGCCAAAATACCAGCAACAGTGTGTGAAAACCTTGTGAAGACTTACAGAAAACGTTTGACCTGTGTCATTGCCAACAAAGGGTATATAACAAAGTATTGAGAAACTTTTGTTATTGACCAAATACTTATTTTCCACCATAATTTGCAAATAAATTCATTAAAAATCCTACAATGTGATTTTCTGGAAAATTTTTCTCATTTTTTCTGTCATAGTTGACGTGTACCTATGATGAAAATTACAGGCCTCTCTCATCTTTTTAAGTGGGAGAACTTGCACAATTGGTGGCTGACTAAATACATTTTTTCCCCACTGTACTGTGTTCCGTGGGCTGGTTGCTATCATTTTAAATGATGACAATAGATTTCAAAATCCTGCCCCATTTGGTTCACCTCCTGCAGGGACATGGTGGCCACCAGTGTTTCCCTGGCGACGGTCCGTTTCCATGACCTCCTGGGCCAGTTGGACAACCAGTACAGCTGCTTCGCCTTGGAGAACAACTTCCTGTTGCAACACAATATACGCAAGATTAAACGCAACCTGCAGGTAAGGCCAGGGTGGAATGCGGTATTCATTTGTAAGGATTGACATGGATTTATAAGGTAAAAACACTCAGGCACTGGCTATTGAGTATTATTCCGCAAGACTGGTGCTTTGATTCTAAGAAAGAATGCTGCTCTGGAGATGGTGTTTTAATGTCAGATCAGGGCCAATCAGGATCGAGGGTATCAACAATATTTCAATCTGATGTAATGACAGAAACTACACTACATGACCAAAAGTATGTGGACACCTGCTCGTCGAACATCTCATTCAAAAATCATGGGCATTAATATGGAGTTGGTCCCCTCTTTGCTGCAATAACCTCCTCCACTCTTCTGGGAAGGCTTTCCACTAGATGTTGGAACATTGCTGCGGGGACTTGCTTCCATTCAGCCACAAGAGCATTAGTGAGGTTGGGCACTGATGTTGAGCGATTAGGCCTGGCTCGCAGTCGGCGTTCCAATTCATCCCAAAGGTGTTCGATCTCGACCAACCATTAATGTATGGACCTCGATTTGTGCACGGGGGCATTGCCATGCTGAAACAGGAAAGGGCCTTCCCCAAACTGTTGCCACAAAGTTGGAAGCACAGAATTATCTAGATTGTAATTGAATACTGTAGCGTTAAGATTTCCCTTCACTGGAACTAAAGGGCCTAGCCCAAACTATGAAAAACAGCCCCAGACCATTATTCCTCCTCCACCAAACTTTAGAGTTGGCACTATGCATTGGGGCAGGTAGTGTTCTCCTGGCATCCGCCAAACCCAGATTAGTCCGTCGGACTGCCAGATGGTGAAGCGTGATTCATCACTCCAGAGAACGCGTTTCCACTGCTCCAGAGTCCAGTGGCGGCGAGCTTTACACCACTCCAGCCAACGCTTGGCATTGCGCATGGTGATCTTAGGCTTGTGTGCTGCTGCTCGGCCATGGAAACCCATTCCATGAAGTGCCCGACGAACAGTTATTGTGCTGATGTTGCTTCCAGAGGCAGTTTGGAATTCAGTAGTGAGTGTTGCAACCGAGGACAGAAAATTATTTACTCACTTCAGCACTCGGCAGTTCCACTCTGTGAGCTTGTGTGGCCTACCACTTTGCGGCTGAGCCGTTGTTGCTCCTAGATGTTTCCACTTCACAATAACAGCACTTACAGTTGACCGGGGCAGCTCTAGCAGGGCTGTTGGAAAAGTGGCATCCTATGACGGTGCCATGTTGAAAGTCACTGAGCTCTTCAGTAAAGCCATTCTACTGTCAATGTTTGTCTATGGAGATTGCATGGCTGTGTGCTCGATTTTATATACTTGCCAGCAACTGGTGTGGCAGAAATAGCCAAATCCACTAATTTGAAGGGGTGTCCACATACTATTGTGTGTATATATAGTGTATCTTGAGGTTCTTTAAAGCAATAAGTAACTATTGTATTGTTTGAGTTTTCAAACAGGAACTGGCTATCCAGTCCTTTGTTACAGAAGCCTTTTGATTTAGCAAGCTTAAAGCTGCAATATGTAAATTCTTGGGCGACCCAACCAAATCCACATAGAAATGTGAGGTATAGATCTGTCATTCTCATTGAAAGCAAGTCTAAGAAGTGGTAGATATGTTGTATGTGCGCTATTTCTGTGTTTCTCGTTTGTAAGTTTAGTTTTTGCTTCTTTCACTTTCGGTTTTGTACCCCAGCTTCAAACAGCTGAAAATACAATATTTTTGGTTATTGAAAATAATATTCACAGCAATTTAGATGGTACAATGATTCTCTACACTTGCTTGTTTTGCCACATAAACTGAAATTAGAATTTTAGCAACCAGGAAATGGCGGTGCGATTTCTGCATATTGCACCTTTAATGTTTTATCTGGTTTGGTTGACAGGTTGTTTATAATCAGCATAGCAGGGACATTTCCTTTTTATTAATTACATTTCCAAGAGGTAGCAACTAGCAAGTATGTGAAAAAAAACAGTGGTGCTGGAACAGAACCTTGAGGAACACCCATTCAACTTTTAAAGTTGATTAACTGTCTTCCCAGGACCACTTTCAGGCGGACCCTTTGCACATGGCCATAACTATATGTAACTGTCTGAAAGAGGAGAAGAAAATCCTGGCATCCGCCTTAAAAAAAGAGGTGAGACACTTATCTTGCCTTTTTCATACTGCTTTATGGAAATGTGGGGGTATAGTCTGTTGTAGTGTGTACATGTTCTGAATTGTGATTATGATGCATCCTCTTATGTGTTTTCTAGAAAAGTTATTGTATGGACAATTTAGCCATGAACTGTGATATTTCAGCACATTTCTTAGCAGTATGTGTGTGTGTATGTATTTTTATATATATATATATATATAAATATAAATAAAAAGTAAACCGCCTCTGATATGATGTATTTTATGTTCAATCATTGCTGCAACAGAAGTAGCATTTCAGAGTGTGAAAACAGACCATATTGTCTGTAACTGTTTTTGTCAGGAAAACGTTGGGTCCACACAAAATAATGTGGTGTTGGAGAAACAGAAAGAGCTGAACAACAAAGTCAAAGACCTGAGGAACCAAGTTCAGGTGCGCTCATTTGGCCATTACCATGTGATATTGGTTATGTGTTTTTTTTGTCATGCAAACTACTACGGCACTGTCCATTGTATTGTCATTCTACATGAAAAATAGCCAGTTGAACAGTCTGGGAGAGTAGGATAGAAAATGTTTTTCACAAACATCATCGATGTCCATGAAAAACCAAGTGTGACTTCTGTCCTCTTCAGGATGCAGAGCAGGAGATTAAGTCACTGGAGGACCTACAGGATGAACATGACTTTAAGAAGAAGACCCTGCAGAACCGAGGTACTGTAGGAGTTATAGCCTCTAAGCCTGGTCCTAGTCTATTTCAACAGCCTGGGTCTGGGACACGAGACTAGACTGGTCCCAGATCTGTTAATGCTATATGTCAGGGTTCCCCAACAGGCGGTCCAATGGCCGAATTTGGCCCCCCCAAGTTTTATTGAGCCCCCCAAAAATACATACCGTGCCCTTGACTTTTTCCACATTTTGTTACGTTACAGCCTTATTCTAAAATTGATTTAAATGTTTTTTTCCCCTCATCAATTTACACAAAATACCCCATAATGACAAAGCAAAAATAGGTTTTTAGACATTTTTTGCAAATGTATTACTAAATAAAAAACAGAAATAATACATTTACATAAGTATTCAGACCCTTTACTCAGTACTTTGTTGAAGCACCTTTGGCAGCGATTACAGCCTTGAGTCTTCTTCGGTATGACGCTACAAGCTTGGCACACCTGTATTTGGGGAGTTTCTCCAATTCTTCTCTGCAGATCCTCTCAAGCTCTGTCAGGTTGGATGAGGAGCGTTGCTGCACAGCTATTTTCAGGTCTCTCCAGAAATGTTAGATTGGGTTCAAGTCCAGGCTCTGGCTGGGCCATTCAAGGACATTCAGAGACTTGTCCCGAAGTCACTCCTGCGTTGTCTTGGCTGTGTGCTTAGGGTCATTGTCCTGTTCGAAGGGGAACCTTCGCCCCAGTCTGAGGTCCCGAGGAGGTTTTTATGAAGGATCTCTCTGTACTTTTCTCCGTTTATCTTTCCCTCGATCATGACTAGTCTCCCAGTCCCTGCCGCTGAAAAACATCCCCACAGCATGATGCTGCCACCACCATGCTTCACCGTAGGGATGGTGACAGGTTTCCTCCAGACGTGACGCTTAGCATTCAGGCCAAAGAGTTCAATCTTGGTTTCATCAGACCAGAGAATCTTGTTTCTCATGGTCTGGAGTCTTTAAGTGCCTTTTGGCAAACTCCAAGCGGGCTGTCATGTGCCTTTTACGGAGGAGTGGCTTCCGTCTGGCCTCTCTACCATAAAGGCCTGATTGGTGGAGTGCTGCAGAGATGGTTGTCCTTCTGGAAGTTTCTCCCATTTCCACAGAGGAATCTAGACCACTGTCAGAGTGACCATCGGTTTCTTGGTCACCTCCCTGACCAAGGCCCTTCTCCCCCGATTGCTCAGTTTGGCTGGGCGGCCAGCTCTAGGAATCCTGTCTCGGAGCTCTACAGACAATTCCTTCGACCTCATGGCTTGGTTTTTGCTCTGACATGCACTGTCAACTGTGGGACCTTATATACACAGGTGTGTGCCTTTCCAAATCATGTCCAATCAATTGAATTTACCATAGGTGGACTCCAATAAAGTTGTAGAAACATCTCAAGGATGATCAATGGAAACAGGATGCACCTGAGCTCAATTTCGAGGCTCATAGCAAAGGGTCTGAATACTTATGTAAATAAGGTATTTTTGTTTATTTTTAATACATTTGCTAAAATGTAAAAAAAAACTGTTTTCGCTTTGTCGTTATGGGGTATTGTGTGTAGATTGTTGAGGATTATTATTATTTTTTAAATCCATTGTAGAATAAGGTTGTAACATAACAAAATGTGGAAAAAGTCAACGGGTCTGAATAGTTTCAGAAATGTTTGTAAATCTTTTCCCAAGTATTCCCACATATAATAGAGAGACACTTGATCATATACAAATGTAAGCAAGGTTTGAAATGATTGTTTTAGTCTAATATTATATCTGTTTGGGCTTCTTGCGGTCATCATCTAGATGATGATCCCTGCTCTATGCTTTCGCCAATGTGAAGGCACTGAAATAACAACTTACTCCTACTGTACTAAAAACTAGTTTCCGGGCTGAAGTATCTGTGCTGTGAAATTCCAGACCTTTCTTTTAATATCAAATTGGGAATGTTTAATGCTATATCAATTGTGACTCTCTGTACTTGTCAGTGGAACAAGAGGTGAATGGGATGACACTGTCACTGGTGGTACAGAAAGAGATCCGTGAAGAGGAGATGGTCATCAGTGCGATGTTCATCAAACTCAACATAACCAGAGAGGTGTGTGTGCGTGGATGCGTGTGTGTCCGAGTGTGTACGCTGTATGGTGAGCTTGTGATGTATGGTTAGCTTGTGATGTATGGTTAGCTTGTGATGTATGGTTAGCTTGTGGTGTTTGTTTCTCCCGACCTATAGGCGGTGGTGCATCAGATAGCTGACATCCTGAACTTGGCCGAGCAGATCCAGTACACCCTGGTGATGGAGGAGATGCCTGACTGGAAGCACAGACAGCAGATTGCGTGTATTGGTGGTCCACCTAATGCCTGTCTAGACCAGCTACAAACCTGGTCAGCCCTGCCTCCTGTCCACCTCAGCTCCTGCCACTGCCCTTACACCTAACCTTAGACCCTGTAAGATACTTTCAACAGCACACTTTCAACCATAACTGTGTGTGTGTGTGTGTGTGTGTGTGCGTGTGTGTGGGTGTGCAGGTTCACTGCAGTGGCAGAGGGCTTACAGCAGGTACGCCAGCAGCTGAAGAAGCTTCAGGAGCTGGAACAGAAGTACACATACGAGAAAGACCCCATCGCTCAGGGAAAAAGCACTCTGGAGGAACGCGCTCTCGTCCTGTTCAAGAACCTCATTGTCAAGTGAGACCCCGCTCTATGTCACCTATGTCTATGTTCTTGTACCCTATGCTTTGACTTCTTTCTCCCCTCTCTCTCCAGATGAAATCTTGAGACTTGTGACGGCCGGCCGCCCAACAACCTGCCCGCTTGACCCTATCCCATCCTCTCTTCTCCAGACCATTTCCGGAGACCTTCTCCCCTACCTCACCTCGCTCATCAACTCATCCTTGACCGCTGGCTATGTCCCTTCCGTCTTCAAGAGAGCGAGAGTTGCACCCCTTCTCAAAAAACCTACATTCGATCCCTTCTTTCTTTTCTCTCCAAAACTCTTGAGCGTGCCGTCTTTAGCCAACTCTCTTGCTATCTCTCTCAGAATGACCTTCTTGATCCAAACCAGTCAGGTTTCAAGACTGGTCATTCAACTGAGACTGCTCTTCTCTGTGTCATGGAGGCTCTCCGCACTGCTAAAGCTAACTCTCTCTCCTCTGCACTTGTCCTTCTAGACCTGTCTGCTGCCTTTGATACTGTGAACCATCAGATCCTCCTCTCCACCCTCTCCGAGTTGGGCATCTCCGGCACGACTCACTCTTGGATTGCATCCTACCTGACAGGTCGCTCCTACCAGGTGGCATGGCGAGAATCTGTCTCCGCACCACGTGCTCTCACCACTGGTGTCCCCCAGGGCTCAGTTCTAGGCCCTCTCCTATTCTCGCTATACACCAAGTCACTTGGCTCTGTCATATCCTCACATGGCCTCTCCTATCATTGCTACGCAGACGACACACAATTATTCTTCTCCTTTCCCCCTTCTGATAACCAGGTGGCGAATCGCATCCCTGCATGTCAGTGTGGATGACGGATCACCACCTCAAGCTGAACCTCGGCAAGACGGAGCTGCTCTTCCTCCCGGGGAAGGACTGCCTGTTCAATGATCTCGCCATCACGGTTGACAACTCCATTGTGTCCTCTTCCCAGAGTGCAAAGAACCTTGGCGTGACCCTGGACAACACCCTGTCGTTCTCCGCTAACATCAAGGCGGTGACCCGATCCTGTAGGTTCATGCTCTACAACATTCGCAGAGTACGACCCTGCCTTACACAGGAAGCGGCACAGGTCCTAATCCAGGCACTTGTCATCTCCCGTCTGGATTACTGCAACTCGCTGTTGGCTGGGCTCCCTGCCTGTGCCATTAAACCCCTACAACTCCTCCAGAACGCTGCAGCCCGTCTGGTGTTCAACCTTCCCAAGTTCTCTCACGTCACCCCGCTCCTCCGCACACTCCACTGGCTTCCAGTTGAAGCTCGCATCTGCTACAAGACCATGGTGCTTGCCTACGGAGCTGTGAGGGGAACGGCACCTCCGTACCTTCAGGCTCTGATCAGTCCCTACACCCAAACGAGGGCATTGCGTTCATCCACCTCTGGCCTGCTGGCCCCCCTACCTCTGCGGAAGCACAGTTCCCGCTCAGCCCAGTCAAAACTGTTCGCTGCTCTGGCACCCCAATGGTGGAACAAGCTCCCTCACGACACCAGAACAGCGGAATCACTCACCACCTTCCGGAGACACTTGAAACCCCACCTCTTTAAGGAATACCTGGGATAGGATAAAGTAATCCTTCTACCCCCCCTTACCCCACCCCAAAGAAGAAGAAAAAAATTAAAACATTTAAAATATTGTAAAGTGGTTGTCCCACTGGCAATCATAAGGTGAATGCACCAATTTGTAAGTCGCTCTGGATAAGAGCGTCTGCTAAATGACGAAAATGAAATGTAAAATGTTGTAGCAATCACATACACATTAGGGTTTAATCAGTATACCGGGACTTCCCGACCAAGCTCCTTCCCGATTCTCGAGAAAAATATTGATGGGTCCTGTGGACCGATAATATACACATTTTATGCAGCACTAATGCAAAAATACTAAATATGCTTTGCGAATACCTGCATGAATGAACAGGACATATCAATATCTGGCTTCATTCATAGCCTACATTAGACAAGTCCTCACATCGCTAGCAGCCTACCATATTTTGCAAACTCAATGTAAAGTCCCCAATAGAAAACATAACTTCTATAAATTGCATTGCTGACTATCATGTGTAGGCTACACGCAACCTCTTGACGCAGTTCCTGAAGGCAATCTCCACCTCACATTCACAAATCTTCAAACTATCTTTGTGGCACTGGCAGAGTCTCACAATATAAACAGGAGCCACTCACTGTTACCAAAATGTCTGGTACATTGTGTTCACAAACGTGCTCGAGGAAATAGACATTTGCAACATTGATCCATAATGTTACAATAACAAAAAGAGTGCACGGGTGCTATCCATGTTGCTGAATCTCCACTACTAGGCCTACTTGCTTGTCTGTTTGTTTAGCGGAGAATCAGATAAGTTGTTCCCTGTGACAAAGTCACCACAATACCACAACCTTCTGAAATCCCCCGATAGCCAGGTGCAGGGGATAGAAAAGGGCCAACAAGCTGGCTGACATCTCAAACGAATTACATTTTCACTAGGCTGTAGGCTAATAACCTCATCATATTTGTTCTGTCTCCTGGGCTTCATAACCACGTCTTTATAACAATTCAATAATGATGAGACTGGAGACAGGAATCTGTTAAAACATTTATCTAGAACGTGTTCAGTCTCAACACATGCAACTCCCATGATGCTCTGTTGCACAACCCCAATACACCACATCTCCTCCTTTCTTACTTAATTTTTTATTTATTTTTATTTTATTTTCTATTTATTTATTTTTATTTTTTTTCCAGCTAAACCCGCGAAAAGGTTGTCAATGTGTGGTAGCGGATACTGCTCAGCAGACAACACAGGGTTAACTGTGACTTTGAAGTCTCCACATATCCTGATTCCACCATCCTTAAAGGGATACATTGGGATTTTGGCAATGATGCCCTTTGTCTACTTCCCCAGAGTCAGATTAACTTGTCGATACCATTTTTATGTCTCTATGTCCAGTATGAAGGAAGTTGGAGGTAGTTTCGCGAGCCTGTGCTAACTAGCGTTAGCGGAATGACTGGAAGTCTATGGTTATCTGCTATCATGCTCATTTAGCACATTTATTCTAAAGTTTGTCTTCACAGTTGAATAAATGTCCTTTCCTTTACTCACTGTATATTCCTCCCTTTTATCACGTTGTTTTCCCGCTCCGACGTCAGTCTCAAATCCTTTTCTGCCGCCCCATGACAATGCCGCCCCATCTCTTAGCTATTTCGACTATGCACTTGCCTCTGCTAGCAATACACTGTGCTAACATTAACCTAGACCTGCAGCATGGAAAATAACATTTTAAACATGTAAAAAAGGACTTCTTCCAGACAGAATAAATATTAAACCCTAATACACATACAGTACAGTGAGTGCATACATGTTTAGTACGTTTCTTTGGACAAAAGTGTCTGCTAAGTGGCATTATTATCTATCATTATTATGTAGCAGAGTTGGTTCAGTGAACTACGCTCGCATGGAAGGTAACCTTGCCTGAGACCTGGGGTGTGATCATTAGTCCAAACCGTTACAAACAGAAAATATTTTGCAGTAAAAACTAGAGTTTCTGTTGGACAAATTCAGGGAGGTCCCTCCCTGTTTCGTTCCGTTTGCTTCTGTTTGGTTCCTAATACATCCCAGAAGACTTGAGTTAGCTCCCAGAGTTAATGTCTAGACTAGGCTTTAGTGGAGTGTCATAGGAGTGTGACTATCAGATGATTGAGAGTATGTTTCTGTGGTGTCTGTCTTTCAGTTCTATGGTGGTGGAGAGACAGCCCTGTATGCCCACTCAACCCCAAAGACCTCTAGTGCTGAAGACTGGGGTGCAGTTCACTGTCAAAATCAGGTGGGGGAGCCAGTGCCACACATACTCCAAACTCAATGTGCAATACTGTATAGTGATTAGTTAGTAGAATCAGCTGGGTTATAGCAGGGCTGGAGCAAAAGCCTGCCAACCTAAACAACCTTATTTTAACAATCTTGTGTCAATGTTGTCCCCAGACTGCTGGTGAAGCTTCAGGAATTCAACTACCAGCTCAAAGTCAAAGCTCTGTTTGACAAGTAAGTGAATGAGTGTGTATAATAGAAGTGACCTGTCCTGAGAGTATACTTGATTCTGTAACCTTTTACCTTGAAGGCCCCTTATTAAGATGACACCGCACGTTCAGAAGTAATTTTTCAAATGTAATTCATGACCCCTTTCATAAGCAGCATATCTACCTCTGTACTCTGGACTACTGCAACTCGCTGTTGGCTGGCCTCCCTGCCTGTGCCATTAAACCCCTACAACTCATCCAGAATGCCGCAGCCCGTCTGGTGTTCAACCTTCCCAAGTTCTCTCACGTCACCCCCCTCCTCCGCACACTCCACTGGCTTCCAGTTGAAGCTCGCATCCGCTACAAGACCATGGTGCTTGCCTATGGAGCAGTGAGGGGAACGGCACCTCTGTACCTTCGGGCTCTGATCAGTCCCTACACCCAAACGAGGGCATTGCGTTCATCCACCTCTGGCCTGCTGGCTCCCCTTCCTCTGCGGAAGCATAGTTCCCGCTCAGCCCAGTCAAAACTGTTCGCTGCTCTGGCACCCCAATGGTGGAACAAGCTGCCTCACGACGCCAGGACAGCGGAGTCACTCACCACCTTCCGGAGACATTTGAAACCCCACCTCTTTAAGGAATACCTGGGATAGGATAAAGTAATCCTTCTACCCCCCCCCCCCCCCCCCAAAAAAAAATTGTAAAGTGATTATCCCACTGGCTATAGGGTGAACGCACCAATTGGTGAGTCGCTCTGGATAAGAGCGTCTGCTAAATGACGTAAATGTGCCCTTGAGCAAGGCACTTAACCCTAATTGCTCCTGTAAGTCGCTCTGGATAAGAGCGTCTGCTAAATGACTAAAATGTAAATGTAATAGAGATAAACAGAAATGATACTACTATTCTTATATTCAACATATTTCATTATATTTGATCAATGACAAGAGTCAAAGCTTGAGTCACTGATGTGGGTTGTCTTTCTTTAGGGACGTCACTGAGAGGAATTCAGTGAGAGGGTAAGAATTAATTTTCTCTTCATTTTAAAACCTATACCTGAAAAAGCCTAGCAGTGATTACATTTCTTCTAAATTGATGTCATTTTCCAGGTTCCGGAAATTCAACATCTTAGGAACTAATACTAAGGTTATGAACATGGAGGAGTCCAATGGAAGCTTGGCAGCAGAATTCAGACACCTGGTATGAATTGACACAAGATACAATGTCGTTGTGTCATATACTGTATTTTTTTATTTGTACAACCATGCCATTTTCACCAGATTTTGCTAGAAAGCTCGTTTTCATCTGTAGTCCCTGGGCAGAAAACAATCAACATCAATGCGTCATTACAATGCTACAATATAACACACTAATATATACAGTATATATAACAATCTAAATATCCAACAATTGACAATATAATGATAATATTACATTACAGTTTAAATGTCCCTTGGTCTTACAGTATCTGTCATCTTAAGAGTTGGAATGTCTTAATGTTCACATGACTGGTTTGCCTTTAGCCACTTTTTCAGGTTTGCCTTGACGCTAGGAAAGGTACTGTACTCTCTCACACTGGTTGGCAGGGTGCTCCATAATCCAGATGCTGTTGTCTGGCCAAACTGTAGTGGTCGTTAGTCTGTTACGAACTCTCCTAAGAGAGTGGGTTGTGGTAAGCATTCTTGCCTTGGGCGACTCGGGTTTGGGTCCCCTAATTCTGTACCTACCACCGGTCACAGCAATATGTACAAAATATTAAGAACACCTTCCTACTATAGAGTTGCACCCCACCCCCCACCCTTTTGCCCTCAGAATAGACTCCATTCATTGGGGCATGGACTCTACAGGGTGTCGAAAGCGTTCCACAGGGATGCTGGCCCATGTTGACTCCAATGCTTCCCACAGTTGTGTCAAGTTGGCTGGATGTCCTTTGGGTGGTGGACCATTCTTGATACACGAGAAACTGTTGAGTGTGAAAAATCCAGCAGCGTTGCAGTTCTTGACACAAACCGGTATACCTGGCACCTACTACCATATTCTGTTCAAAGGCACTTAAAACTTTTGTCTTGCCCATTCACCCTCTGAATGGCACACATACATAATCCATGGCTCAATTGTCTCAAGGCTTAAAAATAAATCTTTAACCTGTCTCCTCTCCTTCATCTACACTGATTGAAGTGGATTTTAACAAGTGACATCAATAAGGGATCATAGCTTTCACCTGGATTCACCAGGTCAGTCTATGTCATGGAAAGAGCCGGTGTTCTTAATGTTTTGTACACTCAGTGTACGGTATACTGTATATGTCATACCAATATTCGTGTGCTGCAGGTGGCATCTCAACTACAATTATTTTCTTCCCCAGCAACCAAAGGAGCTGAAGGCTACAGGCAACAGAACAAACGACGTAAGGAAATGTAACAATTATTTTAATTTGTATCATTATGCGTGTGGGAATGCTGTATCTAAGCTAAACCACAGTCTGCATTAGCATATCATCGTTGTCAATAGAAAACCTAACTGTGTGTGTGTCCACTCAGGGTCCTCTTATAGTGACAGAGGAGCTCCACTCCATCAGCTTTGAGACACAACTCTGTCAGCCAGGACTCCAGGTCAACCTGGAGGTGAGAACAACAGTTTAGTTTGTGGAGCTTTCAATAAACGTGCTATACAGTCATAGGAGCAATGTTTCTGAGCAGTACATACCATGGTACCTTACTGTCTGTACTGATGTGCACTTGTGTGTGTGTCCAGACGACATCCCTGCCCATTGTGGTCATCTCCAACATTAGCCAGCTGCCCTGTGCCTGGGCCTCAGTCATGTGGTACAACATGTTGACCAGTGAGCCCAAGGTACCCAACCCCTCTCACCTCACAAAATATATTCCGTCATGTGATCCATGGGCTACCAATTTCTGAAGAGCTACTGGATGTGCAGGCGTTTGTTCCACCCCAGCTCAGCTAATCATCTCTGTCCCTCTCTTTCCTCCTCCTCAGAATCTGTCGTTCTTCCTGAGCCCTCCCGAGGCCACCTGGAGCCAGTTGTTGAAGGTGCTGAGCTGGCAGTTCTCCTCCGTAACCAAGCGAGGCCTCAACGACGAGCAGCTGAGCATGCTGGGAGGCAAGCTCCTGGGTGAGTCTGGGAGAGGGAGTTCTTATTGTGACTAGGAGTGGTTTTGTGCAACGACACAGCCACAGCAAAGCCAACTGTGATTTAAAGGAGCGCTAGTTGTTAGACATACATAGGTGAGGTGGCCAATAGTTTTTCTTGACACTCATGTCCGGCAAATGAGTTTAGGTAGCCAATTGATTTGGCTAACTCATCTTAGATAAAGGCTAACAATACAATTGTTGCTTAAGATCTATTCACCATATAAAAAAGGTGCATAAACATTCCTCACTTCCCTCATCAACTCATCCCTGACCACTGGCAGCGACCCCTCTGACTTCAAAATGGCCCGAGTCGCTTCCCTCCTCAAGAAACCAACACTCGACCCATCTGACGTCAAAAACGACAGACTGGTATCCCTTCTTTCTTTTCTTTCCAAAACACTTGAGTGTGCTGTCTCTGATCAACTCTCTCAGAACGATCTTCTTGACCCTAACCAGTCAGGCTTCAAGACGGGTCACTCAACCGAGACTGCTCTTCTCTTTGTGACAGAGGCTCTCCGCACTGCCAAAGCTGACTCTCTCCCCTCTGTTCTCATCCTCCTAGATCTATCCGCTGTCTTCGACACCGTGAACCATCAGATCCTCCTCTCCACCCTCTCAGGGCTGGGCGTCTCAGGCTCTGCACACTATTGGATTGCATCCTACCTGGCAGGCCGCACCTACCAGGAGACATAGAGAGGATCTGTGTCTGCATCACGTACTCTCACTACTGGTGTCCCCCAGGGCTCGGTTCTAGGCCCTCTCCTCTTCTCTCTATACACCAAGTCACTCGGCTCCGTCATATCCTCACATGGTCTCTCCTATCATTGCTATGCAGATGACACTCAACTACTTTTCTCCTTCCCACCTTCTGACACCCAGGTGGCGACACGCATCTCTGCGTGCCTGGCAGATATCTCAGCTTGGATGTTGGCCCACCACCTCAATAGCAACCTAATCCAGGCAATTGTCATCTGCTGCCATCAAACCCCTGCATCTTATCTAGAACACTGCAGCCCGCCTGGTTTTCAACCTTCCCAAGTTCTCCAATGTCACCCCGCTCCTCCGCACACTCCACTGCCTTCCAGTCGAAACTCGTATCCACTACAAGACCATGGTGCCTTAGGAGCAGCAAGAGGAACTACCCTCCTTACCTTCAGGCTATTCTCAAACCCTACACCCCAACCCGAGCACTCCGTTCTGCCACCTCTGGTCTCTTGGCCCTCCCATTCCTACGGGAGGGCAGCTCCCGCTCAGCCCAGTAAAAGCTCTTCTCTGTCCTGGCACCCCAATGGTGGAACCAGCTTCCCCCTAAAGCTAGGACAGCAGAGTCCCTGCCCATCTTCCGAAAGCACCTGAAACCCTCCCTACCTCTTCAAAGAGTATCTTAAATAATCCCCTCCTCACCTCGACCCCCCCCCCCCCCCCCCCCCCCCCCCCCCCCCCCGTAAGTCGCTCTGGATAAGAGCGTCTGCTAAATGACTAAAATGTTATATGTAATGTAAATGTAAACAGCTTATGACATACAGTACCAGTCAAAAGTTTGAACACACCTACTCATTCAAGGGTTTTTCTTTATTTTTACTATTTTCTACATTGTAGAATAATAGTGAAGACATCAAACTATGAAATAACACATATGGAATCATGTAGTAACCCAAAAAGTGTTAAACAAATCAAAACATATTTTAGATTTTAGATTCTTCAAAGTAGCCACCATTTGCCTTGATGACAGCTTTGCACACTCTTGGCATTCTCTCAACCAGCTTCATCAGGTAGTCACCTGGAATGCATTTCAATTAACAGGTATGCCTTGTTAAAAGTTAATTAGTTAACATTGAAGAATCTCAAATATATTTTGATACTTTTTTGGTTACTACATGATTCCATATGTGTTATTTCATAGTTTTGATGTCTTCACTATTATTCTACAATGTAGAAAATAGTAAAAATAAAGAAAAACCCTTGAATGAGTAGGTGTGTCCAAACCTTTGACTGGTACTGTATGTCATGTAATGCTCATAAGTGTAAGCTAAGGTCATTCCATTGAAGTGAACCAATAATACTAGGACCCTCCTGTGACAGGTCGAGAGGCAGCAGGAAATCCTAATGGGCTCATCCCCTGGACCAAGTTCTGCAAGGTGAGCATCACACTTTAAGTTGTTTTAGCCAACCCCTGTGTGTTTACTATGAGCTGTGTAGTGAGTGTGTCTTTGCCTGAGCAGAATGTGAATGGAAAGAGCTTTCCCTTCTGGCTGTGGATTGAGGGAATCCTGGACCTGATCAAGAGACACCTGCTGTGTCTGTGGAATGATGGGTAAGAGCTTTGATTCACACATTTAGTCTGAATATGTCTAGAATACCTCACCAACACACCAATCAAACTCACATTATTTCAGTATGCCTTTCTGAAGCCTTAGGTCTACATTGTATTCGTGAAAAGATACTTTATTGTGCTATAATCCATTGAATCTCTCTGGGAGGTAGGTGCATCATGGGCTTTGTCAGTAAGGAGAGAGAGAAGGCCCTGCTGAAGGACAAGAAGCCTGGGACTTTCCTGCTGCGCTTCAGCGAGAGCAGCCGGGAGGGAGCCATCACCTTTACCTGGGTAGAGCACTCCAATGACGGTGTGTGTTTGTAGCTATTCTGTAACATACACATTATGAATATGTGTCCGTCTGTCTCTTCTTGTATATGGGTTTCAGTTTGTATTATTTTACCAGGTAATCTGACTGAGAACACACCATCATATCACATTCTGTGTGTTAATTTATGTATAACTATGAACATACAGACATCCATTTCCGAACGGTGGAGCCCTACACTAAGAAGGAGCTGGCCGCCGTCTCCTTCGCTGACATCCTTCACAATTACAAGGTGATGGCTGCCGAGAACATCCCTGAGAACCCTCTCGTCTACCTCTACCCCAGCATCCCCAAAGACAGCGCCTTAGCACGCTACTACACCCGCCCCACAGAAGGTAACTAACTCTCTACTACAGCCGAAATGTATGTATTTTGAGGAAAGATTGAGTAGTTGAAAAGGTACAAATGGTGTTGTGGACTTCAATTCCAGTCAAAGCTATTTATCCACAATATTCACTGCATACTGTAGCATACCTTTCATATGTTTGTTGTGCCACACCATTTTCCCCATTGAAATACTGGCCACTGGTAATGTCTTGGTTCTGATTATGACCCCTCAACGTGTATAACTGACCTTCCCAGCTGCTGAGCCAATGGAGATGGAGAGTGAGTCTGAGGCTGGCTACATTAAGAAAGAACTTATCTCTGTGTCTGAAGTGTAAGTGCGATTCTTGTTATGAAACACCTTCTAGTGTTTTTATATAGGCTTTCATTGGTTTTAGATACACAGTACAATGAAAAGTCAAATGAAGGTATTTTGGTATTTTATTAGGATTCCCATTAGCTGATGCAAGAGCAGCAGCTACTCTTCCTGGGGTCCACATGAAACATGACATAATACAGAACATTAATAGACAAGAACAGCTCAAGGACAGAACTACATAAAAACATTTTAAAGGCACACGTAGCCTACATATCAATACATACACAGAAACTATCTAGGTGAAATAGGGGAGAGGCGTTGTGCCGTGAGGTGTTGCTTTATCTGTTTTTTTAAACCAGGTTTGCTGTTTATTTGAGCAAATGAGATGGAACGGAGTTCCATGCATAAATGGCTCTATATAATACTGTACGCTTTCTTGAATTTGTTCTGGATTTAAGGACTGTGAAAAGACCCCTGGTGGAATGTCTGGTGGGGTAAGTGTGAGTGTCAGAGCTGTGTGTAAGTTGACTATGCAAACAATTTGGGATTTTCTTATAAAAAGAAGAAGTGATGCTGTCAGTCTTTCCTCAACTCTTAGCCAAGAGAGACTGGAATGCATAGTGTATATATACAGTGGGGAGAACAAGTATTTGATACACTGCCGATTTTGCAGGTTTTCCTACTTACAAAGCATGTAGAGGTCTGTAATTTTTATCATAGGTACACTTCAACTGTGGGAAACGGAATCTAAAACAAAAATCTAGAAAATCACATTGTATGATTTTTAAGTAATTCATTTGCATTTTATTGCATGACATAAGTATTTGATCACCTACCAACCAGTAAGAATTCCGGCTCTCACAGACCTGTTAGTTTTTCTTTAAGAAGCCCTCCTGTTCTCCACTCATTACCTGTATTAACTGCACCTGTTTGAACTCGTTACCTGTATAAAAGACACCTGTCCACACACTCAAACAGACACCAACCTCTCCACAATGGCCAAGACCAGAGAGCTGTGTAAGGATATCAGGGATAAAATTGTAGACCTGCACAAGGCTGGGATGGGCTACAGGACAATAGGCAAGCAGCTTGGTGAGAAGGCAACAACTGTTGGCGCAATTATTAGAAAATGGAAGAAGTTCAAGATGACGGTCAATCACCCTCGGTCTGGGGCTCCATGCACTCGCCACCTCCCTGTTGCGCCCCTGGTCTGGTCTGGACCTCAGCGCGCTGCTTCCCCTCTCCTTCCTCCCACGACGTACCAAGTCCTGTCTGGACCCTGGTGTGGGAGACACCGAACCTGGAGAGGGGCTGACGTCTGGGTCTGGACTGGAACCGCTGACTGGAGCTGGACCCGACGACGGTGGAGCAAACTGCTCAGGCTCTGGACTGGAGCCGCTGACCGGATCTGGACTGGACCCCGGTGGAGCGGATTGCTCTGGCTCCGGAGTGGAGCAGCTGACCGGAGCTGAACTGGGCACCGGTGGAGCGGACTGCTCTGGCTCCGGAGTGGATCCGCTGACCGGAGCTGGACTAGACCCCGGTGAAGCGGATTGCTCTGGCTCCGGAGTGGACAGGCACGGGCCGTGCCGTACTGGACACACGCACCACTGGCTTGATGCGAGGGACAGGAACGGGCCGGACCGGGCTGACGACGCGCACCACTGTCTTGGTGCGGGGAGCAGGAACGGGACGTACCGGACTGGCGACGCGCACCACTGGCCTGGTGTGGGGAGCAGGAACGGGACGTACCGGACTGGCGACGCGCACCACTGGCCTGGTGTGGGGAGCAGGAACAGACCGGGCCGGCGACGCGCACCACTGGCTTGGTGCGAGGGACAGGAACGGGCCGGACCGGGCTGGCGACGCGCACCACTAGCTTGGTGCGAGGGAAAGGAACGGGCCGGACCGAGCTGGCGCCGCGCACCAATGGCTTATTGCGAGGGGCAGGAAAGGGCCGGACCGGGCTGGCGACGCGCACCACTGGCTTGGTGCGAGGAGCTGGAACGGGCCGGACCGGGCTGGCGACGCGCACCACTGGCTTGGTGCGAGGGGCAGGAACGGGCAGGAACGGGCCGGACCGGGCTGGCGATGCGCACCACTGGCTTGGTGCGAGGGGCAGGAACGGGCCGGACCGGGCTGGCGACGCGCACCACTGGCTTGGTGCGAGGGGCAGGAACGGGCCGGGCCGGGCTGGCGACGCGCACCACTGGCTTGGTGCGAGGGGCAGGGCCGGGCCGGGCTGGCGACGCGCACCACTGGCTTGGTGCGAGGGGCAGGAACGGGCCGGGCCGGGCTGGCGACGCGCACCACTGGCTTGGTGCGGGGAGCAGGAACGGGCCGGGCCGGGCTGGCGACGCGCACCACTGGCTTGGTGCGGGGAGTAGGAACGGGCCGGGCCGGGCTGGCGACGCGCACCACTGGCTTGGTGCGGGGAGCAGGAACGGGCCGGGCCGGGCTGGCGACGCGCACCACTGGCTTGGTGCGGGGAGCAGGAACGGGCCGGGCCGGACTGGGAACACGCACCACTGGCTTGGTGCGGGGAGCAGGAACGGGCCGTACCGGACTGTGGAGGTGGACTGGAGGTCTGGAGCGGAGAGCTGACACAACCCGTCCTGGCTGAATGCCTACATCCACACAATATGTGTGAGGCATTAGCACAGGACGTACGGGGCTGTGCACGCGTACTGGCGATACAGTACGTAGCACCGGCGCAGGATATACGGAACCGAGGAGGCGTACTGGAGACCACGAGCGTTGAGCCGGCACACCCCGTCCTGGCTGAATGCCCATCTTCGCACGACACGTGCGTGGTGCTAGCACAGGACGTACAGGACTGTGCCGGAACACTCGCGGCACAGTACGTAGCTCCGCATAACACGGAGCCTGCCCAGTCACATGCTTCCTAGCATGAGTACGGGGAGTTGGCTCTGCTCTAACACTAGGCTCCGCCAACCACCCTTTTAGCCCCCCCCAAAAAAAATTATTGGGGCTGTCTCTCGGGCTTCCTCCTCGGCCGGCACCTTCTGCGTTGCCGCTGCTCCTCTCTATAGCGCGCCTCCACTGTCTCCTCCCAAGGACAGCGATCCATTCCGGCCTGAATCTCCTCCCAAGTCCAGGATCCCTTCCCGTCCAGGATCTCCTCCCACGTCCAGGCTGTCTGCTCCTGGACACGCTGCTTGGTCCTCATTTGGATGGATCTTCTGTCACGATCGTTTAAAGACTGGTCGAACCAAGGCGCAGCATGATAAGCGTACATGTTTATTAAACGAATAAACACACGACAAAACAACAAACAAACGATACGTGAAGTCTTAAGGTACACACAACAAACCTATACGGAACAAGATCCCACATCCCACTAGTGCCAACAGGCTACCTAAGTATGGTCCCCAATCAGAGACAACTAGCAACAGCTGCCTCTGATTGGGAACCACCCTGGCCAACATAGATCTATACATACTAGATCTAACCATAGACAATAAACATAGCACAACACGACACAGAAAATACACACCCTGACAATAATCAAGATTAGACAAAACTAGAGCCTGCAGAACTTGCTTTTTGGAGTGTGGTGTCAAAAAATCTCTTTATTACGGACAGACCTCTCCCCATCTTTACAACCATTGAATCTATATGTTTTGACCATGATAGTTTACAATCTAAGGTAACGCCAAGTAATTTAGTCTCCTCAACTTGTTCAACAGCCACACCATTCATTACCAGATTCAGCTGAGGTCTAGAACTTAGGGAATGATTTGTACCAAATACAATGCTCTTAGTTTTAGAGATGTTCAGGACCAGTTTATTAGTGGCCACCCATTCCAAAACAGACTGCAACTCTTTGTTAAGGGTTTCAGTGACTTCATTAGCTGTGGTTGCTGATGCGTATATGGTTGAATCATCAGCATACATGGACACACATGCTTTGTTTAATGCCAGTGGCAGGTCATTGGTCAAAATAGAAAAGAGTAGAGGTCATAGAGAGCTGCCCTGCGGTACACCACACTTTACATGTTTGACATTAGAGAAGCTTCCATTAAAGAAAACCCTTTGAGTTCTATTAGATAGATATCTCTGAATCCACGATATGGCAGAGGTTGAAAAGCCATAACACATACGGTTTTTCAACAACAGGTTATGGTCAATAATATCAAAGGCTGAACTGAAATCTAACAGTACAGCTCCCACAATCTTCATATCAAATTCTTTCAACCAATCATCAGTCATTTGTGTCAGTGCAGTAGATGTTGAGTGCCCTTCTCTATAAGCATGCTGAAAGTCTGTTAATTTGTTTACAGAGAAATAGCATTGTATTTGGTCAAACACAATTTTTTCCAACATTACTTTGGCTTCCCTCCAGGCCTGAGGACAAAGACTTTCCTCTAGGCTCAGATTAAAGATATGACATATAGGAGTGGCTATAGTGTCAGCTACCATCCTCAGTAGCTTTCCATCTAAGTTGTCAATGCCAGGAGGTTTGTCATTATTGATTGATAACAATAATTTTTCCACCTCTCCCACACTAACTTTACCAAATTCAAACTTGCAATGCTTTTCTTTCATTATTTGTTTTTTTATGCTTGAATACGATGGCTCACTGTTCATTGTTGGCATTTCCTGCCTAAGTTTGCCCACTTTGCCAATGAAGTAGTCATTAAAATAATTGGCAACATCAAATGGTTTTGTGATGAATAAGCCATCTGATTCGATGAAAGATGGAGTTGAATTCGTCTTTCTTCCCATAATTTCATTTAAAGTACTGTTTTTTTTACATCATTCTTTATATCATTGATCTTGGCTTCATAATACAGTTTCTTCTTCTTTTTGTTGAGTTTAGTCACATAATTTCTCAATTTGCAGTAACTCAACCATTCAGATGTGCAGCCAGACTTATTAGCCACTCCTTTTGCCCCATCTCTTTCAACCATACAGTTTTTCAATTCCTCATCAATCCATGGAGCCTTAACAGTTCTAACAGTCAGTTTCCTAACAGGTGCATGTTTATCAATAATTGGAAGAAGCCATTTCATAAATTAATAAAGTGCAGCGTCTGGATGCTCCTTATTAATCACATCAGACCAACAAATATTTTTTACATCATCCGCATATGAGTCACATCAAAATCTTTTGTATGATCTCTTATACAGTTAGGCCCAGCTGTTGGAACTTTGGCTTTCCTGGATATACCCACTATATTGTGATCACTGCATCCAATGGGTACGGATACAGCTTTAGAACAAAGTTCTACTGTATTAGTAAAAATGTGATTGATACATGTGGATGATATTGTTCCTCTAGTGTTTGTAAACACCCTGCTAGGTTGATTAATAACCTGAACCAGATTACAGGCACTGGTTACAGTAAGAAGCTTCCTCTTGAGCGGACAGCTTGATGAAAACCAGTCAATATTCAGGTCCCCAAGAAAGTAGACCTCTCTGTTTACATTACATACACTATCAAGCATTTCACACATATTATTTAGATACTGACTGTTCGCACTTGGTGGCCTATAGCAACACCCCAAAAGAAAAGGCTTTAGATGTGGCAAGTGAACCTGCAACCACAACACTTCAATAACACTTGACATAAGATCTTCTCTAAGCATTACAGGGATATGGCTCTGAATATATACAGCTACACCTCCCCCATAAGCATTTCTGTCTCTTCTATAGATGTTATATTCTTGTATTGCTATTGCTGTATCATCAAATAAATTATCTAAGTGAGTCTCAGAAATGGCTAATATATTAATGTTATATGATGTTAGCAAGTTATTGATTTCATTAACCTTATTTCTAAGGCTACATATATTAATATGGGCTATTTTCAGCCCTTTCCTGGGTAGCATATCAGAGATAGACATAATAATGAAAAAGCAAACAAAGCAAGATAAGAAAATATATACATTCAGCAGTCCATTAATCAATTGGTGTGTGTGTGTGTGTGCTGCGGGGTTGAAGCTACGAACCCATAGGCTTGGCTCTCTCATACCTTCCAGGCTTCTGGGAGGGAGGGTGGGCAATGAGCCTGTCAAAGCGGATGTAAGCAATGTCCCCACGCGCTCTGGCAGCTTTCATGGCTGGGATAAGTTATTTCCTCTTCTGGCGCACAGCTTCAGGATAGTCCTAATTGAGAAAGGTATACGTTCCTCTCAAGTTCTTGGCTCTTTCCAGAACAGCTACCTTGTTCTTGAACCTCAGGAACTTGACCATTATCGGCCAGGGCCTGTCACCTGGGCCGGTGGTGGGTTTTCCAGTCCTGTGGGCACGCTCCACCTCAATCTTCCTGTGGTTCATCTTCAATTTCTCAGAGATAGTTTCCCTCACTTTGTCCTCAGACTCCGTCCAGGTCTCATGTGGAGACTCTGCAATTCCGTCCACAACCATGTTGTTACGCCATGATTGTCCCATTGTTATCATGGATTCACACATAGAACTGATGTCCTCTCTCAATGACTTACAGATTGATGTAATCGTGCCATTCTCCTGTTTCAACTCATCGAGCTGACCCTGGGAGAACTGCAAACTGTTCTTTAGGTCCTGGACCTCTCTGCTCAGGTCGTCCATTATTTTATTAGTCGAATCCACCAGTATTTGGACAAAGCACTTGAAGGTATTTTCTTGTTGTTGTAACAACTGCTTGTAGAACTATTTTTGTCGTTTAAAAAAATTATTCACGTGTGATAGAGAGACACCACTGTCCTCGACAACGGTACTCCTGCCGGCTTTGGCCTTTGTCATGGTAGCTAGCAACGTAGGTTACGCTGTTACTCCTCGCAGTTCCAGACAGGGCAGGTCACAGGGAAGATTCGAAACAACAAACAGCAGGGATCTAGACAGCCACAAAGCCGGAACAATCTGCGGTCCCAGCCACAATGGCTAACCGCGTCGCGGGCTGCGTTCAAGCCCTCAAGAAAACTCCGCTAGCTTGATATGCTGCTAGCTAGCTAGCTAGCAGCTAGGCTAGCTGCAACGCCAAATAGCTCCTCAGACCCATCCTAGGTTGGCAGGATCACTGGACAGAGACTAGCAATCCCAGCATCTGATGTCACGGGATCCAAACTAAAAAGTTAGGTAGCTACTAAGATCTTCCCAATACACTTTCAAAACAACAAATCCGAGCTCTTCCTCGTTCCGCGTTCAAGAGAGAAGGCAGAGCAAACGTAAACTGACACTCACTATAAATCCAAACTCCTTGCTTGAGCTACAGTGTTTACATTTCATTTCAGGTGTAAAGAAATAATGATAAAACATTAAGGTACAGTAAATGCCAAATTACCTATAGTTTTCGGCTAGACTTGAGTTTTATTGATTTGAGTTATTCACGTCTAAAGTCTATATTTTCTCCTGGTTGTGTCACTCACTGTTGGTTGGGTTCGGTTTCTCCTCAGCCACCCCTCCAGACTACAGGATACCCTGCTGCCCATGAGTCCTGAAGTGTACGGAGAACTGACCACGATTATGAACCCTGAAATTGATACTGTGGTAGGTTTCAGCCAAACAGCACCAGCCGCACACATTTGAGACGCTGGGAAGATCTCAATTGCATACGCCTCGCGTCCTCTCTCCTATCTCCTTGAATCCTTCTCAAAACCCATTGGATGAGAAAGCCAGAGGTACCAACTCCCTCACCTTCTCCTCCAATGAGTTTTGAGAAGGAGACAAGGAGTGACGCGTGGAGTATGCAATTGTTGTGGTAGGTTTCAATAAGGGCAACACCAGCCGCACACTGAGTGTGGTAGGTTAGAGCCAGACAGAACACCGAGTAGAGACAACAAGTCTAATCATCATAAAACAAAGAATGGGGAAAAGATGTGAACCTGGGCTAAAATGACAATATAAATTCCCTATTTGAGGGGGCTAATCAGCTGGACTAGTGTCATAACTGGAGCATTTATTTCCAAACCTTTCATGCAAGGGTAGGGATAATTCATGCATTTTTACAATGTGACAGTACACACTTAATGCAATCACAAAAGTGCAGCATACCACTATTGAGATGCAGCCCATTATTTTCCCTGATCCTGGTAGTTCTCATTTTGTCCCTCTCTCTTCAGATGTGCACTGCCTTCCCAAACTAACCTGCCCTCTTCAGGCAGCGCCCTTGGAAAACTTGTTACCCCCCGAGCTGATCTGAAGACATCCCAGAAAAAGGATGGTATTTAAGTTTAAGACATTTGTTGGGTTTCCTTTGTAAATACAACTAAAACTGTATACATACCGAGTCTGTCGTTTAATGTACATGCATGAGATTTTGGGGCTTCAAATCTAGCTGTTTGTAATAAGGAATGTCATTCTATGTGACTTGTGGGACACGGTAATATTTTGTGAATGCATATGTAGTGTGTAATAACTTATAAAGTGAAACGGTTAAGCCGTTATACTGTGAGCTTCAAAAGTATTGGGACATTTGACAAATGTTTTGTTGTTTTGGCTCTGTACTCCAGCACTTTGCATTTGAAATTATACAATGACTATGAGATTAAAGTGCAGACTGTTAGCTTTAATTTGAGGGTATTTTCATCCATATCAGGTGAACTGTTTAGAAATTACTATTTTTGTACATATTCCCTCCATTTCAGGGAACCAAAAGTAAATGTGACAAATTCCCTTATGTGTATTTAAGTAGTCAAGTTTAGTATGTGGTTCTATATTCATAGCACGGAATGATTCCAAGTTTGTGACTCTACACACTTGTTGGATGCATCTGTTTGTTTTGGTTGTTTCAGATTATTTTGTGCCCAATAGAAATGAATGATAAATAATGTTTGGACTTCACTGTTTAATTTAAGGAGAAAGAAGAGGGCTCACACATGCCTGAATAGCTTTGCTTTATTTAACCTTGTTTATTAAAATAAATATATGTGTGTATATATATTCCACTGCCAGGAGCAAATCGCACATTTTCACATCAAGTATGCCTTAAAATAAGAACAGAAAAGGACATCCATATTCAGCAATACATTCAGAACTGTCTTTAGTTGGAACTTTAGACTGGTCTGCAACTACTGGTGACACCGGACTTGAACCATATGTCCATATGATATACAAGGGTTCGAACGCAGGTCTCCCACAAGCCACAAGATTGTTAGCCCTCTGAGCTAAAGCCTAGGCAGCTGACACAAGTTATCAGGTCTCAGGCAAGGTTGCCCTTCACTGAACCACCAATCCATTACAACAGGCATTGTTATAACAAAACCAATGTCCGATTTTGTGAACCGTGACTTACAGGAACAGGTATGACAGTGTTACGGATGTGATTGGTTGGAGGGTTCATGTCTGGTGTTTCCCAGACTAAGGGGAGTGGTGAACGAGGTTGAATTTCTGTGGCAACATGTTATCTTTCTCATTCTTTGGCTTTCATTTGAAATGTTTCTATACACAATGTCACCATCTCAGACACACAGATCTGGGGAGTTGCTGAAAACTGGTCAAGTTGCCTTACAGCGACAAACAAGTAGTGATGGAGATGTTATGTACATAGAGGACAGGGTTTTCCAATCTACCGGATATTCCATCTGTGTATTCATTATCTATCTGGATTAGAACGTTGGTCAAGGTTATTCTCCATTGTGTCAATTAAGCTGCTCTTATGCGACATAGTGTTTTCCCCATAAGACCTACCACTGCTGTTGATTTGATCTATTGTACAGTATTGCTTCATGCTGTGTTAACATTCATGTTAACATCAATTGAAAAATTTAAACAGGTTGTAAATTGACTGCAGTGGTTATATATTTGGTATCGCTCATGTCATACTGTGCGTCATTCCTCAACTGTATGGATTTGACATTCATATTGGACCTCATGAGGGGCTATCCACAAAACTGACACACTAAATCAACTAACTGTTTTTTGTACATGTCAATAATACAGGATACAATACTACTGTACATATTCAAGTAGCAAAGCATAACATACAAATACAATAAGTAATTCATGACTTTCCATTCATTTCTTAAACTGATTATTATGCTAACTATGCCATAATTCCAATCCTGAATAATCCTCATTTAGATGATTTTATATGGTCCTTTACACACCAGCTGATCTTAACTACTACTGTGGGAAAATTGGATCCTGGCCACAGGCACAAGCTTATTCATAAAAGATGACAACATCTAAGAGGATTTGTTTACTATATTAAATGTCAACTGCCATCTGTTAATGTACTTAACGTTAGCTCACTCTTTTACACAAACATGTCCAACTGGTTTCCTCCTTTACTACTTTCAGAAAAGTGCTACGATGGTTTACATGTAGGCTTCAGTCCTGTTGTATTGGTTTGATAGAAAGTCATCTGTATGGCATCAGACAAGTGACGCCAGACTAGTGTTTTATCATGGGCCACAGATACTCCCCTGTTCTATCGGTGGTTCCTGATTTAGCTACCTCCTCTCTACAACAGACAACTACCTGTGTTGTGCGCATAACATACAGTATTTAGCTATAGGGAAGTACAATTCCATTGTTATAAATGAGAAAATCATAACAGAAAAAACACTAGACAAAGAATATACAAATATATATATATAAGGGGCTTGTGCCCGTCCCAAAAAAAGTAAAGTATAGAAAAATGTAATTGAAATGAAAGCTGAAGGGCATACAGTTCCTATGCAGTGGGGTTGATAAAAGTCAAGATAAGTTTGACCCGGACTAGTGGAAGCATGGTAACATCTGGCATCCTATACTTGTTTACATAAGTACTAAGTAGGCTACAGGACCATATAGTGCTTCTACCCTAGTGGTGGCCCATCATGTCCTTAGGAGCTACCGTTTATTTTAACATCTGTCCAACCAGGCATTAACGAAGCACTGTAGCTAGAATAGTATGGAGTGACATTAGTGCCAACATACATTTTATTTCAGATTCAACATCATATCACTCCATAGAGAGTGCCGGATTTGGCATTAGATTAATGGACATTGTGGCCCTCCAGGAAAAATACCAAACTGCTAGATTATCTATTACATTAAATTACAGTAAGTATTGGTCCTTGATATCATGAAATCAATTAACTTTTAACAGTACATAAATATACAATTTACATGTAGGAGAACATCTATAATAATATCACTTTATATTGTACACCATTGTCACAAAGATTCAATCAGATTGTGCACTTCGATTTGGGACCCTAACACACACACCACACATACTTGGTGAGGGAAAGGACTAATGGAGGAAGAGGAAAGAGATAGGAAAGATACAGCAAAAATAAGCAACACAGTCGCAAAAGGTGCAAAGCACATGACAAAGGTAAAGCAAAATGCTTACGGTAAAACAAGGGAGTATAAAAAAATATATTTAAAAAAACACGTTCAATCAAACACACAGTTCAGAAATACGAGACTGTTATCATACAAAGTCGACAAGTCACTCCAAAAAGCGCATCCCACCACAAAAACAGCAGTCTAGTATAGTACAGATGATATAAAAGCAGTGTGGCGCCGCCTGCTGGCTTGCAAGGCTACACTACAGCAGGCCATCCAGGTTGTTCTCCGTTGTCTCCTTGACCTTCTTGGGGGCCTCTTGTGGGTTGTACTTGTTTTGATAGTCCTGGAGGATGGTGACCACGTCGTGATGGCCAAAGTGCAAGGCCTCTTCCATTGGAGTGTTGTCCCACCTACAGGGAAGATAATGAGCGTGACTGACTGGGGTTAGACTGGCCTACAAAGGCATAGTTCTGGGAGCTAACATGAGTTTTCAGTTGTGAAAATGAAAGGGTACAAACGTGTACATTGTATTCTAGACTGTACATTGCAGACGCTTACTCTCACTCAACTATATGATACTGTCTCTCATCCACCCTAAACACACCTACCCACCCAAAACACACACACAAGACAGACAGACAAAGTTTCTGTGGGCTTACCTATCCCTGGGAACAGGGTTCACCTTGCACGCCTCCAAGAGGAAGCGCACCACCTCTGCATGTCCTGAAAGTAGAGCAGATGGCGGAGATACGTGAGAAACAAACACACACACACTCCTACGCACTTCCTCTCTCACACACTGCAGCAAAGACGTCACACACTACGCAGTGCAGCTGCCGAGGGACAGCAAATTAACTCCTACGACACAGAGGGGGCCGAGTCTGCCAATCACTCCCAGAGGACCCAGACATACACACACAATCTGTCCCTGTGTGTGACAGGAAAAGAAGGCTGTGAGACGCACCTTCTGCTGCTGCCACATGTAGAGCCGTCCTGGAGTCATAGTCCCTCTGCTCCATGTCCATGGAGGACAGGGCAAACCTGCACACACACAGACAGAAAGGTCAGCAGTGTCACAGAGACGGAAGACAGAAGTCATTCAGAGATACAAAAGCAGATTGATCATTAGGAACAAATGTATAATTCCTCAAGTATAATGAATTGAACATAATTTAAAAACAGTCATTTTTATTTTGTGTCAATGTGTGTTTGTCAGTGTGTGTAATCTGTGTGTAAGAGAGCTGCGTACTGTACCTCCTTAGTGCTGAGACGTCTCCGGTGTAGGCGGCAAACAGGAGATTGATGACAGACTTGACCTGGAGAGAAAGAGGAAAGCAGTTTGTGGAAACTGGCAAACACACACAGGCAGGGGGTGTGGGGATATGTACCCTACCACAGTCCTTCACCAGCTAAAAGAGAAGCGGAGTCTGCCAAACATATCAATCAGGACTTCTAGATCCCAATCAACTCCTTACAAAAGCAATGGCAGTATTACTTTAATTATGTAGAATGTTATGCATTGTAAGACTTGCCAGAAGTACTTATTAACCCCTTATAATAATGTCTAAGCATCTCTCAATGACTTTGACTGAATGGCATCTATTCAGTCTTGAGAAAAATTGCAGCATGAAAAAAGGCTACATCCTATATCATTAGCCGTATAATAACACGTTAAAAACTATCATATGACCTGTTGACTTTATTGTTGTCAAAATATCATCCCAAAAAATGTTCTACTAACCATTTGTGTGCAGTGAGACCACTGTGAGCAGTTAGTAAGACCAATAGCTAGTAGTGAGTGTATTACATTTTAGTCATTTAGCAGACGCTCTTATCCAGAGCAACTTACAGGAGCAATTAGGGTTAAGTGCCTTGCTCAAGGGCACATCGGCAGATATTTTACCTAGTCGGCTCGGGGATTAGAACCAGCAACCTTTCGGTTACTGGCACAATGCTCTAAACCACTAAGCTACCTGTATTAGAAGATTTAGGAGTTAAGAGTGAGTAAACTCCAGCCCCAGGCAAACCGTGACCGGAGTCCTGGCTCGAGCTGTAGGCTACAGGGGATATTGACAGCTTTATTAGCCAAGGTCCTCTATTCTGCCACCCAGTCAATAAGATACTTCTTAAGGAGCCTTGAGTCATGTTTGAGGAGCTACCAGCTTTGACTACAGACCAGATACTATGGTTGGATTCTGGCAGTGTTTTCTAAAGAGTTGATTGGAGAAATAATTATCTTGTGGTCCGTTTACTAACTTGAAGCTTTAGCAGACTATGTGTGGCTTTTCTGCTGCATTGCAGGCTATGGGTCTGCAGTAACGTTCTCTAATATAATCAGATAATCAACCACTAGAGGGTGCTGAAACATTACTGAAGGCATAGTGACATTGCCTTCAGTAAATTGTCTCATGTTTTTCCATTTGGGTGGTGGTGGTAGTGGGTAGAGCATCAAAACTTCAAAGTCTAATTATGTGAACCACTGTTTGGATCGGAATTAGATGCTTTAGATACTCAACTGTATTGGAGTGAATTAAATGAGTGAATTAAATAAAATAAAAACAGTAAACAGTGCTGGGGTATCAAAAGCATAAAACCCTTGCTTCACATTCACAACAAACCAGTAAAACAATCAATTAATGCATTACTCAGTTAATGGCAATATGGAGTTATTACCAATTTAGTTTTTTTTTTGCTTGGGGAGGATGTTGTGCAGTATTTCTGTAACATCTCAGATGCATTTTGATGAGGCTGCAGAATGCAGAGACACAACTGCCCGAAACAGAACAGAATATAAAGGAGCTCCACATCACAGTAGAACACCAATCAGAACAGAATAAAGCAGGGCAAAACTCAGCATAGCCGTAAGTAGCATAGTTAGCAGAACTGAACAAAGTAGAATAGAGTAGAGCACAGGCATTTAGCAGATCAGTGTCACACAACTTAGTAGCAGACAATAACTAGTTAGATCAGAAAATAACATAAGAAATGAGGTAGCAGTAGAACATACGGAAATGAACAGAACAGCAGCGAGCAAAGCAGTCGTTCCATGTCATTTCAGCAAGCCATGACACCCATCGTCTCAGATTGTTCTGAAATCGTTTCTGTAGTTAGAAGCAGCTAAAATGTACATTGCTGCAACATCATTTTCTTAAAATGGAATTTGATCTGAGAAATTAAGCTAATTGATTGCACCCACTTTGGCCCTTTTAATTGATAGGATTCATATAATATTCAATAAATATAGTAACCAACATTCGATTTGGACCCAACTTCTTCCTACTATTGAGTAAGACATGAGGAATCCAATAAAATGGTCAAAAGCCAGCCACAGACCCCGCACACAAATCCCACCCCAACAACCAGAATACAGTATCAGTTCTCTATGTCTGACAAGTAGTATGGCGCTGCGGCTTGAAGTATTGCTTCTTCATCCTATGTGATGTGTTCCTGTGAATCTAATGTTTTTTCCCCCTTTCAGAGAAATTAGCCATTGAAGTCACTTGCATTATTTACCACAAAAAGGTAGCAACCTTTTCTAACCCACAGTCATCAACAAACATGGGCTATGTAGGCTAGTTTTGATATAAACACAAATGTATACACACCCAATGTGAGGCAGAGAATATCTGAACCACACTGTTCATATGGGGCCAGGGAGGTGTTTCAGACCGATTATTTTGACCATTAAGAGGTCAGACACGGACAAGAGTCACTTAGACACGCCCTATCGTCTGAGCATCATGCCAATAGGGGAAATATAACACCATTGGCGTGTGACCAAAATTGCCACCACCATAGAAATAGAATTGCGTGACTACATCTACCCCACACAGGTATTATAATGTGTGTTTGAATCCAATCTGGCCTATGTTAGCCCAGCCCTGCACAGACACAGGTCACTGTAGGTGAGATCACACTGCAACACACAACAAGCGAGCACAGCATGTCAAGGGTAGTCCAGCACATTCCCATACAAAAATGGCTACAATGTATACAAAAGTGTATACAATTTAACATATTAAAACAGAACTGGCTCAAAAGAGGCTACTTTTGACTTATTACTAAATAACTTAAAACTACTTTGACAGTTATTACCCCATTATCACCCTGAAGCCGAAAGTGACTTTTCAGTCAGGTTTGTTATGAGTGTGATGGATGGTCCTTGACAGGCTGAAAAAGAATGGCTACAACAGAAATACAATACAATAACCATACTATACAGACAGACATAGTACAGCAAGGAACACAGTTGCCAGCAACGAGAGCACACTTGACTTCACTCAACTCACCAAGTACAAACTGGTTCAGAACAATGACCGGAGGGCGAGCATACAGACCAAACTCACACAGATCAAGCACAATGCATTCTGGGGGTCTCTTCTGATTGGTTCCATTAACTCTGATCTCAGGGGTGAAAGGGTGCATTGCATACCACACAAGAACCCTCCCCAAATCACCCACCCCCTCACCTCTCTTTTACCTGCTCAGGTTGAACTGTGACCAGAAGAGTCAAACCTAGCCACAAAAACTGCACTTTCAAAGTATTTATCACACAGACATGACCAGGTATTTACTTGGGAATTATATGGTAAAATGGTAATTACACAATAATAACCAACTAGTTAACTTTAAATTACTGATTGTTGCAGATTGTTTAGGATTCATTAAAACCACTAGGCACCGTTTTAGTACCAACCAGATACGAAATTACCAATTGTGTTGAAAGTAAGTATAAAAAAGTACCAATTGATACCACACAATTTCCTAGTAAAATGAATACCAGTGGAAACAATATCATAAAGTGCTATCACAAAATCTCCTGTTAACCAATAAAACACTTAGTTTCAGTTGTGGTAATTTGACAAACAGGTATTCATTGGTTATAGTACTTTATTGGTTTATAACATGGGGCAGCAAGGCAACACGATTTCAACAAGCACTTCACCTGTCATTGCAACACACTTCTAGCATTACAACTACTGAAGCTCTTTGCTTGTATTTGCAATACAGGCCTCTATACAGATAGCAGTAGAGCTAAGTATTGCTTTCCCCCCCAAAACAAGACAAAAACCTAGTGTTTTCATCCAAACCATGAGGCAGTGTCTTTACTATGAGGATAACGCAACTCCCTTTTTTGTCCAAGACACCAAAACCAGTTTGAGTTAGAGTGATAAATCAACATTCCAGTTAGATTCGGTAAAGATCTGAAGAGTTCAAGAGAAGTTTTAATGTTAAATGCAATGATATACACTCTCAATAAGTTAAAACTGTAGACTGCTGGTGTGTATAGCATTTTAGACTTGGAGGGCTATAGTTGTTTTCGCCAAGGCACAGAAAACAGAAAAAACAGAAAAACTGAAAGAAAAAAAAAACACACTAAAATGAACTTTAAAATATCAAGGTGGGATTCAAACACATTTATTAAATCATACAAAAATATGCATGCCAGAAGGACCATTTGAAACAAAAAAAGAAATAGTAAAATAATGACATTGCCGGAAACATTACAAACATGTTGGTGTGAAATCATAAAAATCATACATTTTAATGAAAATACTGGTACGGCATTAAAAAAAACGTGTGTAAAATTTGATTGGGGTTATTTGTCACATTTTGCTGGAACATAGAAAGGTTCACATTCCCTTAGAGTTCAAGTAAGCCACATAACTTCCTCCTGTAGCCTCTAACGTCAACCTAACTCCAAATTGCAGTAGTGAGTGAAACTCGTCTATAGTTGAGGCGTGTGAGTCCTGCAGGCTTTCAGCCCCTGCATTCTCCATATTATGTCAACATGGGCAAGACTGTAGAAAACCCACTCAAACGTGTTTCAGAAAACACAAGTAGCAGAAAGAAAAGATACAATTCCAGTACAAATAAATAGGATTAATTTAACAGGACTGATTATTGGGTAAATTAGCATTAGCAAGCAGGTTAACGTTAGCTGCTAGGCTAGCTTCCCTCCACAGTGACAGAGGCTTGTGAAAGCTTTGCACCGCACACTGACTGACAAAATCTCAAAGGCCTACACTTAAAAAACAAACATCCTCAGTGAAATAGTAGTTCTAGTTCCAAATCACAATTATAACTGAAGTCCAAGCATATAGACATGACAAAACAACAAATAGATATTTTAACTAAAATTCTGATGCTAAATTAAGCTAAAAGCTAACTAAAAGTATATGGGACAGGGTGGAGTCAAGTCAGTCAATTCAGGAATTCCAATTAAATTAATACATTCCAATTAAATAATTGAAAACAGGTCATCTATGTTCAGTAACTTGTCAACAAACAAAGGGAGAAGCTATATATATATATATATATATATATATTTCCATTTATGAATTTTACATTTAAATCCCTTCCTGAATTGACTTCAATTCAAATTGACCCCAACCTTGGCCGGTATGGGCTCCATAGACTTATATGGACCCACAAGAAGAAGAGCACATTCACGGGTAACATAGGGCTACTGAAGCGTATACCCATTCAACAGTTCAGTTTCAAGCATGATTGGATAAAAACATTGAAAGAAAAACAACAACCCCAGCAGCAGGACACCCAAGGCCTTGGCTGACATGTGCAAATGTGGCCAAATTATGAACGTTTGTGAAATAAGTTGATTCCCTTGCCGTTCTGAGCTGCTGTTGAGTTTCGTCAAGCTTACTGCAAGATAACAATCCCCCAAAACACACACACACACACACACACACACAGCATGTCAGGCAAACAATACAGTCTATGGCAAAACTATAGATACAGTACATATGGAAATAAATATGATGCATTCTTAAGCTACAGTATAGATAAGATAACTGGTTTACCCTTTGACTTTAAGGGTAGCTAAGCGTTATTGACAGTAATAATACGGATTAAATATAATTGGTAACAATGTGTGATCACACTTTATCTCAATGGTATACTGACTTGTACAATATATATACACGTATGACCTATATAACCATGATATGCCATCTGACATATACATACTGCAACTGCCTATGGAATAGATCCAGCAGGATTCTACTAGGCTATGTCATGAAAACTAACGGCTTGTGGGGTGTCTGTCGGTCTGTCTGTCACAGCCAGGGTCAATGTCCCCTCGGCATGCGTCACAGCTTAGATCAACACGGTACACACACGTGCATGGACCACTCAAATACACACACACACACACACACACACACACACACACACAGAAGGGGGTTGAATGCATCACCTTTTACGACCTTGATGAAAAGCTACGGTCCACTCAACAGCAGTTGAGAATCAACTCGTGTGAGATGCTGACACTGACAACGTTGCTGGTATGTGAAAGGTAAAGGGCCTGTATGCAAGTTAGAATGGTCCGACTGATATAGTCTCAGTGTCACGCCTGATAAGTGCCTTATTATAATCTCATAGTTTGCTCTTCTAAAGCTTACTACAAGCTCTACGCAGATGCAAATATCGGTGTTGCAATGTCGTTTTTCATCACAAAAGGGGCAGCTCCTTGTAATACGCTCTGGAGTTCCACATACTGTTTTACTACCTGAAGAGACACGCAGTATCATTACCTCCGCAGCCGTGGGGGCAGTATTATTGCTTGGTTCCTTGATCTGATATGTAGGCTATATAGGCTATTCATCAAAGTAGCCTATTTTGCATTGATAACCAAATATAATCTCAGCGACTGTTCAAAAAGTAAACCAAACAAGAATCTACCCAAAAAGGTATTTTGTTTAGAAAAAATAACTAGTGATTCCAGGCTATTGTGAAATGGTAGAACCTGCTGTAGCCAACTAGCTAGCCATGTGCTTTTTTTACTCCATGACCAAAACATGTTGACGTTCTATTTTTAACTGATATGAGAATTAATACACAAACAGCATATCAAACTGGGATAATGTTTTCGGTTACACCAGCAAGTATAAGAATATTTGCCAGGGCCTATTTCTAAATTATAAATCTGATTATTTCACATGGAGATGTGGGAAGCTAAAAAGACTAGCTAGCCTGCTATGTTTTTAGCCAGGCTAAAGCCAGATAGCCAGGCTGCCAGCTAGCTACTTACTATTAGCAAGGGAAGGCTACTCTTCCTTGTTTTCAAAGAAATGTAAGACCAAAATAAAAAATGGGAGTGGGACCGGCAAGGATATCCTGTTACCAAAAGGTGTCCGCTACTCCAAAAATCCCACTTCACCCATGTGCACGCACGCACGTAGATCAACTGAGTTGAGCTTGTAGTAACCTTAAGAGCCTGTCAACGCATAGAAATATCATGAGATACATTACATTTCTATGTGTCAAAACACTTCAAATCACAACACTCCACATCCTCCCTTGGCTTTTGGTTTGAGAAAACCTCCCTCGCTTTGGTTAACAAACACATTACATTGTGCCTAATACCCACACTGGCATGTTTGACAGATTCAGGACCTCAAACCTGTCAGTAGATATTGAAGTACACATGCAATGACGAATCAAGTCTACATGCAAAGCCTTAATCTGAGCCAGGCAATCCCTTCAGGCCCCTAAAGTCCGACATTCTAGACAGGCAGCCGGAAGGGCTTCCCTCGGCTCTGCAGGACCCCCAAAAACACACAAGGACACACAGAAAAAAAAAGGTAGAGTAACTCAGGTAGGATCAATTATCATTCATCACCAGTACATAATGTGACATTACATTATGTTTTACAATCCGCCAAACAAAAAAACAACCTCATAGAAATAAATAATCCTCTTGATAATATATATAAATATATGAAGTCATATATGGGCGTAGAAAGGAGACAGGAGGTGGGAGGAGAGAGGGGGTCCTAGTTGCGCTCCCCGACACTCTCCATCCTATAGACTACAGTGGTGGAGCTGTCCTCGTGGCACTCAGTGGGCACCACCTTTTTCCACAGAGAGTCTTTGAGAGCTAGCTCTTGCTGAAGGCTCTCGTAATCCATGGGTCCGAAGGTAAACTGCTGTTTCAAGCAACATGGGATAACAGATTAGTCGGGTCTGCCAGCACATGCCACGAGTGCGGCTGCTCTACGTGTGTGTGTGTGTGTGTGTGTGTGTGTGTGTGTGTGTGTGTGTGTGTGTGTGTGTGTGTGTGTGTGTGTGTGTGTGTGTGTGTGTCTGACTGACTGACTATCTATGCGTGGTTGGTAATGTGTTAAGTTTTGTAACTATGTAATGGACTATGTGTAGGCCTTTCTTTATTGTGTCTATGACTGTTTGGCATGTGTGTGTGTCAGGTTTGCTCTGACAGAGATGCCCCTTGCCTCTAAACACACTCTGATTAAAACACTATTTTTAGATCAAAAGGAAAGGATATTTCAAAATCAATCCTAACCTTTAATTATTATTATTTTTTACCAAGCATGCCAAAGCTTACTGAAAACCTTGAGATTAAACTAAATTAAATGACAATCCCCTCCAAAAGGGCAAACCAGATTAACAAGTAAATTCCCCAAAATATATATACAATTATCAAACATCCACAAACATAATCCAAATGTCAATACATTAGAGTGTACTGTAGCTATCTAAATAACTAGGGCAACAATCTTTCTTTAGGAACTCTCATTAGCAACCCTTAGATACTCGGCTACAGACAATTTAGCACCATTATATCAGGCACATTCTGTTGTTCTGGGAGGGTGTGGTAACAATGGAAGAGGGGTGGGTCTGTGTGCGTGTGTGTGCTTGTGTAAAGGTGTGTGTGGAGGGGATGGTTGGGACTGCGTGTACTCACCCTCTGGTCGCCTCCCTCCCTGCGAGGATCATGCTTCTTGGCAAAGTGCCTCAGGTTGTCATAGTTGTGGAAGTTAAAGAGAGACACCAGGTCCTGAAACGCATAGAATGAGAGCGTCATGGTCAGACGGAAGGAGTGAGAGACAGAGAGAAAAAGAGAGACAGAGCGAGCGAGCAAGACAGAGAGAGAAAGAAACAGAAAGAAATCTAAACTCAAGCGTGTATCAGAATAGCGGTGGGACTGGGATTCGATCCCACGAGGACATTGTCGTACATGTCATATGCTGAAGGCGGTGACGCTAACCATTGCCACTAGACCAACGCCAGGTCACGAGTAGGTAGAGTTAACATTAGAACCGTCGGGCCTTTCAGCATATAAGTAACCGCTAGAGAACACCTAGCCTTGATGGACCCTCCTTTCAGCCAATGACGCATCAACATTCTAACAGTCTAATAAATACATTTCATATATGCTATCGGCAGAATAATAATTTGGTTGTGTTTATGAAGGTCGTAATATTAGAATACAAAAAAACGTATTTCAAATAACATTTTTATTAGCTTATGTTACCCTAGTCTATAAATAAAAATGAAAAAAACACTAGTTCAAGATTTAAATCCATCACAAAGAAATCGTTATCATTTCGTTTTGGCAGGTCTAAAGAAACATTGTGGTAATAAGAAAATGTCTAATTTTTTTTTATTTGTTTATTATGTTACTAGTACTAGTATTATGTTATTTGGAAATATGTATGGTAAGGTAAGTGTCATAGAAACTGCAGAATATGCCCTTTCTGATACTATATAGAAATCAAAACGATTTACCTGCATGTGACTCTGAAGGAGGATTTGATAAAGTGATACTCCTTTCCCTGCATCTGTCAATTCCAAGCTGTGCCCATCTCTTCATGTACAGTTTGACAACTGATAATATTGTCACTCAGACTATTGTCAATTTAATCTTGTCTTTAGGATAACTCTTATTATGTGTGAAATTAGTTTCGGTGTAGTTTCAATGGGCCGGCTGCGCAGGCTGACTGGCATCGTTTGTTTCCCCTCGCTCATCAATTCGGATAGAGTTAAGGATATGTTTTGCATTATTCTAAAGGCCTACTGCAACAGCATGTTTTCGTTTCCCGTACAATACATTTGATTAGTAATAGAGTTATAGTAAATAAAACAGTAACAGCTTCTTTTTACAAAGTAAAACATAAAAGAGAATGATATATCAACCCGCAAGGCGTGCGGTCAAATGATTTGCTATAAACATGAGCGCCAAAGCTGATAAATAGGCATAACACAAACTCATCATTACACTATTGTCTTTCTAAATTAAATCAAGCTCTTCACCTTCCTTATCATTCAGTTAGGCCTAATTTGAATTCAATTTTGAAGTAAAGTGCACAATTATCGCCCATTCATCCATTTGTCATTCATTCAGTGAGGAGAGAGAGACTCATTAGCGCCTGGCTGGGTACCAACGTCCTACAGCGCATTGTCTTGGTGGGTTAAGTTGGGAATAGGTGTGAAAAAAACAGTTAAAGGCTATAAATAATTTTCTGTTTGTGATTAAAAAATTCTGAGAAATGAGCAATGCAAAAATACAAACATTTTGTAAAAATCAGGGAAGGAGCAGGAGGTAGCTTTTTTTAGGGGTCCAATTTATTTTATTTACAAAATCAAACGTCACTGGCCGTTGGCCTATGGCAGTTATGGTGTTAAAGAACATTGTGTTCTTCAACAACATGTTGACAGTGATTCCTGGCATTGTTTTCCAGCCGTGAGATCTAAATCACTCATTCATCACTTTGTTATTAAGGAGCAGACTGGCGTGGGGCCTCTCTCTACGGCTCATAGCTGGAACAACACATAGCTGTATCTGTACCTGTATGAAACCCCACCGCAATGACTGGGCCTCAATGAGAAAGCACCTACTAGTTCACTATGGGATATCACAAGTAAACATACATCTACATACAGTATGTACCATTCTGAAATCTTGTTATGCAACATAAGTCATACAGCATACAATTGGGTGAAATTCCATAACCAGCTTAGTTGGCACAAACAGAAAATAGCATCCATCCAATTTAATTTTTTTACTTGTTTGAGTAGAGTAGACAGTAGAGAGTAGAGTATTACTTGGGAAATTGTTTTATGTGTCTGTGTCTTATGGACTCCTGGCTGCACAATGAGTTTCCCTGCAGGAACAATGAAGAATAGCTTAGGTTCTGAATCAAACTGTATGCATTCATCTCACTTCCCCCGCGATGCAGCAAAATAAAGGAATCAGACAGTGACCTATGAATGAATAATGCATGGCGGGGAAGAGAAAAATTACTAGGGGGGGAGAAGAAAGAGATGACAAGAAGCTATAATGGGCCGGGCAATGCACTAAATAAGATGTGTCTGTGAGGCCTTGTCAGAGCAAAAGGTATGTAAATCGCAGATGCTTTAGGAGGAGTAGCTCGGCTAGAAGAGCTCATTTCTCATGGTAGAAGGATTCATATGCCGTGGCGGCTCAGAATATGGCTCAGAGAGCGGGAGAGGAGAGAGGGCGAGAGATAATAAGATGCAGAAATATGATCATGTGTGAGGGTGGTAGTGGTAATATGTGTGTGGGGGGGATTGAGTGCATGTCTATTCGCAGGTGTCAGTGTGTCCCCGTACCGTGCAGAACTGAATGCCTCGGACACTGTTGCCCAGCTTGTCCAGTGGAGGAGACCAGCACATGATGCCCATGACGTTGGGCACCACCAGTAGGATGCCCCCTGCCACGCCCGACTTGGCTGGCAAGCCCACCTAGAGACACAAAGACACAGGGAGAGGTTACCCACAACTCTGTGGACATCAGGGCCCAAAATGTAAAAAGTTCCTTATCTAGGATCAGCTCCCCTTTGTCCATATAATCTTATTAATTATGATCTAAGACAAAACTGATCCAATATCAGCACTTCTACTCTGAGACTCGTGGTGAATACAGGCCCAGGGCTTTATATACACTAAGAGTGAGTGAGAGACAGACACACAGAGTGAAAGCAATGAAAGAAAGCATAGGACCTACAGCAGGGATCATCAACTAGATTCAGCCGCAGGGCAGATTTTTTCTTGAGCGGATGGTCTGGGGGCCGGAACATAATTACAAATAATTTGTAGATTGCAAATTGACCGCAAGAAGCCCAAACAGATATAATATTTGACTAAAACATAATCATTTCAAACCTTGTTTACATTTGTATACGATCACGTGTCTCTATTTTGCGTGGGAATACTTGACTGGATAATCGCGTAACATCTGATTGGATAATCCTCCATGGGGGCTATTGGTAGACCATTGGCCTGGTTTGTTCTGGCAAGGACAGCGACTGGAGGGACTGGAGCCCAGTGGAGGGCAATTGGGGACATTGTGGGGCAGAGACCGGCTGGATGGGACTGAAAATGACCGTATTGGGCAGGAGGGGGAAGGAAAAGGCAGAATCTGTCAGAGTGGCAATATTGGGCATAATAAGCTGTGCTTTGACTGGACCACAAAAGTCAATGTGGTGGTCTGACACTCTGGGTGCATCTCAATACCCCTACCCCTATGTACAAATTACCTTGACTAACCTGTACCCCCGCACATTGACTCGGTACCAGTACCCCCTGTATATAGCCTCGTTATTGTTATTTTTACTATTTTTCACTTTAGATTATTTAGTAAATATTTTCTTAACTGAATTTAGTTAAAAATGCCTTGTTGGTTAAGGGCTTGTAAGTAAGCATTTCACGTAAAGGTCTACACCTGTTGTATTCGGTGCATGTGACAAATACAGTTTGATTTGATTTGAATAGTGTAAAATGGCTTCCTTTTCTTGTCTACTCTCTTCCATCTGCACTTTTCTGAAAACACAGGCCAGGTTAAAGTTATTTTTGTCAGAGCAGATAAAGGATGGGAGACAAGGAATAGCCACTGTGGAATATGGCGAGGTACAGTATACTCACGTGGAAGGCGAACTGGCCAGAGAAGTCATACATGCCGCAGGAGTGCATGAGGCTCAGTGTGTCACGCACTGCCTCCGGGCTCAGCACGCGCTCGCCCGTGATTGGACAGAAGCCGCCGTTGGCCAAGGTGGCCGCCATGACGCTGGCGCTCTCACAGGTCACTTCGATGGAGCATAGCTGGAGGGACACAGACAGTTACAACACAAATGAAGATCAAGCCAAACAGTCATAGTGACAGAAATAAATGAATATAACACACACATACACACAGAATAAATATATGACAGTCAAACGTGAGTCTAGGGCATTACATACTCAATTCTTCTCCTGTCACAATATTGCCCCCACTCTGGGTGAAAACGTACTACAGTATAATCAAAATAGTGTATGCATAGAGAATGAAAAAACTATACTATAATCAAAGTACATTTTGCATAAATGCATAGAGTATAATGTACCCACTACAACGACTCCTCTCTCTTGTCCTTCTATGGTTTTAGGAAAGGCTCCAGGTTATGTGAGTTCTCAGTGGGCCAAGGCAAACATTACCAAATGACCAGCATGACCGGAGCCTATCCGTCAGTGGGCTGCCAGCACCAGAGTGACACCAGAGAGGAAGGCTGTCAACACCCAAAGGGATGTGACATCAACACAGCTATCCCATTGCACACATTTCCCCCCTTAGCCAGAGAAGCACATGAGCAAAGTCACAGTCACCAGACCCAGAAAGAGAGAGGGGGAGAGGAGGGGGCTTCGAAAATACAACCATTACAATAAGTCCTTCCTCCCCATTTCTCCCTCCACTGGCAGTGTGTAGTTGTTGTGGGCTGTCTGTTTGCACGTACCTGGAAGTAGAAATCCAGAATGGACGTCATGTCTGTCCCCTCAGGAAAACACTGCATAGAGAGAGATAGAGAATGATGAATGAACAGATTACATCCATGCAATATATTTTGACATGACAGGTGTGCTGTTCTGTGTTTCAGCAACCTTAGATTATACATTGGAGAGAGAGAGAGAGAGAGAGAGAGAGAGAGAGAGAGAGAGGGGGGGGGGGGCTTAAGTTTAGTTACTCCTTATTTAGGGAAAGATAGAGTAGCTCCTAAGTCAAAATAAATAAATAATTTTCCCCTACTAGCACCGACTCTGCTGACAGCTACTTTAAAGAAAAATGTACTTACTATGATTGAGATATGTGGCTGTCCCACCTAGCTACAGTATCTTAAGATGAATGCACTAACTGTAAGTCGCTCTGGATAAGAGTGTCTGCTAAATGACTAAAAGGCAGCTCTCCAGTTGTGAACAAAGCGACTTAGTGAATTGTAGAATGGGAACAGCAAACAGTGCCAAGTAAGAGAAAAGGGAGGGGAAGAGGGAGTGGAAAGAGGGCAGAATGAGAGGGAGAGATAGCATCACGGCTCAGACCTTCTTTTCTTTCAGGTAGTAGCCGATAGCGAAATTCCTGTCTCCTGACTCGCGCTCCGACTGGAATCTGGGTCACAAAGAACACAACACACCCCATCAGTGAGAAGAGCTAACGTTCCACAGTGTGTGTGTGCGCGCGTCTGCACCCATGTGAGTTGGTGTTTGTTTTCTTTCACCACATTCCTTCATTGCCGTCATAATTAAAAACCCTCTTCCAAATGAGATCATGAGCCTACTGTGATTCACTTCTGTAAACAACATTAATATTCAAGACTTTGCCATCACATATAAATGGCATGCCGGCAGTGTAAACAATAATTAATAATGGAGAGGGGTCCGGAAAGGAGAAGAAGGCCAGACAATTGGGCTGCATCTGAAATGGCGTCCTATTACCTATTTAGTGCATTACTTTTGACCAGGGCCCACATAGTGCATTATGTAGGGAATAGGGTGCCACTTTCTACTTACGTGGCGTTGCTGAAGCCTACATACTCGTTTCCTGCCATCTTATTCAGGAAGTTCATGACCTGGAAACAAAACAACGACAATAAGTCTCTCAACACAAGACAGTACAAACCTAAGCTAAATCAGTTAGCAAAAAAGTTTGAAACATACATTACCTAAAACAACCACAAAATACCCCATACAACTCCAAACAGCTGCCACAAACCACAAAATGTGGTATTAAAAACTTGAGTTTACTTACATAGTCAAACTTCTCAGCATTGCTCGCTCCCTGCTGAAAAGCAATAGAAAAAGTATTAAGTCAAGTTTGTTGGACAAAGAGAAAATGTTTACAGCAGAATGAAAGTAGCAAGAAAACACATTATAAGCATTGGCTTAAATAATAACAAGAACTACAAAAATGATCAGTTTGATGCATTATAAATGCAAAGTTAACTGAGCTTCGGTGAGACCTAGGCAAGCATATACACTTCAACATGGATGAAGCAAATCTGACGGGTGTTAAATAGTTACAGAGAAAGAGAGATGTACAGTGCATTCGGAAAGTATTCAGACCCCTTGATTTTTTCCACATGTTGTTACGTTACAGCCTTATTCTAAAATGGATTAAATAAATGTTTTCCTCATCAATCTACACACAATACCCCATAATGGCAAAGCAAAAAAAGGTTTTTATGGTAGAGTGGCCAGACAGAAGCCACTCCTCAGTAAAAGGCACATGATAGCCTGCTTGGAGTTTGCCAAAAGGCACCTAAAGGACTCTCAGACCATGAGAACGAAGATTCTCTGGTCTGATGAAACCAAGATTGAACTCTTTGGCCTGAATGCCAAGTGTCACGTCTGGAGTAAACCTGGCACCATCCCTACGGTGAAGCATGGTGGTGGCAGCATCATGCTGTGGGGAAAGATGAACGGAGCAAAGTACAGAGAGATCCTTGATGAAAACCTGCTCCAGAGCGCTCAGGACCTCAGACTGGGGCGAAGGTTCACCTTCCAACAGGACAATGACCCTAAGCACACAGCCAAGACAACGCAGGAGTGGCTTCGGGACAAGTCTCTGAATGTCCTTTAGTGGCCCAGCCAGAGCCCGGACTTGAACCCGATTTAACATCTCTGGAGAGACCTGAAAATAACTGTGAAGCGACGCTCCCCATCCAACCTGACAGAGCTTGAGAGGAATGTGAGTAACTCCCAAAATACAGGTGTGCCAAGCTTGTAGCATCATACCCAAGAAGACTTGAGGCTGTAATCGCTGCCAAAGGTGCTTCAACAAAGTACTGAGTAAAGGGTATGGAAAAAAGTGTAAAAACCTGTTTTTGCTTAGTCATTATGGGGTATTGTGTGTAGATTAATGAGGAACAAAAGCAATTTAATTTAGAATAAAGGCTGTAACGTAACAAAATGTGGAAAAAGTCAAGGGGTCTGAAAACTTTCCGAATGCACTGTATAATGAATTTATAGAGTCAATAGACACAAAAAGACAGTTAATGAGTGGGCTTTGGTTGGAATTAAATTAAAGAACTAAGATGATCTGTCATAATCACCTTTTGTATATAAATGTAACACTATGGCTGGCACAATTACATATAATCGTGTAACCGACGTCATGGTTACCATATAACCAATGGTTATGGATGAAGAATAACCGTCATTAACCGTTAAAAAAATAGAATATATATATTATTATTTTAATATTTTTGGGGGGGACAAACAGCTGACTGAAGACGGGACGGCCAGGCATTTGTGCGGTTGAGTCCGTTTCTGTGATAACATGGACTTTTAACAACATGAAACTTTTTTGCCCCTTGCTGAAACAAGAAAGGTGTTGTAGCAAACAATGAATAAATGGGCTTGGAACCTCTAATCCTGGCAATAGGTCATACTTGCATAACTCTGATGATAGAGAAATGTGCGCAATTGTTCTGCATGGAATAATCTGAAATGTGTAGTTCTGACTATGCTCTTCAAGAGGTGATGATTTTAAAACCAAATAGTTATAACATTTATTTAACAATCCTTTGAAAGCGGCACGTAGCTACTTGTCAATGGTTTTAGCGGAGCTGGGGGTCTCCTTTCACCCTAGCAGCCAAATTGTACACTCTATACTGTATTGTGATGTTTTATTGATAACAACCTATTTGACTGGTAAACTCATGGGTACACTCGCAATAGCTGCCTGGTATTGTGATGCAATAATTTCCATGGTAATGTAGAATGTTCCAAAACTAAACTTAAGAACGGGAAGCATAGAAATAACTCACATAGCACAGATCTACCACTTCTTAGACTTGCTTTACATTTTTGTCATTTAGCAGACACTCTTATCCAGAGCGACTTACAGTTAAGTGAGTGCATACATTTTTCATACTGGCCCCCCGTGGGAAACGAACCCACAACCCTGGCGTTGCAAGCGCCATGCTCTACCAACTGAGCTACAGGAGGCCACTGCTTTCAATAAGAACGACAGATCTATAACTCACATTTCTATATGAATTTGGTAGGGTCGCCCAAAAGGTTCCATGTCGCAGCTTTAACTGATAATCTCATGCAATGGAATGTATTTTTTGTAATGTCAGTTGAGTTGAATCAACAAATCACAGCACATATTGATGGGTACACTTCCTGCTTTGATTTCCTTCTTTGCTTCAATAGATGGGTTGGCAACGTCACAAAAATGATGCGCGTTTCGATGGGGCCAGAAGCCTTGCTTTGTTATGATTCTGAATGGTCAGATAGCTAGCAACAATGACAAGAAGCTGCCATGTGGGGAATCGTAGGTGGCTCGTTTCAGCTAGTTTTATCTTGTTCTTTATACCATGTCTTGTTTTGAGGTGTTTTGAATGAGTTAATGTCAACGCTAATATGGCAAAAATTCACTAGCTAGCAACAACTGATGATGTATTTGAGAGACAACAAGTGCTCATTGTGCAAATATATACCGAACGAAATAAAAACGCAACAACTTCATTGATTTTACTGAGTTACAGTTCATATGAGGAAATCAGTCAATTGAAATAAATAAATTAGGCCCTAATCTATGGATTTCACACGACTGGTAATTTTTATATGTATATGTTGGTCACAGATACCTTAAAAAATGTTTTATTGCTATCGATAAAATGCAATTGTATTCGTTGTCCGTCGCTTATGCCTGCCCATACCATAACCCCACCACCACCATGGGGCACTCTGTTCACAACGTTGACATCAGCAAACCGCTCGCCCACACGACGCCATACACGTAGTCTGCAGTTGTGAGGCCGGTTGGACGTACTGCCAAATTCTCTAAAACGATGTTGGAGGCGGCTTATGGTAGTGAAATTAACATTAAATTCTCTGACAACAGCTCTGGTGGACACTCCTGCAGTCAGCATGCCAATTGCACACTCCCTCAAAACTTGAGATATCTGTGGCATTGTGTTGTGTGACAAAACTGCACATTTTAGAGTGGCCTTTTATTGTCCCCAGTACAAGGTGTGTGATCATGCTGTTTATTCAGTTTCTTGATATGCCACACCTGTCAGGTGGATGGATTATCTTGGCAAAGGAGAAATGCTCACGAACAGAGATGTAAACAAATTTGTGCACAACATTTGAAAGAAATAAGCTTTTTGTGCGTAAGGAAAATGTCTGGGATCTTTTACTTCAGCTCATGAAACCAACACTTATATTTTTGTTCAGTGTATTTATGTTTTCAATAAACATCTGGAGATGTACATGTTAGTTTACATGTTGTCAACAATCTAAGCCAACCCTGTCGGTTTTGCCACATAGCTGTGCACGCGTAGGTTTTGTTGTTATGGGTACACTCGTAATTGCCGCCAGTCCACCCATTATGCCATCAATGACTTGGTGATTGCCGTTCTATTCATTATATTTCTACGGCAGCACATGTAGTCAGAAGCGGAGGAAAAGGAGAAAATATGCGTCTACATAAAAAAATATCTATATATCAATTTTTTTGTTTGGTTTTGCTATTTGAACGGTTATTATGGAGACTGCAGTCATTTGGCTGGCCAATTACTGTCATCCAAAATTCCATGACCGTCACAGCCCTATTTAACACTTATTTTAGTGCCGTGCAGTGTGTGTGTGTTTATTATAGGCTAACACGTGTCCTGTGAACAGCTCTGGGGATCAGGAGGGCTTATTAGCATGGAGTGTTGACAGCCTGGGTGACTAAACAGAAGAGCAGGAGGTAGAGAGGGTGCGAAGAGGGATGGAAGGTGCAAGGGAGGAAAAGTTGTACTGAGGATTTTTTCTTAACAATCTTCCTTGTCACTTGACATAGTATGCTCTTGTTTCTTTACTATTACTAGCTTTGCAAGACATGGCAAAAACAAAGGCATGCATGTCTATTGACTATTGAACTCAGCCTGCTTCATATATCCAGAGAAAAATACTACAGCTATACTTTGCTTCCAGACAGCATTCTAACATTTTGTAACATATGTATCAGTACAAAACAAAAATTACAGTGGTATGTTGAAAGAGATGCTAAATGGGGCTATCGATTTATCTTTTCCATCCGGGCTTGTTCAATGAGAGGGGATGGTGGGGGGAGGGAGAAAATGGAAAAGGAAGTAAAATTACCAACGTCATTTACCAACGACATGGCAGCAGTGGTCATAATATCCCACAGTTCCTAAGTCTGGAAAATATGCAACAACATACACAAAAAAATACACAAGAAGCCTTCAAACCCATGGTTACATAATCGGGGTGTGGCCCCGGTGGCGTTGTCATGGACACATACAGTGGGGTGTGTAAGCCCGACATATTTCCTATGAGTGATGTAATCAGCTCTACACTATGCTACGGTATGATGCACATGCGGGTACATACTGAGAGAGACAGGTCATTGAGAGGGACACAGACATACAGTTATGTATTAACTGACACATAGACGACAAGTAAAGACAAAACCACTGGGTTTTTCGACGTTTCGCAGATGAATGTGTGAACAGAAAGATCCCACCCACATTATATGACCTTTTCAATGAAAGGAGGAGAATGCAGCTTGCTCACGAGTAGCTGTTCTACGTACAGTGCACATGTAATGTTGTGGAAAAACTCACATGGGAATAAAATGGACCCCCAGACAGGGTAACACACCTTTCAAATCAACTTCATGCGTGGCTTAACCCGATAAAAACATATCCCTTTCAGTATCTGTGTGTGTGTGTGTGTATACAGTATGTGGTGTGCGTGCTCGTTTCCATGTAGAAGTACTGTATGTGGGAGTATCTCTCTGTGGGTGTGTGTGCATACTCTGTATACACTTAGTTGCTTGGTAGGCCTACATGCGAGTCTCGATTTCCATAGCCGATTCGTGTCCATCAGTCACACACCACTAAGTCTGGTAGGACACACTAGTACTAGGAAAAGTCAGGACATTTCCATCTGCCACCACACTACGACAGTGTTTATCATATGGTGCATAATATTTAAACGAAAGGGAGGACATTATAATAGATTAGTTGTTTCATGATCAGAATGAGTTGCCATAATAAAAACATGTAAAAGCGAGTTCCATTTAGTAAAAGACCAGTACGATGATGGCTTAAGATATGTATGTAATGTACAGTGCATTCGGTAAAGTATTCAGACCCCTTGAGTTTTTACACATTTTGTTACCTTTACAGCCTTATTCTAAAATTGATTAAAATTGTTAATTTCCCTCATCAATCTACACACAATACCCCATAATGACAAAGCAAAAACAGGTTTTTAAAAATAAAAACAATGAAATAACATTTACATAAGTATTCAGACCTTTACTCAGTACTTTGTTGAAGCACTTCTGGCAGCGAGTACAGCCTCGAGTCTTCTTGGGTATGACGCTACAAGCTTGGCACACCTGTATTTGGAGAGTTTCTCCCATTCTTCTCTGCAGATCCTCTCAAGCTCTGTCAGGTTGGATAGGGAGCGTCGATATTTTCAGGTCTCTCCAGAGATGTTCCATCGGGTTCAAGTCCGGGCTCTGGCTGGGCCACTCAAGGACATTCAGAGACTTGTCCCGAAGCCACTCCTGCGTTGTCTTGGCTGTGTGCTTAGGGTCGTAGTCCTGTTGGAAGGTGAACCTTCGCCCACGGAGGTCTTGAGCACTCTGGAGCAGGTTTTCATCAAGGATCTCTCTGTACTTTACTTTGTTCATCTTTCCCTTGATCCTGACTTGTCTCCCAGTACCTGCCGCTGAAAAACATTCCCACAGCATGATGCTGCCACCACCATGCTTCACCGTAGGGATAGTGCCAGGTTTCCTCCAGACGTGACACTTGGCATTCAGGCCAAAGAGTTCAATCTTGGTTTCATCAGACCAGAGAATCTTGTTTCTCATGGTCAGAGTCCTTTAGGTGCATTTTGGCAAACTCCAAGCGAACTGTCATGTGCCTTTTACTGAGAAGTGGCTTCCGTCTGGCCACTCTACCATAAAGGCCTGATTGGTGGAGTGCTGCAGAGATGGTTGTCCTTCTGGAAGTTTCTCCCATCTCCACAGAGGAACTCTGGAGCTTTGTCAGAGTGACCATCGGTTTCTTGGTCAACTCCCTGATCAAGGCCCTTCTCCCGAATTGCTCATTTTTGCCGGGCATCCAGCTCTAGGAAGAGTATTGGTGGTTCCAAACTTCTTCCATTTAAGAATGATGGAGGCCACTGTGTTCTTGGGGACCTTCAATGCTGCAGACATTTTTTGGTACCCTTCCCCAGATCTGTGCCTCGACACAATCCTGTCTTGGAGCTCAAAGGACAATTCCTTCGACCTCATGGCTTGGTTTTTGCTCGGACATGCACTGTGAACTGTGGGACCTTATATAGACGCCTTTCCACATCATGTCCAAACAATTGAATTTACCACTGGTGGACTCCAATCAAGTTTTAGAAACATCTCAAGGAGATGCATCTGAGCTCAATTTCGAGTCTCATAGCAAAGGATCAGAATATTTATGTAAATGTGATATTTCCGTTTTTTATTTTGAATACATTTGCAAAAATTTCTAACAACCGGTTTTTGCTTCGTCATTATGGGGTATTGTGTGTAGACTGATGATGGGAAAAAACAATTTAATCAATTTTAGAATAAGGTTGTAATGTAACAAAATGTGGAAAAAGTCAAGGGGTTTGAACACTTTCTGAATGCACTGTATGTGCAGTATATAATCACTCTAATGAGGAACTCTGACACGAGCTGGTCTGGCTCTGGCTGGTGTCTGATTGGACACGGCGTAACGGATTAGGCACTGATTAGATGGTGACACTTCCTTCTACGTTCTGATTGGACACTGTCATGCCTGTTCTGAGCTTACTGACCGCTTTGGGCCACAGTAAATAAGCTCTACTGTGTGTCCTATGGAGAACATGGAGGTCTTCAGGAAAATGGACACAAACTTTATAACCTGATCAGATAGTAAAAATAAAGATATGGGATTTGAATTATACTGTATCTACCGACAGTATAAAGGAGACTCGTCACTTTACCTGGGGAATGTGAGAAACAGGACGGACACAGTTGTGTGGAGACGACACAACAAGAGGAGTGGGGTCTGACAGTGAGTGGCGGGTCAACAACAAGCCTGCGCCCAGATCTGTTTGTGCTGTCTTGCCAACTCCTATAGTCAATGTCACGCCAATGACCATAGAAGATGGGGAGACCGCACAAACAGATCTGAGACCAGGCTACCAGACAACATACGTGTCCTATAGTCCCAGAAACAGTAGCCTAGTCCTCAGAGGAGCACCTACAACATAAAGGTCAATTCCACAACAAAACAAGCCTCATATTAATGTTCAATGAGTCTCAACATGCATCAAAGGTACAAGCAACGAGAACAGACAATTTCTGTGAAGTTCTCTTTTACTCTGTTCCTATTGGTCCATCCTCTCCAGAGAGCAGACAAATGGGGCGACACCTTCCTGTCTTCAGGAGTCGAGAGACGACAACAGTGAGAGGATGAGTTGAGAGAGAGTTTATTAGGTCTAGACGGGTGAGGAGAGGCACAGAAGCCTGGGGCTAAGCTAATGACTACACTCTTAGAAAAAAGGGTTCCCAAAGGGGTTTTCAGCTGTCCCCATAGGAGAACCCTTTTGGGTTCCAGGTAGAAGCCTCTGTGGAAACGGTTTTTACATGGAACCCAAAAGGCTTCTACCTTGAACCAAAATAATTCTACCTGGAACCAAAAAGGGTTATCCTATGGGGACAGCTGAAGAACCATTTAAGGTTCCTAGTATCTTTTTTTCTAAGAGTGTAGAAAACCTCAGAGGGACACCAAAAGCTAGGACTAGCTTCTCTGATTGATCAGCTCAGGATCAATGCCTGTTTAAAGAGGAAAGATTGGTTCGCTCTCTTTTCTTCACGGAAACAAACAAGTAGATGGAATAACCTTGGCGGCAGGGTTTCCCTTAGCCGGTAATAGCCGGCTTTTGAAATAAATTTGACCAGTCATGCTTATCGGTCTACAGGTAAGTTTGCATAATTTAGTGGAATTAAATTGGTGTGTGTGTATATTCGTTATGTATCTTCTTTATCACACACACACACACACGTGTTAAAAACAGTTTTGATAGCCATGATTAAAATTAGCTACTATTTTTATTTCTCAACTGGTAATTGAAGCGCGCTTCCCAATCGCCTGTGCATAGGTAACAGAAGGCAGGTTTCATTAGCACGTCACACACTACTTTGCAATGAGCTGGAGGCAGTATGCATTTTGAAAACATATACTTAATTGTTTGAAACGTGAACGTTTTACTACATATTACGAAACCGACCATAGGCATAAGACATTGAAACCAGTAGCCTATTTCTCTCATGTTCTATTGGTTTTCAAATCAATTTGCAACCCATGCTAGTCTTTGCATCTTTAGATCTCCCCTCTTTCTAAATTTCTAATGGATATTTTCATATCTGTCACATGAAACCGCTCACATGTGTGGTGTGCTTTTGACAAGTGTTTTCCCACTGATTGCATTATGGAATGAACATTCGCGCCTAGCCTACTGCCTTGTCTGCATTGCTGCGCTTATAATTTGAAGATATAATAGTTTATCAACATTTTAAGCTAAACGTTCTGATCGGTTGTATCAGCCTCATTGCTTTTTAACATATTTTTATGTAGCCTAGGCCTACTGGTTGTATTAATTTGTCTGTTTGGAATAGGCTATTTCTTTCTCGACAAGCTGACCAATAGAATAGGTCAACTTTTTTACTATAGGGGATAGTAGATTGACATAGGTTAGTGATTTGACTGTTCGTTACTTGTCTTGTTCGTTAATAACGGAAACCCTGCTTATCGGGCTCAGCTAAAGCGCTCCATCATCTCTCTGACACAGCTTCGTCTGTGTCTGTCTGCCTTTCTGTTTGTCCATCCAGGTTATTATCACCGGGGGCGGCAAAATCATGTCCTAGTGTGGCTGCCCTAAGTCCCTCTCAGGGAGGATTACGACAGGCCTTAATCGCCATGGCAATCACCTAGGAGTCGACTTCATACCTCTCTGTTTAGTCAAGAGTCGTTCTCTCAGACAAACAGACGATGATGACAAACTAGGTTAACCCCCTTGAGAAATGGACCGTTCCAAACAGTCACACGTTATCTGTCTACCACACTGAACCTGACTCTGTTTTTATGAATATATGAAGCAATAACAGAATAAACTAATTTTGAATTACATACTTACAGTAGAAAAGAGGAGTATATCTTATTTCTAATGATGCCAACTTTATTTAACTTCTAATATTGAGCAAACTACCCTCATTGGAGTTAATTACTCTCATTATATCTGACATAGGCTTTGAAAAAGCACCTGCTAGTACCAGTCACGGCAAGTGCCTCTGGCTGCTGGTAAGCTTACTTGACCCTTTGTTTAACCAGCTAAACCGCTGCTATTAGCGAAAATGTGTTTGGAGTTACCTTTTTTAGATGATAGGCTATGTTAGAGTTTACACTTCCTATTCCAATTATACTGTAGGGAGGTCAATATAATTAAAAACAAATCTACCAAATCTATTCATTTAAAATGTTGATTACTTCTCCTTGACATTATCATTCACCTAATTGCTAACATATGATGGGGTCCCTGGGCAAGAAAAGGTTGAAGACCCCTGTGTTAGATAGCGGTGCTCGTCGCTAATCAAATATTGAAGCTGGCACAGAGTGAACAAGGCAAATGTACCTTATCTGGGCCTGAGGTCATTGGTATGAACTATGAAAGACAGACAGTAAAAATACACAGAAACACAAGTGGATTCTTACCTTTATCAGTGAGGTGCAAACAATTGCGCCGGCGTTCACCATGGGGTTGTGGGGCTTATCTGGAATAAAAAACAACAAAATACAATAACTTAAAATATTGATTACAAATCTCACTGACTTCGAGTGGGAAGGGTTCCTCCCAGACCCTTTCCAAAAATGGACTAAGATATTCTTGCTACGAAGAATGTTTGAGTGACGTGGCTTTCATTGTAAAATTACATACAAATTCATAGAACCATATCAAACACATACCACTGTCGACACTAGACAATCCATTAATAATCTAGCAATCCTTTTTTTAAATGTATTATAATTAAATGGATCTGCAAATGTCATTTGGCATATAGCACTGAGAACAGATGCAAGCCTACACTTGAATCAATCAGGTTTGTTATTGTTATTCAAACATGACAGACCAACACTTTCTTTTGGACTACTTAGATACTAATGAGATTTGTCAGGGTTAGGGGCAAAGTGAAATGAACACTAAACAAATCAAATGATCTGGGTCCTGCTCAATGTCAAAATGTCAAGGCCACTTCTCTCGCTGCAGTGAGTCTTAATCCCCTTACATAAACGGTCACCAAATTGACATGGCTATCCTGGCACCTCCACCAGGGGATTCTGAGAACAGTGGCACACGGCCCACGCAGCCAGGGGATGATAAAGACCAGGCCCGTATCCACAAAGAGTGCTGATCTAGGATCTGTCCATATACATTCATTATGATCTAAAAGGCTAAACTGATCCTAGATCAGCACTCTTATTCTGAGAAGCTTTGAGGATATGGGCCCAGATTGCTACGCAGATGTGCACCATACATACATACATACATACATACATACATACATACATACATACATACATACATACATACATACATACATACATACATACATACATACATACATACATACATACATACATACATACATACATACATACATACATACATACATACATACATACATACATACATACACACACATTACCGTTCAAAAATTTGAGGTCACTTAGAAATGTCCTTGTTTTTGAAAGAAAAGCAATTTTTTTGTCCATTAAAATAACATCAAATTGATCAGAAATACAGTGGGGGGGAAAAAAGTATTTAGTCAGCCACCAATTGTGCAAGTTCTCCCACTTAAAAAGATGAGAGAGGCCTGTAATTATCATCATAGGTACACGTCAACTATGACAGACAAAATGAGGGGGAAAAAATCCAGAAAATCACATTGTAGTATTTTTAATGAATTTATTTGCAAATTATGGTGGAAAATAAGTATTTGGTCAATAACAAAGGTTTCTCAATACTTTATTATATACCCTTTGTTGGCAATGACACAGGTCAAACGTTTTCTGTAAGTCTTCACAAGGTTTTCACACACTGTTGCTGGTATTTTGGTATACATGGCCCCATTCATTCTTTCCTTTACACGGATCAGTCGTCCTGGTCCCTTTGCAGAAAAACAGCCCCAAAGCATGATGTTTCCACCCCCATGCTTCACAGTAGGTATGGTGTTCTTTGGATGCAACTCAGCATTCTTTGTCCTCCAAACACGACGAGTTGAGTGTTTACCAAAAAGTTCTATTTTGGTTTCATCTGACCATATGACATTCTCCCAATCCTCTTCTGGATCATCCAAATGCACTCTAGCAAACTTCAGACGGGCCTGGACATGTACTGGCTTAAGCAGGGGGACACGTCTGGCACTGCAGGATTTGAGTCCCTGGCGGCGTAGTGTGTTACTGATGGTAGGCTTTGTTACTTTGGTCCCAGCTCTCTGCAGGTCATTCACTAGGTCCCCCCCGTGTGGTTCTGGGATTTTTGCTCACCGTTCTTGTGATCATTTTGACCCCACGGGGTGAGATCTTGCGTGGAGCCCCATATCGAGGGAGATTATCAGTGGTCTTGTATGTCTTCCATTTCCTAATAATTGCTCCCACAGTTGATTTCTTCAAACCAAGCTGCTTACCTATTGCAGATTCAGTCTTCCCAGCCTGGTGCAGGTCTACAATTTTGTTTCTGGTGTCCTTTGACAGCTCTTTGGTCTTGGCCATAGTGGAGTTTGGAGTGTGACTGTTTGAGGTTGTGGACAGGTGTCTTTTATACTGATAACAAGTTCAAACAGGTGCCATTAATACAGGTAACGAGTGGAGGACAGAGGAGCCTCTTAAAGAAGAAGTTACAGGTCTGTGAGAGCCAGAAATCTTGCTTGTTTGTAGGTGACCAAATACTTATTTTCCACCATAATTTGCAAATAAATTCATTAAAAATCCTACAATGTGATTTTCTGGATTTTTTTTCTCAATTTGTCTGTCATAGTTGACGTGTACCTATGATGAAAATTACAGGCCTCTCTCATCTTTTTAAGTGGGAGAACTTGCACAATTGGTGGCTGACTAAATACTTTTTTCCCCCACAGTGTAGACATTGTTAATGTTGTAAATGGCTATTGTAGCTGGAAACTGCTGATTTTTAATGGAGTATCTACATAGGCGTACAGAGCCCCATTATCAGCAACCATCAGTCATGTGTTCCAATGGCACGTTGTGTTTGCTAATCCAAGTTTATAATTTTAAAAGACTAATTGATCATTAGAAAACACTGAAGTGTAAGGGGCCTCCAATTTTTTTAAATGGACAGGATCTTTATATTTCCCACTTGTATTCTGTTTCAGTAATAATGAAACACCTTCTTGAGTGTCTGATAATCTACCATTTACATAGGATTGGTTAAAACATGCTAATAACGGTCCCCTGAGTATATCAAAAAAGGTTTGGTATACCTCAACTGGTATGCCATCCAACCGGAGTTTTCCCGGACTTATGTCACGATCGTCGGGTACAGAGGACCAAGGCGCAGCGTGGAAGGTGAACATATTTATTAAATAATGATACACGAACAAAACAACAAACGATACGTGAAGACCTACGGTACAAACACAAACCAAAAGGAACAAGATCCCACAAAGAATAGCTGAAAACAGCCTACCTAAGTATGGCTCCCAATCAGAGACAACGAGCAACAGCTGCCTCTGATTGGGAACCACCCTGACCAACATAGATCTATATGATCTAGAACAAAACCCAAAACATAGAAAACACAACATAGCAGCTACACCGTGAAACTAAACATAGAAAATCCACACCCTGGCTCAACATTTCAGAGTCCCCAGAGCCAGGGCGTGACAGTACCCCCCCCCAAAGGCGCGGACTCCGACCGCGCCAACAGAACACCACAGGGGAGGGACCGGGTGGGCACTCCGCCTTGGCGGCGGATCCGGCTCTGGGCATGATCCCCACTCCCTCTCTAACCCCCCACAGTACCCCTGGTCCGGTCTGGCCCTGCTGGCCGGAGCTGGACTGAACACTGGTGGAGCGGATTGCTCTAGCTCCGACGTGGAGCAGCTGACCGGTACCGGACCAGGCACCGGTGGAACAGGCACGGGCTGTGCCGGACTGACGACGCACACCACTGGCTTGGTGTGGGGAGCAGGAACAGGCCGAGCCGGGCTGACGACGCACACCACTGGCTTGGTGTGGGGAGCAGGAACAGGCCGAGCCGGGCTGACGAAGCGCACCACTGACTTGGTGCAGGGAGCAGGAGCGGGCCGGGCCGGGCTAGCGACACGCACCATAGGCTTGGTGCGGGGAGCAGGAACGGGCCGGACCGGGCTAGCGACGCGCACCATCGGCTTGGTGCGGGGAGCAGGAGCGGGCCGGGCCGGGCTAGCGACGCGCACCATAGTCTTGGTGCGGGGAGCAGGCACGGGCCGTGCCGGACTGACGAAGCGCACCACTGGCTTGGTGCGGGGAGCAGGAACGGGCCGGACCGGGCTGATGAAGCGCACTACTGACTTGGTGCGGGGAGCAGGAACGGGCCGGACCGGGCTGGCGAAGCGTACCACAGGCTCGATGCGGGGAGCAGGAACAGGCCGGACCGGGCTGGCGACGCGCACCACAGGCTCGATGCGAGGGACAGGAACAGGCCGGACCGTACTGGGGACACACACCCCTGGCCCTACGCGGGGATCAGGAACGGGCCGGACCGGACTGGTAACACACCCCAGTACCTCTCGCCGTGCCTCTACACTTTCCTTCCCCTTAGTGACCAGTGGCCCCCTTAACCTGGCGGCCTCCTCTGCCAACCCGCTGGGCCGCTCTGTCGCGGTCTCCTGCTGGCCCGTTGTCCACGGCGTTAGCCCCCCCCTAAAAAATTTATGGGCTTCACTCCTACCCGTGGACCAGGTCTCCATACTTCTCGCCAGCCTTTCGCCCTTCTGCTTCCACGTCAAGCCCCTCTCTTCCTCACCCGGCTTGACCCAGTCGAGGAGGCGCTGGATATCCGCTAGGGATTTCCCTGGCGATGGCTCCTGGACCCGCTGCTTGGTCCAGTTCTGGTGGGATCTTCTGTCACGATCGTCGGGTACAGAGGACCAAGGCGCAGCGTGGAAGGTGAACATATTTATTAAATAATGATACACGAACAAAACAACAAACGATACGTGAAGTCCTAAGGTACAAACACAAACCAAAAGGAACAAGATCCCACAAAGAATAGCTGAAAACAGCCTACCTAGGTATGGCTCCCAATCAGAGACAACGAGCAACAGCTGCCTCTGATTGGGAACCACCCTGACCAACATAGATCTATATGATCTAGAACAAAACCCAAAACATAGAAAACACAACATAGCAGCTACACCGTGAAACTAAACATAGAAAATCCACACCCTGGCTCAACATTTCAGAGTCCCCAGAGCCAGGGCGTGACAACTTAAAGTCTTTAATTGCATCCAGAAGTTCTTCCTCTATAATTTCACCTTCACAAGATTATTTCTGTATGGCTGTTAATTTTACATTATCAATAGGAAAAAAATCCATACAATTAGCTTCAGTTAGAGGAAATGGAGGCGACTGAAACGAAAACATATGCTTAAAGTACTTTGCTTCCTCCTTCAAAATATGATCTGGTGAATCATGGGTGACTCCGTAATTTGTAAAGTTTCAGTAAATTATTTTTGGTAGCATTTCTGCATTTTTCCCTATATTCCATCCAGTTTTCTTTATTTTTATAATATATTACACTTGATCTTTCTTGAATAAGTTCATCCATTTATTTTTGTTTTTTCTGTAATTAATTCTGATCCTCTATGTTACAGTTTTTATTGCTATATATCTGTACTGTTAGACCTTCTATTTCCTTTGTTAGTATGGACTCTTTTGACCTAAATTGCTTTTGTTTAAAAGGCACATTTAAAAGTGTCCCATACAATAAAGGGATTTGCTGTTATGATGGAAAAATTAAGTTATAAATAGGTGCCCTTCTTTGCGAAGCATTTGAAAACCTCCCTGGTCTTTGTGGTTGAATCTGTGTTTGAAATTCACTGCTCGACTGAGGGACCTTACAGATAATTCTATGTGTGGGGTACAGAGATGAGGTAGTAAACAAATGTGAAACACTATTATTGAACAGTGAGTCCATGCAACTTATTATGTGACTTGTTAAGCAGGTTAAGCACGTTTGCTCGGATTTACCAGCACAGGCATATCCTCTTTCTTGGGGTGAGGAGGGCAGTGAAGTGTATCCTCCATTTGGTAGTGAAATGTGTTGAGGGAACGAAGGTCACCTTTACTTTGAATACATAATGTGTGTGTAGGAAAACATTGAGATTTCCATATGGCCAGCTAGGGGGGGACGGGGACTGGGGGACTGGACGACCACACAAACGGCTCTTGACAGGTTCTATTTCTTCCATTCCTGGGTCACCATTGATCTTTCTACTGGTATTCCGAGAGGGCGCTACACGTACAATCATAGGTGGAAAAGCAAGCAGGAGGACACGGTATGAGATCCCCTACTCCTCATCATACGTCAGCCAACCCCTACTGAGCACAGAGGGAGGGAATGGCCTCTGAATCATTAAAGTTTCATCCCGTCGCCATAGCAACAGTTGTTGAAAGGCCAGGTTGGACTGAAAATAGTCTTAGGCGGTTGGGGGTGGTGTGGCGTAAGGGAGCTCAAGGAGACACTGATTCATTTCATTACGTTTTATCGGCCTCTCCCCACTCTTTTTATTGGCGATGCCAACATTTACAACCAAACAGCCCCCCTTGTATTCCGCGGTGGTTGCGTCATCAGCTGGAGAGCCCTTAGAAAGCAGTGGCATCTATAATCGTGTTGGATGGATGATGACGCTCGAAGCATCGATCTGTAGACAGAGGGGACTGGGGAAAGAGACATCACTTGTGGGCTCTTCATCAAAAGCACTTAGAGGAGGAATAATCAAATAGAAAGGGATGGCGAGAGGACGGGGGTGATGGGGGAGCGTTCAAAGGCAAAGTGGCTATGACGTACGTCGATCTATGACCTAGCTACATCATACTGCTCAGAAAAATAAAATAAAAATTGTATTTTAGATTTCTGGACACAGGTGGAAAAACCAATCCACTGCAACACAGAGTTGTACCTGCGTATTTATCTGACTTGTAATGATTTGAAATAACATTTGATGACAGGGATATAGAATTGAACGGAACACAGGATCATTGTGATCTGGATTCAACATTATTGTGATTTGGATTCAAACTGGTCCCTGGCGTGATCTGAGGGGCTTTCCCCATTCTAGTCTAATTCTATGCCCCAGCAGGATCAGCTCTGAGAAACAGAGCTATGTGTGTCCCTCCCAGCTCACCGTCCTCGTCCAGGAAGAGCTTGTTGAAGCGCAGGCCGCTGGGCTCCTTCCCGATGAAGCGGTGCACGTACTCGGTGCCGTGGTCATGCACAGCGATGGCGTACTTCAGCGGCTTCACACACGACTGCAGGCAGAAGGGGACCTTGGTGTCGCCTACCGTGTGTCTGAGGAGAAACAAAAGCAGGCTTAAGTACAGGTTAATCCAGTCCCACTTAACTGTTATCTTTAAGACTTCCTACACATCAGAAACCACACACCTTAATTGATTGTATGTGTCAGTGACATCATGTCATCACTTCACATGATAACTGATGTAAGAGAAGCTCTGTTAAGGTAATAATAACACTGATATCACAAGAACGGCTTGAGGACAGTTAGAACTCAGGAAATGTGTCATAAAAATATAATTTCAATGCAGATATTTGCCTAAACTCTGCCAAGAACGGCTGTGTGCATGCAGGAACTATTAAACCGGGGAGGTTTTCTTGCTGAGGCTGAATACTAAGCAGTGTGCAATATCTGGAGAGCATGATGACTCTATCAACACTGTATTTCAAACTATATAATCAAGGGGGGGAGGAGTGAGCGAGTTAAGATATTGTTACAGAAGGTCTGTCACTAGGACCAGACATCGTCACTCATGGGCCGTCAACAAAGGGGAAGGGAGAGAAGACAGAAGAAAAAGTGAGACGCTCAGGAGGGGGTGGAAGAGAGTGAAAAAGAGAGGTAGAGAGAGAGATTGTGGCTGATGGCATACAGACAGAACAAAAAGAGACAGGATAGAAGGAAAGAAAGATGAAGAACGGAAATAGACAAACAGAGAGGGAGAGGTAGGTAGAAAGAGATAGATAGAGAGGGAATAGATAGACAGAGAAAGAAAAGGCATCCACATAACTGCCCCTCCCCATTTAGTGCATCATGGTGTTTCAACATGCTGTTAGTGCATCATGGTGTTTCAACATGCTGTTAGTGCATCATGGTGTTTCAACATGCTGTTAGTGCATCATGGTGTTTCAACATGCTGTTAGTGCATCATGGTGTTTCAACATGCTGTTAGTGCATCATGGTGTTTCAACATGCTGTTAGTGCATCATGGTGTTTCAACATGCTGTTAGTGCATCATGGTGTTTCAACATGCTGTTAGTGCATCATGGTGTTTCAACATGCTGTTAGTGCATCATGGTGTTTCAACATGCTGTTAGTGCATCATGGTGTTTCAACATGCTGTTAGTGCATCATGGTGTTTCAACATGCTGTTAGTGCATCATGGTGTTTCAACATGCTGTTAGTGCATCATGGTGTTTCAACATGCTGTTAGTGCATCATGGTGTTTCAACATGCTGTTAGTGCATCATGGTGTTTCAACATGCTGTAAATCATAAATCATGAGTCATGAAAACCAAACATAACAAAACACCTCATTCCAATGTTATCTTTATGACTTTCTATCCTACAACAAACATCATAAAGCGGAGAGATAGTGTCGTTTACAGACACAAACACACACACCCTAAGATTGGTTGTTCATTTACAATCTCTATTACCAATGAGTGCACCAGAACGAAACTGTGGACCTCACATCGTAATCTTTGGCTTCTACTGGAAGTTTAGCTGGCCCTTATCCCAGTTCAGATGGCCTTGTGATATCCTATCACTGGGTATATGTATAGGCGTCAAATAGCGGACACGTGGGCATTTTCAGTGTTGCCAACTGTTGGTCTTAAAGATAATAATAATAACAACAGCTTCATAAGTACATAATGGAGTCTAACCTTTGTCCATCCACGGTACACAGAGACACGGCCCACAGGTCCGGGCTGAATTTGGCAAGCTGGGGAATGTAGTCTGCAACCTGTGGTGGACAGAGAAATAGTTCCAACACCTGTAATCCAAACTGTTCGTGTAAGACCCTTAACAAAAATATATCTGCTGTCCCCTAATAATGTACATCCACTCTTAGAAAAAAAGGTGCTATCTAGAACCTAAAACGGTTCTTCGGCTGTCCTCATAGAAGAACCCTTTGAAGAACCCTATTTGGTTCCAGGTAGAACTCTTTTGGGTTCATGTAAAACCCATTCCACAGAGGGTTCTGCATGGAACCCAAAACAGTTCTACCTAGAACCAAAAAGGGTTCTCCTATGGGGACAGCCGAATAACCCTTTATTCTAAGCATGTACAGGTAAGCACACAGAGAAGAAAAGGATACATACGAAAACTCCAGCTACACACAAGATCTGCCATTGACAATACCACAGAGGAGGTGGAAGACAAAGAAAAGGTGAAAGGGGCAGACTACAGCAACGACGAGAAGGATGGCGTCCACCCACCTCCCCCAGGATGGGCTGATTACCAACCTGGCCTTCGGTCAGATTTTTGGCACTCTCGTAGAGCTCGTCGATGTGAGAGGAGAAGGACTGGAAGTCAGGGATGACGAACTTCTTGCGGAAGGCCTGGGTGAGCAAGACTATGTTGCTCTGGACACACCTGGAGACAGGAGGAGGGCAGAGGTTATTTGGACATTACGCGACATGAGTCCCTCTTTGCTCAGGTAGTTAGCATGGAGCTAACATAGCCATAGTGAGCAACAAAATAGGCACTGTAAACTGACTAACTTTTTTATTGCATGTGACCACAGGATGAAATTGATAGTCAAACAAAAACACATGAACGCGTCGCATGCACACACACACACACACACACAAAAAACATTATGGGTAAGTGCATACCTTCCATGACTGTAAAGCAACAACCACACCAGTAGGAGGGGAAAAAAACTCCAGCAGTCCCAACATAGGCCTAATATAAGTATTCCCAGATGCTCTCAGTTAACACCAACTGCAACGCCATGGTCACATGACTGGTTAACTTAAGATAAACAAAACTCACTTACTGTAGCTTTGTGAGTGCTACATGAACATTCATAAAGATGCTTATCTCAATGAGCACAGTATATGGCCTATTAAAAAGAAAAGGTGAGGTGGCATGTTTATTAGGCTAGCTGGTGCTTTTGTTTGTTATGAATGTCTAATAAACATGTTTTGTATTCCAAAAGATCCTTGAGACCTTGCCTCTCTCTTCCATCCTTGACGAACAAATCGATAACCATACTTTATCTAAAAGGTTTGAATGCATGGTTTCTTGTAGGATACTGTGTTTAATGTGCCGCCAGTCCTCAGGAGAGCGTTGCTAGCCATTATTAGCATTTAACAAATGTAAGCATATAACACCCATGCGTATCCAGGAGACAGAGACATCCCATAGTTCCATCTCCATCTCTCTGCTGCAATCATTTACATACATGTCCCTCAGGGAGCTATCGGCTAGGCCTTGGAGACTCAGCTAGCAGGCTGCAGTTACATAAATGTTCTAGGGACAAACTATTCCAGGGGGGTGGGAAATAACTACAGGGAAATAACCAAGTGTTGTCTTTAGGGAACCACCCAGAAAGAACAACTGTACACACACAAACTTTTTTGACCTTTCCGGATGTGGAAACCACAAGGACACCTATTGTACCAAGCAGCACTTCCTCTAAATGCAGATGAAAACAGGAAGACTGGCATGGGCATAACTGGGCACAGTGTGTAGATATGGAGACCAGTTTGACTCCAGACAGACGGACCAGTTTCGGTGCGACTGTATAGTAGTGCCATCAACCCTCGTTGCCACCTTGCCCCGGTGTCTTAAAATAGGTGATCATCGCCACACACACACAGATATTTATTATGTCCATGGATTACGTTTCATTTGTGGTGATGGATGACACTGGGCAGAAGAGCAGGCAGCGAACACGACACATGACATGGCACCAGCCGAGCAATCATGTGAGCTCTACACAAGACATTACCATCTGCAACGTTCAGAACACAACCCTGGGTCGCATTCATTAGGCAATAAACGTTAGAAAACTGATGGAAACAGGGAGGGACTACCTGAACTTCTCCAATAAGAAATGTTTTCCATAACAAAACCTTTTGCTAGTGTGCCCTAATGAATACAACCCTGGTGTTGCAAGCACTGCACGCCAATCAACTGAGTCATTGGAGCCTACAAACTAACAGTGGCTGTCAATGTTACCCTGGCCAGCCTCCTAACACCCCCCCCCCCCATTGCATACCTTAGAGAGCTATTTATAACTTGTCCAGATCAACTAGCCCATGTCAACTAACATGTTTTAGCTAGGTTCTTTAGCCCATAGATTTTGTTGTAATGTTTGAGTCACTCAAATATCACATGAATACACATTAGACATGGCAAAATGTCATGAACAGTGCTTGCGTCAATAGAAATAGACATGGTGCGCAGGGGGCGTGGGATGTTCCACACTGCCGGAAGGGGGGACTGAGTGAAAAAGATTGGGAACCCCTGTGCTAGTTGGCCGGTATGGCTTAATGGTGTCCAGAGCGTGATGTTAGGTAAGATGAGGAAGGGAGAACGAATGAGTGTACTCATGCACTGCTAAGTGATTTCCCTTTGTCACAGAAGCTTATAAATAAGACACACAGCTTTGGCCGCTAATGACAACCGTCAGGCCCGGTGTGTGCATGTGCATGTGTCTGTGTGTGGCTATAAACAAGCTTGTGGCAATAACCAAGCTTGTTTGTCTTTGAGTAACAGGTGTGTGTACACACCACGGCTGGGAATTGCCAGGGACCTCACGATACGATATTATCACGATACTTACAGTGCATTCGGAAAGTATTCAGACCCCTTGACTTTTTCCACATTTTGTTACGTTACAGCCTTATTCTAAAATTGATTAAATTATTTTTTTCCTCATCAATCTACACACAATACCCAATTTTTAGCACATTTATTCAACATAAAAAACAGAAATACCTTATTTACATAAGTATTCAGACCCTTTGCTATGAGACTCGAAATTGAGCTCAGGTGCATCCTGTTTCCATTGATCATCCTTGAGATGTTTCTACAACTTGCAGTCCACCTGTGGTAAATTCAATTGATTGGACATGATTTGGAAAGAAACACGTCTGTCTATATAAAGGTCCCACAGTTGACAGTGAATGTCAGAGCAAAAACCAAGCCATGAGGTCGAAGGAATTGTCTGTAGAGCTCAGAGACAGGCTTGTGTCGAGCGACAGATCTGGGGAAGGGTACCAAAAAATGTCTGCAGCATTGAAGGTCCAAGAACACAGTGGCCTCCATCATTCTTAAAAATTGAAGAAGTTTGGAACCACCAAGACTCTTCCGGGCAAACTGAGCAATCGGGGGAGAAGGGTCTTGGTCAGGGAGGTGACCAAGAACCCAATGGTCACTGACAGAGCTCCAGAGTTCCTCTGTGGAGATGGGAGAACCTACCAGAAGGACAACCATCTCTGCAGCACTCCACCAATCAGGCCTTTACGGTAGAGTGGCCAGACGGAAGCTCCTCCTCAGTAAAAGGCACATGACAGCCCGCTTGGAGTTTGCCAAAAGGCACCCAAAGGACTCTCAGACCATGAGACACAAGATTCTCTGGTCTGATGAAACCAAGACTGAACTCTTTGGCCTGAATGCCAAGTGTCACATCTGGAGGAAACCTGACACCATCCCTACGGTGAAGCATTGTGGTGGCAGCATCATGCTGTGGGGATGTTTTTCAGTGGCAGGGACTGGGAGACTAGTCAGGACCGAGGGAAAGATGAACGGAGCAAAGTACAGAGAGATCCTTGATGACCTGCTCCAGAGCGCTCAGGACCGCAGACTGGGGCAAAGGTTCACCTTCCAACAGGACAACGACCCTAAGCACACAGCCAAGACAACGCAGGAGTGACTTAGGGACAAGTCTCTGAATGTTCTTGAGTGGCCCAGCCACAGCCCGGACTGAAGCCCGATCGAACATCTCTGGAGAGACCTGAAAATAGCTGTGTAGTGATGCGCCCCATCCAACCTGACAGAGCTTGAGAGGATCTACAGAGAAGAATGGGAGAAACCCAAATACAGGTGTGCCAAGCTTGTAGCGTCATACCCAAGAAGACTCAAGGCTGTAATCGCTGCCAAAGGTGTTCAACAAAGTACAGAGTAAAGGGTCTGAATACTTATGTAAATGTGGTATTTCATTTTTAATACATTTGCAAACATTTCTAAAAACCCATTTTTTCCTTTGTCATTATGTGGTATTGTGTGTAGACTGATGAAGGAAAAAAACGGTTTCATCCATTTTAGAATAAGGCTGTAACGTAACATAATGTGGAAAAAGTCAAGGGGTCTGAATACTTTCCGAATGCACTGTATGTGCCAATTCGATATGCATTGCGATTCTCACAATTCTATATTTATTGCGATTCGATACTGCGAGTTTATTGTGATTTGATGTTCCAAACATATTGCTCACTATATGCCTGCTGCAGAGCACATGAGAAAATTAGTTTTGATCAGTCATGGAAATAAAAAAAAGTGCTGAAAACATGTTGGCCCACTATTTAAAGAGAAGATGGAGAACAATCTATAGGATGAGAAATACCAGAGTTTTGGCGTAGGTACAGCCGACTAACGCTAGCTAACACTACCCAGCAAAAATAAATAAATCAAATAGACTAGACTACAAATCGATACTTGGAGTCAAAGTATAATATCATCCAAAATAAAATTGCGATATGTAACTGTATTGATTTTTCCCCATCACTATCACTTGTGTGTGCGCGTGACCTGATCTCCTCCCGTAGTCAAGCTTAGCTGTCCATTGCACTTTGCTTTGGTGAGAGACCTAGTGGGGGCCTTACCCTAGTCGGAGTTGGCACGTAGGAACGTGTAAAACGTCTTTAACGCCACCTTAAAACTTTTTAGCTAACTACACAGCTCAAGGCACAACATACTGTAGCTCACTGTTGAACTTCTGCTTATGTGGGAGTTGAGTAAGTTCATCCTTTACCCTGTTAGCTACACATGTCCTGTGTCATGGCTCTATACATGAGCAGAAGCTTTCTGCCTGAACGACATAACACAACATCCTATTGGCTCTGGTGGGGTCTCTGTGTCTGATACAACCCGTTCTGGAAGGGTTTGGGGTAACACTCTCTGTAAGCCACCCGTTATAATGCATTATGAATGCACTTTAGATTGCCTATTATCACATCGTGTTCACTATGGCATAGTGCATTATAAGATTTCCGTAAGCATTCATAACAGCTCAGGGCCCATCTTCACAGCCTTTTGTGGCCTAAAGACAACAAATGCATTCATATAGCATTACTCAGCGGTGGTAATATACATTAAAGACATGCTATAAGCATTCATAATAGCTCATCATGGCTTATCGTAAGAAATTATAACAATGTATAAATACCTATAATGTATTTACAATGCATCTCAAAACAGGTGGCTCATAGAAACAAAGTGACATCACCGGGATTGGTTAGTTTCACGTGAGGTGACAAGGTTCAGGACAGGATGTCAACAATTAGGTCCAATCTGGGCCGTGTGACATTGTGGCAGGAAGTAGGTCACTGGGTTTCCTCTAGCGTGGCCACCAGCGTGGCACAGGCGGGCGAGACGTGAATAATGGTTTCTATCTTAACCCAGAGTAGAGACGGGATGAATGATTCATGAGCTAGAGCTGTTAAGATGAGGAAAACACGCAGGAACCGGAGCTCTGTCTGCACAGACACAACGACTCGCAGTCATGATTTAATCATCCCTCATTAGGGCTTTTCACACTACTGACCCGAGCCGAGCTGAGCCAAACTGAGCTGGTCGGGTTACGCATCCAGCATAGTTGCTTGAACAGTGCTGAAAGAGACCATGTGAAAAGCCTTGTTCGGGTGGGTACAATATTGTGAAAAGAGTAGCCAACTCTGGAATTGCAACAGCATATTGACGTCCCACTCTCTATCGATCCATATATCGTTAACACTACTGAGCGTCTCTGATTCGTACCGGGGAACAAGACTTACTTCTTGAAGAGCTGTCTGTCCAGCATGACTCCGTCCGAGGTGTTCTTCAGGGTGACTTTAAGGGTGTCCATGCATTCCTTCAGCCGGGGATCTCCTGTGCGTAATCCTGTGGCCTTTAGTGCCTGCGGGGGGGGGGGGGGGGGGGTAGTAACAAAACTGGTTTAGCCTTGATGGGCCCAAAGTGGAACATAAAAACGTCCTTGGTGTTGAAAGTCGTATGAAAAGTGGCCTTTCCTCGTCTCTCCTCCTTTATTAGCACTGATCAGACCTGATTAGCTCTCTGTGATCGTGAAGGAAAGGAGGCTATTCAAGAGGCCTGGGAGAACAGTTAAATACAAAAAACAGTATATACCCCAAGTCTGTTTGTACTATCACAGAACTCCTTGTCACTGATTGTCATGCCAAACAGCAATGAAGTTGGCAAGAGTACAACCAGATCTGGGACCTAGAGACCAGGCCAATATATTGTGTCACCAATATTATCAGCCGATATTGGCCTTATACCATTATATTGATATCTGCCGATAATTCCACCGATATTTCAACTTCATTATTACAGTTACGACGCACAAACACGAGGTTAAGTCGCTTTCCTCAGCAAAACCTCTCACAGACCTAGCCTGGTTCAAAATCTGCTTCAGGGAAGAGAACAGAGCTGTGAAGTAGCAGAGTCATGAAGATGTGTTTTTCCCGTAAAACCCAGGGGTTATTATTTGACTGTGTGTACATGTTTGTATTCATGTAGTGTTCCTAATATTGTGTCAGTATCTGTGTGTTGGTTTGGGTGCGTGAGTGTGTTCAAATCATATGTTGGTCCTAGGTGTGGATTGATGCTGGCCCTCAGATCATCTTCTCCTATGCCATTAACTATGCCGCCGTGTTGGGAAAAACTGTCAGGAAAATAGTTTCTTCCCCATAAGATTTGTTACATGAAATTGTGAAATAATCAATGGCTGTTGTAAATATAGGTGATTATGATTCTTGGCATCATAACAACGATAGTCAGAGGGGTTGGACTGCAAGTTCCAACAGAATCACCTATATTCACAACTCCCTTGGCACACAACAGAAAAGTATTTAATTTTTGGAACTAGATGTTCATACACTTGTTTGAGGACGTTACAGCATGTCCAGCACACCCACCAGTGGGGAGAGCCTGCTCTAGCTGTTATTCCAATAATCTACAGTAGTTCGAACAACTAATTGATATACTATGGGACTATGATTCAATCCAAGCTGGGCAGAGTTCCTATCAACCCAATATCCCTGGTTAAGAAGATGGGCACAGTTCCTAGTTCCCTAAAAAGTGATTGTGTAGGAGACACAGGAGAACGTTGGATAATGCCCTACCACAAAAACATAAATGACTGTGTGCAAGGTTCTGTTACGCACTCCTCCTACCCAGGGAAGAGTGTAAAGAAAGCAGTGAAGAGGACACTGTGGCGATAAATAGGCCAATAAGATTAGATAAGCTGGAGTAATAAAGGACGCTGTGTGTGTCTCTCTCACAACAACCTTTTGGCAGCGCATCAATCTGTGATGTGTGACACAGAGGACAAATGGCTAAATGTCGTGATAGGGCCGGGGGAAATAGATTTCACACCCTTCAACCACCTCCCCATCACTCTGTCTGAGGACTCACTTCAATTATCTCTAGACAGGAGACAGGGCAGCAGCAGTGATCGAACTCTTATGAAATAAATTCGTCATGATAATGTATATAGAAATAATATGATAATGTACGATGGCGACAATGGAAAACTGTGTGGTGGTGCTGATATATGTAGCATGATCAATATAACCTTATGTAGTTAATGTTATTAAAATGTAATTACGATAGTGATGATGTGCAATTGTGTCGCTCTGAATATGATGTTGTAAATATAATGACAATGATAACATTGATGATAATGATAATAATGATGATATCGATGAAGATGATGGTTACAGCATCAAATAATCTTAATAATGGCATCTGATAACAATGGTGTCTAATAATGAAAATGGGTTAGGATGGTGTGTGTATGACTCACAGTGAGAAATTTGTGGACGGGGATCTTCTCCTGGCCCTCTGCGATGGTGTAGAAGAGCAGGTCCTCCAGACTGGGCAGGATGCCTGCCTTCCTTCTCCTGTAGGGGAGGAACACACAGAAACACACGAGGTCAGAGAGCAGCCCCTTTAATAATACCTTTAGAAATACAGGGTGGGTGTCATTTCAATCATAGAAATATAATTCATAGAATGGACATGTCCCCTTCAGACCACTGCAATTGAGCTGGTACATCATTGAAACGTAAATTGATGTACCAAATTACTACCACAAAGATGGCCGCTGGTCCACCCACCGATTGTCAATTTCCATGGGAATGTCTATTCTATTATCTATATTTCTATGATTTCAATAAGTTTCCTTTGGAAGATTGACAGTGTAATTTAAAACAACTGATATTCCCATTCAAGTCAACATGCTCTGATGTGTTGACATCCATTTGAAGTAGAAATTTCAATTTTATTCCCATTTTAGTACATTTATCAGCCAAACATGACACCCATCCTGCATTCAAAAGCATGCTCTGTCAACACAAACACTAGTGCTTAATTTGAGCCGGATCCTGCCGGAACAGAGTCCGGCACCGCTGTTTTGAACTGTTTCGTTCCGGAACTTATTTTGCCAGGATCCGGTACCTCTCGTGACAAGTTTATTTATATTTTTTTACTGTTTGCAATGAAAAAAAAAAAATGGAATAAAAGCAATCAGAGTTCATTTGAATTGCCTCCTCAGTAATTCTCCTGCCCCATTTTATCAGCATCTAAATAGGCCTATTGAGCAAAAAGCATTGTTTTACAGAGTAAAACAAAAGAGAAATAGGCTTTTGGCACGAGCGCATTGGCCATCGCTTTTGGCACGAGCGCATTGGCCATCGCCGGTGAGTGAGCTGAGCATCATTGGGTGAGTCAGTGAAACTGGAACGTTTTTTGGGACTATAATTTCCTCCTCATATTGTACAATATGTGTGTCTCCACACACCTAGGCTATTGATGGATTCAAGACAAGGTCGTTTTTATTGATCTCAGATTCTCAGTTTGACAGTGTCATTTCGATAATTTGTGCAGTATTAAAGAAGATTCTGCTAGAAGATTCTGCTAAAGACTGCAGTCATGGAAAATGACGATCCTCAGAAGACTTGTTGAAGTTTTGGCTATCCCGGACATAACAGTTCCACTTCCATGGTTGGAGCCCAAAATGTTTTTCTTATTGGCCAAAAAGGTTTGCTTGGAATACATAATCATTTTTGAGTTACATGAACCAAAGGAAATGGAGGAAAGGAAAATAGCAGAAGGTGGCCAACCAGTTGTGTGTGTGTGTGTGTCCAGATCCATTCTTGGCAGGTTAAATAAAGGGCTTATCTAGCGGCTGTTGATGTGGTATTATCACATTTGGGGAGGGATTTCTGAAGCTCGTGTTGGAAGGCCTGAATGTGTGAGAGCGTCCATATATGCGTCTGTGTGTTCCCGTGGTTAAATAAAGTGGTTACTTAACCCTATTGATGTTCTATCACATTAGAGAGGGCTTGCGGTTGCCTGCATTGGCAAAGCAGAGTGGGAGCTGCCAAGGCCGTGACATTCTGCCACCTGTAGCTCAGCGACTGACTGTGTATGGCAGTGGCACAGTTACCAGGAGCGACAGACGAGTCTACCACTTTCACGGCAACCGTCAAAACAGTCACTTGCCAGCCGAGTTACCACTGTTTAAATACAATCTCGCCAAGGGCGTCTGTCCTTCAAAGTCATTAGTTGACGTAATGTTTTTACATGGCAGTTATGAGTACTTTCTGTAGTTTCTGGTGTCTGAGAATAAGTCACATCTGGTTTTCTGGGCATGGCTAGTGTTGCAAGGAGATGGGAGGTTGGGGCTCTTTTCATCAAATCTCTGATATCTCTTCTGGATGTCTGATCCATAGGTATGCAGTGCAGTGAGGAACTGGGAAATACTTCACACAATTGTCACAGACAAGAGGGAAGGATGAGGAGCAGGATGAAAGATGGAAGGTAGGATGAAAGATGGAAGGTAGAGGAGAAGGAGGAAGAAGAGCAAGCCAGAAAAACGATATCTATCTGAGAGACAAAAATAATAATATACTTACAGACAAATGTAAAGCAAGCAAGACGATGGAGAGAAAGAGAGGGAAAGAAAACATCCAAAAACAAATGAGACTAACACACAAAACAGGAATCCAACTCTTTGTCATGCTCCTGGGAATAACCATTGGTGTCATCATCATATTCTCCCTAGAGGTACCACCAGATATGGACACCCCACCACTGGAGAGAAACAGCCATGCACTGGAAGAGTTACAAAACAGCAGAAACCTTCTGAGAATCATCAGGAAAGCCTATATGCTATGGTTCAATTATGGCTACCAAAACAAAAGGTAAACACAGTTAAACTAACATTCTCTCTATGCGTGCTATTAGTGGAAAGAGCACATTGAGCAAGTATTGAGTTTTGAGTCATATTAGTATTGAGTCATAAGGTTCCATTTGTGTTTTGCTACGGGCTTAACATCAGCCATGTATTGTCCTTCTAGACCGAGAAATTAGTCATGAGTAAAGAGTGAGAAGAGCGAGAGAAGAGGGAGAGAGACAAAAAAGAACAGAGAGAGCGAGACAAAGAGAACAGAGTTAGAGAATAGCGAAGAAAGAGGGAGGAGGACAACTGCACTGGGCTGGCTGCAGTGGGGTGACTAAGGACACACTCATCTCTGTAGGTCAGACTGACTGAGTGATACACACACACACACCACAGTATCCAGCCTACTTTCCCAGCATTGTCTCCCACTTTGAGTACAAAGCAGATTGAGTCACACATCCCCTCTGAGAGTATAGGTTACACACACACTGTCCAGTTCACTCCCTTACTCAGAGTTGACATACAGCATGCTGTTCAGCACACACAGCCTGCCATCCCCACTGTGATGTGGGATTGCCAGTTGCCAATAGAGCTCGCCAGCTTGTAGTCAAAAATATAGAAAATTAGTTACCTCTGGTTCGTTCAGCCATTCCTATGGGGGAAATTAATGGGGAAAAAATGTTTTGGGATAAAAGCTGAAAATAAGGTCAGAGGTTAACACAGGCTTAGGAGATATTATATACGTTTTGTTCCATTAGATAATATCAGTCAGTTAACATGACCTTTATGAATGATGAAGTCTGTGCTTTTTTTAAATTACATAAATGCTTCAAAATTCACCAAAGAAAGTGACGTTCGCTGATGAAGATTATCTCATAGAACAAAACGTACAAGGTCTCCTAAACCTGTTTACCACAGACCTTATTTTTGGTGTTTATCCCAAAACCCTACAAAAACTCAATTCATTTCCCCGTAGGCTTTGTCTAACGAACCATGGCGGAGCTAGTGCCTACAAAAAGACGCCATTACTATTGCTCTCTATGCCACATCAGTGGCGTCAGGGTGCAGCAGCAACATTCCAGGAATGCCCCCGCCAGTCCAGCCCTTCTGATGGGATTAATAAAGACAACATCCTGGTCTCGTTCACACGCCACTAACCACACCACAGAGCCAACTCAGCCCAGACCCACCGGCTACAAACTACCAGGCAGACATACATTCTTATATAATCTACTGCAGAATCCAGAACCCTTACAATGGTGGGACTGGCAAACAACCGCCAGAAGTAAGGCACTGCTTGCCCTTGCTCAGAAGATATGGTAACTGTCCTTTCATCAGTCTGACTAAAAACCAGCATGGCTCAAATGCTACATCTCAGATGGATGGATCTCTTCCCACCAGCAGAAAAAAAACTTGCTGAGTCACCATACCATATCAAGATATTAATTTACGTTGACTGAACATACAACGGTTTTGTCTCAATTTGCCCTAGGTTTAAACCAAATCTATAATAGTGTTCGAAGGTTTGTTGAATTGTTCAATTGAATTGATGTTTGTTGACAACCGAATCACGTATCAATCAAGACTTAACGTTGATCTGAAGTCTTTGCCCCAGGTGGTTGCATCTTCCTAAGAATAAGACAACCCAACTGTTTCTTGCACCTCACCAGTGAAGAGCCCTAATACAGCATTGCCAATAGATCAGCCACAGACATCCAAACCATCAGATTGCTGAGTCACAAAGACACAGATGCCAGAAATATCCAAGAGCTGGCTCATGTCAAGGTGACTATGGTCATGTTTTAGCTGAAGAATTCCGTTTGAGGATTAAAATACAGTATGTAGAGTATTCATTTAGGATCATTCAGGATAGGATTCAGCCAATAATTTCCCAGGGTTCACTATGAGGTTCACCGCCATCGACTACAGATACAAATTGGGTAACTGAATCTGGCGCATTTACAGAAATATTGATCGATGTGCATTGTCCCTGTAAAATAAATCTAAAATAAATATTACGTGGCAGGTCACTGACTCCTGCTCCAAAGCGCTGAACCCTGTTGAGATAATGCCATCCAGTGGTAGGTTGATCCTAGATCAGCACGTAGGGGGATGTTCTGCTTGGAGAAAGTCCAACAGGGCTGCGCCAGACAGACACAGTATTGACCTTGCCCAATGCCAATGTACACCCAGTAATAAATGTTCATGAAAATATTGTTTAGCCCTCTCTCTGTCGGATGCATGACTATTAGGCAATAGGCTAAGCGTTTTATTTTATTTTAATAACGGACACTCCTTCACTATCTTCTGTCTAGCTGTTTAAAAAACAACTTTGCTTATAGTCTCTTTACTCTCCATTCGAAAGGCTGTGAATATGACTGAAGGCTACGCTTCATTGTTTTATGCATGGCTTTCTCCTGAGAAAACAATGAATGTAACGGAGTTCCATCTCAAAAGGTTATTTGAATAGCCTAGAAACATAAGGTAGCCAGAGGACTAATAATGAGAGAGAACAAACAATATCAATAGCCTACAGAAAAATCGAACGACAAGTTTAATCAAGTTTACCCTTAAAAATTAAACACATGTCAAATGTTCACATGTTGAGCTTAAATATTTATCACGTGGAATTGCAAGTTCACATGTGAAAAACAATCACTTGAAAATCAAACTTGCAGTTTCACATGTAAGAAAACTGTTGGGTTTAAATAATGTTATTCTCCTCACATGTGAAAAGATGGTGTTAACATATCGCAGTAGCAATGTTTCCATCGGTGAAATTAGGGTGACCACATCTAAAAAGCACAAATGCGGGACGATTTTGAGGGACAAACACGGAAACAGTGGGCAGAATGTTTTTTTTTGGGGGGTGCATGTTAATGCTTCACGTTCATATGAATTGATTGTTGAAAAATATAACGTATAAATGCCTCATGAGCTTAGTTCAACTGTCGTACCCCATCAGAACCCAAAATAGAAGCTTGTTTTACTCCAATGTTTGTAAAAAAAAAAGTAAACGTAAACAACCACTGTATAACCTAAAACCATGGTTAAAACTATACCATTACTAAACCATTACTTTCTACCTTCCGAAGATACCTCATCTTTTGTGACAACTGATGTGTCTTCTCCTTCAGTGTCGAATAAGCATGTAACTGTGTTGTCAACATAAGCATGTCAACAGTCATTGATCTACAAGTCATTTTGCCTGCCGAACAACCCTAGGGAATATCAGTAGCCTAGTCAAACTGTGCACTGTGCCCAGCTTCGCACGCTAACCAACGCCAGGTAGGCTGTTCCTGATCTTGCACATCTGCGCTGCACCTTCAGCATTCAAATGCTAAAATGGCTTGCATGATTTGAGGCATTATTAGTTGAGTCACAACCTGTAATTTACTAGGTTATTGTCATCTATGCGCTGTTGAAAACTGTGTTTTACCGGGAATAAAAGTAAGCTACCGGAGAGACACAGCTCTCATCTGGCTATACCTACTGAATGGGGCTTACAATATCATTTCTTTTGATTGTTCAGGTTCACCATCAGCAATAGTTTAGGTAGTTTTGCTTTAAACAATCATTGTATATGGTAAGAGAAAATGGATGACCACCGAAAGAGAGTGCAAGGGCAGAAAGAGAAGAACAGGCCAGTGAGACATGAGGAAATAATGTCAGGAGAAAAACAGACAGGGCAGAGATTTTAGCAATGGCAATTTCTTAAAACACACGACAATGTTGTTTGCAGAACGTCCGTTTTTTTTTTTTTTTTCACCACAGACAATTACACAGTAGGAAATAAAACAAACAAAAGATCGAAACGTGGAAAACCACGCCTCGACGACTAAGTGCAAAAGCAGATGCCCGGTTACCAGGAAACGGAAGGTGTTTTGCTTTTGATTTGACCACCGAGCGGTCACTTGGAAGTAAACGCATCCAACCATCTGCCTCCATGACTGCTGCATACATGAGGGGACCTTTGCTCCAAAATATGGGAGGAAAAAATGCGGCAGAGAGTAGAAAGTGCTAGGGCGGAGGACATGTGTCATTTCTTGGAACAGGGGCCCTGGTTATTTTACACAGGTACTGCACTAAGTACCTCTCTCCCCCCTGGAGCGTGGCTGAGGGCAGGATGTGTTCACACCGGACTGGCATGCTTCACTTCCTCCCTGGGTCCTGCTTGGTTCCTGCCTGGTTCCTCCTACAGTACCATAGGCCATCGCGTCCACCATCCACACTCCTACAACTCACTCTGACTCATCAAGCTCACGTGTTACAACAAGTATTGGAGATTGTCCCAAATTATTCTCAGTCTGATTGTGGTCTAAAGTGGGTAATCCGGGCTGTAAAGTAGACGTCTGATTAATCAATCACTTAGTAATCATCTCATAACATGTACATGACTAATATATGCCTAATAGCCTTATAACTAGTATTGACATTAGTTGTCATCCCGTTACTTCACGTGTTTGTGATGCTTTATGAAATGAGATATGTAAAAGGAAAAACAATGACGAACTATCGGGCTTTAACCTAGAAGCTTTTTTAGCTGTTATTTGTCTGACTCAGAGGTTGACAATGTTACGTCAAACTCATACTCTTGCTAATTGTACCATAGAGACCAATCTCTTACTTAACAGATGGATGACGTTTTAGCAACAGATGTTAGGTCAATAATGATTAGGCTACAGTGGATGGACGGCCTGCTAATCGACCGGGCCTTAGAAACTATTCCAGTGTGTTTGCCCATCTGAGGACGAGGTTGCCCGGGCGCAGGCTCGAGTGTTTGTTCTTTTAGAGTGAATGAGAGTGTGAATGAGAGAGAGAGACACTGTATTCTAGAATTAGAACAGCTGACGCAAGCATTCTGCTTTAAGGCTACACACAAACATGGGTCTGAGAAAACCTCTTCCACACAGCAAACACCTGCAGTAGAAATGCAGTGAAGTAAAACGCACTCCCAATCTAAAAACGGGAGATGTGGACAAGCTTTCTGACGTGGTCATAGACAGATGAGGGAAGTTCATGTAAACTTCACTGTAGGACCGCAACGATACCAGTATCGCGATACTCGTTAGAATCATGGCAAGGAAACAAACCACGTAGCGGTTTGAACTTCTTTAGGAAAACAGCCCTAATGTTGGAAACAAACATCATTATGTTGTCATCCAGAGTCACATTGATTTATTTTCCAAGCTTTTGCACACAATATTTTACATAGAGCAGGTTTTTGAAGGACCAAAGAGTTTGGTCGGCTTTGTGTTTTCATTTTTGCCACAGAAGAAATATTGGCCCTACTTTACTACATATCATACTTCCCATACTTCAGTGGCCAATGTTACTTTTCCCTTGAGCTGGCCCAGGCAAAGGCCAATTGGGGCAAACAATTTCAATAAACCCTAAATAGCCACCATGTGTCCTAATACACACGTTGTTATTATGGGACATGTCATTTGTCCAATGGAAGACTTTGGGCATGATTACATTGCATTTACTAAAATCCACTATGAGCAATACAGAACAAAGCTTGCACCAATGGCCCCTCTGCCAACACTCCTTCCAAGCATCATTTCCCTCCATTATGGCTTCCCCATTAATGCCACAATCCTCTATTCTTACTCCTGTTCTCTGGGGCTTTATCCTCTTCCGTCCCTCTTTCACTAACACGGGTCCCCCGGGCCCCTGCGGAGATCGGGTACTAAAAGCTAGGCCTCAGAAGCTGCTGGGTGAGACAGCGCTCGCCACCGCCACACTCCACTGTAAATAACTCTGCTCAGCTGACCCAGCCTGCCACACCTCACTTAATGTTATAATGACTGGTTTCATTTTCAGTCTTAGCCTCCGACTTCGCCACTATTGTGTTGTGTGTTTATAATGACACATTGCTCTCTGACAGTAATCCTCATGTTTCCCAATTCGGGCTGTAGCTGAGAACAGTTTCTGTGTTGTGAAAAAGATAATTGTGCATTCTGTGTAGTAGGCACATATGTTCGGATGCTTGCATGTTTTAATGGATGTACAGTATGTGTCTGTGCAAATGTTTTGGTCTGTGTTTTTATGGGTTTGTGTGTGATTTTACACTATGCCAACTTAACTGACACACCCTAACTGTCTTTCAGAGGGTTTTTTGCTTCCAGTAGCGGGCATGCAGGGTGACTCAGGGCTAACGGCTTTATCTCCTCATCTTTAGTACTATAATAGCTTCCGGTCCTGTTGCATAAATCTAGCTTCCTACCTAGCCTAATCCCGTACTATAAATGGAATATGGGCCACATCATGGCGGAAGGAAGCAAGGGAAGCAAACATAAACACAAATATCACATACATATATTATTCACTGAGTGAGCTCTAGGTTAGATAGCAACCAGGCTAGCTGGCCTCTGACTAACTGCGTAACTATCCAATGAGTCTGTTGGTGTAAGAAATAGAGGGGAAAGAAGAAAAGAGAGAAAAAAAGGGAGCCTCTGGGGATGCCAACAAAGTCTAGTCTTCACACTCAGTCGCCTCTAACACAATGAGCAGTGAGTGTGTGTGTGTGTAGGCCCGCTGTCATAAACACTCCTCTCATTAGGCGAAAGGGCAGCAGTCCACCAGTCAACCCCTCCCCGGCTATTCTACAGCCTCCAGGAAGAAATGATACTGAGCTAATGACCTCCAATCACTACACATGGCACTACACAGAACCGTACAGCTCAGTCACGCAATCTCCACCAGAGCACATTTTTGGAATGCTTTTGGAACTAAAATGTTCACTGCTGAAGAAGATGACTCGACTTGATTCAATAGTCTGAAGACTCCTGTAGGCCCAGTCATTCCCAGTTGTTTTTGTGGATCTCTTTGAGAGAGCACATGGAGGAACCTGGCGGAGGTTTGTTCTATTTAAAACGTACTTAGGCATGTTCCACCAATGTTCACGTTGACTTATTTGAGCCCCGGGATGTTAGTGACCTAAGTTACTCACCCAGTTAGTGTGTATATGCCGGCAGAAGTGGATCCTCTACAAGTACGTATACTGCACAAGTGTGTATCCTGCACAGATATGACATAAGTGTGTGGGTAAGGCACAAGTATGTATGGCACAAGAGTGTATACTGCAGATTATGCACACCTACACAAATGTGTATTCCACATAAGTGTACATAGTGCAGATAGCCCCAGTAAGACTGCCATTCTGCTCCAAGGCTCTTATCCTGTATTAGTGCTCTGGAGTGGACAAACACTTAGCCAGACTGATAAGGACAAATTACACTGACCTTTCTGGTGCTACAAACCGTACTGTGAGAAATACAAATGTTGGATGTTTGTCTGCTCATAAAAAATAACTATTACACTGATAGGAGAATGAAACCATTAGATAAGCATAGCAAATTGTAACCAACAAGTGTAGGCTAACGGCAACAGGGCTATGCAGGGGAGCCTGTTCTGCCTATGCAAGATCGAAAGGTAGCCTACATTCTGATTATACAGTTCTCCAAATGTTGTTACGTTACAGCCTTATTCTAAAATTGATTAAATAAAACAATGTCTCAATCTACACACAATACTTCATAATGCCAAAGCGAAAACAAGTTTTTAGAATTTTTTGCAAAATTAATAACAAAAACTGAAATACGTTATTTACATAAGTATTCAGACCTTTTGCTATGAGACTCGAAATTGAGCTCAGGTGCATCCTGTTTCCATTTACCATTCTTGAGATGTTTCTACAACTTGACTGAAGTCCACCTGTGGTAAATTCAATTGATTGGACATGACTTGAAAAGATACACACCTGTCTATATAAAGGTCCCACAGTGCATGTCAGAACAAAAATCAAGCCATGAGGTTGAAGGAATTGTCCGTAGAGCTACGAGACAGGACTGTGTTGAGGCACAGATCTGGGGAAGGGTACCAAAAAATGTCTGCAGCATTGAAGGTCCCCAAGAACACAGTGGCCTCTATCATTCTTAAATGGAAGAAGTTTGGAACCACCAAGACTCTTCCTAGAGCTGGCCAAGGTCGCTCTGACAGAGCTCCTCTGTGGAGATAGGAGACCCTTCCAGAAGGACAACCATCTCTGCAGCACTCCACCAATCAGGACTTTATGGTAGAATGGCCATACGGAAGCCACTCCTCATTAAAAGGCACATGACAGCCCGCTTGGAGTTCGCCAAAAGGCCCCTAAAGGACTCTGACCATGAGAAACAAGATTCTCTGGTCTGATGAAACCAAGATTGAACTCTTTGGCCTGAATGCCAAGCATCACGTCTGGAGGAAACCTGGCACCATCCCTACGGTGAAGCATGGTGGTGGCAGCATCATGCTGTGGGGATGTTTTTCAGCGGCAGGGACTGGGAGACTAGTCAGGATCGAGGAAAAGAAGAAAGGAGCAAAGTACAGAGAGACCCTTGATGAAAACCTGCTCCAGAGCGCTCAGGACCTCAGACTGGTCGAAGGTTCAACTTCCAACAGGACAATGACCCTAAGCACACAGCCAACACAACGCAGAAGTGGCTTCGGGTAAAGTCTCTGAATGTCCTTGAGTGGCCCAGCCAGAGCCAGGACTTGAACCCGATCTAACATCTCTGGAGAGACCTGAAAATAGCTACGCAGCGACACTCCCCATCCAACCTGACAGAGCTTGAGAGGATCTGCAGAGAAGAATGGGAGAAACTCCCCAAATACAGGTGTGCCAAGCTTGTAGCTGTAATCGCTGCCAAAGGTGCTTCAACTAAGTACTGAGTAAAGGGTCTGAATACTTATGTAAATGTGATATTTCCGTTTTTTTTAATACATTTGCACAAATTTCTAAAAATCAGTTTTTCCTTTGTAATTATTGGGTATTATGTGTAGATTGATGTGGGGAAAAAACAATTTCATCCATTTTAGAATAAGGCTGTAACGTAACAAAATGTGGACAAGTCAAGGGGTCTGAATACACTTTACAAAATAGTTTAAGTCTTGCTTTCTATGGGCTGAATCCTAACCGGAGATCTGTCCGCCATCTTTACCCAGATGCTGCTGTTGCTGACAGCTAATCACCCCATCTACCTGCAACCTGCACCACACACAAAGAAACTCCCTTTCGCATCTCAGTAACCCCTTTTTGTTGTTACATAATTGCAATGTGCTGAGTCTAGGGAGTTTGTGAATCTGCATTTACATGCATTGCCTGTGACGCAGTGGATTTTACCCAAATCCATGAACTACATCTACATGCGGCTACGATAAAAATAAATAAAGCGTTAAGAATTGGGGTAAAATGCTACCATTGAGGCCAGCGGTTTTCTGCCTTCATTAGAAAATGAAGTACTGTCCTCGTAAGCCACACGTGACGCACATGTTGAGGCTGTGAGAGAGATGGCTGTCTGTGTAGCAAGAAATCCCCTTTAAAAGGACTGGTGAGCATCACGGACTCATTGCACTCACATTTTCTCTGTCAAAAGACAGAGACAAAACTCTGCAACTTCAGTTGATGCACCGCAAACCAGCTACTCAACCCCACCAACAGAGCTCATATTACAGATTCTCTTGGGAGTAGAGCTCTAAAAGTAGTTAGTCTGAGGTCTGAACCGATGTTATATTTGTAACAGTTACAGTATTTTTATGGCCCTAGTCCAGGAGTCTCCAACCTTTTCTAGCATGAGTGCTACTTAAAAATAATAATGAAATATGTCAGAAGCTACCATTTTGTTTTTTATAGCTTTCAAATAGGCACATTCTTCTCCTCTACCCTGAAACTCTTCCCCTGGTCCTTGGGGTACAAGATATGTGTTTTCTGTCAATATACCTGGTAAAATAATGGTTAATAAACAACTCAAAGGTGGCCCAATAAAATTATACTTTGTATTTTTCATAATTCAGTTTAATATTTACTTTTTTTTTTAAATCGTTTTTTTTACTCTCAATATTACAATTAGTCATTGAGAAACAACGAAAACGGATGTTCTGCGTCATGAAAAAAAAAAAAACACATTTCAATTTTTGTGTGTAATTCCCCTTTAAATTGTGCATTAAACAAGAGAGGAATGTGTTGGTCTAACTACTTGTTACTACACAGTAACTACACTAGGCTATATAACTAACACTGAACAGTTACCTTACTTTGCCTACATGCCTAAAACAATTCAAGCATTGTAACGTGTTACTTGACTGTGTGTAACAAACACTCACTAACTTCTTGAGTCGTAGAACGGTATTTGCTTTAGTTCTTACTTTTCTTTCCAGATTTCAATAACATTCTTGTCTCATGAGGTCACGTCAGTAGGATCCAACAGTACATGTGATGCTTGCTCTATGTACTGTAGCTGTGAACAGTTGGAGCAGTGAGGAGCAGTGAGGAGCACGCTCATATGACTTTTTCCACTCCAAAACATCCACATAGCACTAACGTCATACCTTTCTCACATCATATCCCTCATGACCCCCCCCCGCTAGTAGTAATATCATGAAAACGTGCATCCCACTTTTAACAGCACACACCACTCACTCTCTCCCTCCCTCATTCTCCCCTGGGCCTCTACGCAGAGTCAATAGTCTTAACTAAATGAGGACTGTGTGCATTGATTTCCTGGGGATGAGCCTGGTTACATGACCTGGCCACGGGTAGGGTTCCCTGCCTGAGGTGGAACTGACCCCTCAATGGGCACATCCCCTCACTGTGTTACAGCAGCAGCAACAATAGGCAAGTGTGTGTGTGTGTGTGTGCGCGCGCGTCTGTATTTAGGCCAGGCAATGCCCATATTTACAACACTGCTATGCAAGTGTGTGTGTGTGTGTGTCACCTAACACTGGCACTCAATAGATCAGGCACTTTTACTGTTCTAACACCACCACCAGCCCATCCCATCCCAGCCCACCCCCAACATGCTTATCAAACACACACCTTGTGTGTCTGCCCCCTCTCTCAACAAACACGCAGACACCCCTCCCCCATGAGAAGAAAAGAGGCCACTGATTAAAAGCATTACACACACTGGCCTGTGACAAAAAAAATAGCTCTTAAGATTAGGCATTAAGGGATCTGAGTGGCGCAGCGGTCTAAGGCACTGCATCGTAGTGCTAGAGGCGTCACTACAGACCCGGGTTCCATCCCGGGATGTATCACAACCGGCTGTGATAGGGCGGCGCACAATTGGCCCAGCGTCGTCCGGGTTAGGGGAGGGTTTGGCCGGGGTAGGCCGTCATTGTAAATGAGAATTTGTTCTTAACTGACTTGCCTAGTTAAATAATGGTTAAATGAAATAAAAATGTACTTATTTATAACCGCTATACAAACGGTCAGTCAAGAACACATTGTGCCCTCTCCTCCCAATCGAAACTTCAAATGGAGTGTCTACTTCGAGATAAGGAGTACAGAACAATACCTCTTTGGCTATTGATAAACCATGGTGCCAAGTAATTGTTCATATGAGCAACTGTTGTTTCACAAGTTGTTGATGAGTCATTTAAAAGGTTAAGTATTAGGGGAAAATGTAGTGGAGAGAAGGACAGCAGATTGACCCCAGTGTTGTGGTAGCTTACAATGCATTATTTAGGAGTGAGTCATGCTGGAAAAGGAGTTGCAGAGGGATACATGGGGGAGACATCTCCAAAGATGAGCTAAGTCTGTCGGCTAATACTCCAGAGCCACTTTCGGGCTATGACTCCCATTCTACATGTCGAAGTATGTGTATTTCCACACTTTTTGAAAGTTTCATAATTCAATGTACCTTTATCAGGAGTAGGCCTTGCCTACCATGTCACTTGTTTGCAATCAGGTGTCACTGAAATACACCCTTTTGCTGTTTTGGCAGCAAGATAAACAACTTTTTCTTTATATGGGCTGTGTTTATGGAAAGGGAATGACAATTGACATTCCAAAGCTGCCATGTTCACAAAGTCAAAGCCAATCTTGGACTGGAGCCATTTGATAACAGCCATGTACCCCTCCCCTCTCACACTTCCATGAGGGAAACAAACGTGCGCGCGCTTGTATTGGCCTTATCAAGATAAGCATGCTACACTGTAAGAACTGAAAAAGTGGATACACGTTCGAGAAGTGTATTACATGATTATAAATCCTAATTTAACATTGATAAGTTCAGTAGGGCGGCAGGTAGCCTAGCGGTTATAACATTGGGCCAGTAACCGTTAGGTCGCTGGTTCGAATACCTGAGCCGACAAGGTGAAAAAAAATCTGTAAATATGCCCTTGAGCAATGGCCAATGCACTTAAACCTAATTTGCGCCAGGAACAGCGTACTACTATGGCTGACCATGTAAAATAACACTTTTTTATTTATTTATTTTTACAAGCATTTAGCTACACCCGCAATAACATCTGCAAAATATTTGTATGCGACCAATAATGTTATTTGATTTGAGTAGCTTAGCTCAGGAACGTCACTGGCTAGCTAATGGGATAATTAGCCTACAAGTTTGTAATCAAAAGAAAGGAATAGAAAGACACCAATTGGCGCGCTTTGTTACAAAATTGGCCGGTTATAAAAACTGGTAGCCTACAGTCAAATATTCATAGACTCATTTAGACTATGACAAATTCTACAATTTGTGGATAATGTGGAGCCCACCCTAAATGCCTTCAACTTACTTCTCCGCCGCTGCTTCTTTAGCAGTCTCATCTTTCTTCTCCTGGTCAGTCACCGGTATAGCACTTTCGGTCACAGGTATAGCAGCACCTTCGGTCTTCGTGCAGTAGGTCCGGGTCCCAGGTGCGGCGCAAAGCAAAGGGCGGTGGACACCCGCACCGAGAAGCTTCAATTTGAAGCTGACTTGGACATCAAGAGAGGCGTTGGTGGAGCAGTAGTGGATTGGTACCGACGTTTTATTTCTTGAAATACCTGTCAAAGGGCGCTTTAGGTTGGATTGAAACAACTCCTTCAGCACTGTCGAAAACCTAAACTGTAACATTTCAATCCTTTCGAGCAAGTTGAGGAGAATTTCTGCCTGAAAAATCCTAAAACCCGAAATTGAAAGATAGGCAAGTCACCGTCCCACGTTAACATTCAGAGAGCGCAATGACTAGCACTGTAACCCGCTGGCGTTGTAAAATGAATAAAATCCCTTCTCTTACGCCCCCTCAATATCCTATTGGTGGAAGTGTCTTTATGGCGGATTGGTTGCGCTCTTTGGTTGGCTGGTCTTGGTTTCTATCATAATTTTGTCCTGCATCATTTCCTCTGACGAATTGGCGTTCTCTAGGGGCGGGGAATATTTTAAGTATTGAAGGGCATTGATGAAAGTTATTGCTCGTGCCGAATACCGATTTATTTCCCATGTGAAACTGTAATCACACAATTCATATTCATAAAACACTATGTTCAAAACAAGGATGACATCCATGTGGAGGTCATTCAGTTTGTACAGAAAATGTTACAGTAGCTAGGTCTACTGTAGCTTTAGTTGCTCTTTTCAAATGAACTTAATCTTAATCTGAAAGACTTTCAATATAACATAGATGATGAATGGAAACAAATGTACATCATTACATTTAAGTCATTTAGCAGAAGCTAACTGCTTACTTACAGTTAGTGAGTGCATACATGTATCATACTGGCACCCTGTGGGAAACGATCCCACAACCCTGACGTTGCAAGCGCCATGCTCTACCAACTGAGCTACAGGGGACTACATCTAATGATAGCCTAATAATGTAAGCCTAGGCCGAATATACCAGCCTACTCTCAGAAGTAAAACATATAAAAGCTCAGCTATTATCATTCAGCCATGGAGCAGTGAGTTGTGACAACAAACCCTTGTCTACTGGGAGAGACAGATTGAAGCAGGCTCTTTCTCCCCCAGCTGGATAAATACAGTGTCAGTTCCCATCCTCAACCATGGAATTTGGCATACTTAGATTTACATTTTAAATTGGACAATACTCTGTCAGCACCAAAATATATTAGCAATGTATTGTAGTCTTGTTGGCTCACTGTTAAAGTGCTGTGTGAGAAACAGAGAAGAGGCCTCTATATTGTTCAGTCAGCCCTCTCATAGAAGGGAAGGCTGACTGGCATTTCACTGTGCTTGTGCACGTGACAAGAAAACTTGAAACTTGAACTTGACTGAATAATGAACAGTATGGCCATGATGACCATGACCATCCTATACATCACACATTCTCTCAATGACGTGACATTGGCTGGATCAGTCCCACAGGACCACATGCCTGCTGATGTATTATCAATCAATCAATCAATTTTATTTTATATAGCCCTTCTTACATCAGCTAATATCTCGAAGTGCTGTACAGAAACCCAGCCTAAAACCCCAAACAGCTAGTAATGCAGGTGTAGAAGCACGGTGGCTAGGAAAAACTCCCTAGAAAGGCAAAACCTAGGAAGAAACCTAGAGAGGAACCAGGCTATGAGGGGTGGCCAGTCCTCTTCTGGCTGTGCCGGGTGGAGATTATAACAGAACCATGCCAAGATGTTCAAAAATGTTCATAAGTGACAAGCATGGTCAAATAATAATCAGGAATAAATCTCAGTTGGCTTTTCATAGCCGATCATTAAGAGTTGAAAACAGCAGGTCTGGGACAGGTAGGGGTTCCATAACCGCAGGCAGAACAGTTGAAACTGGAATAGCAGCAAGGCCAGGCGGACTGGGGACAGCAAGGAGTCACCACGGCCGGTAGTCCCGACGTATGGTCCTAGGGCTCAGGTCTCTCAGTTGGCTTTTCATAGCCGATCATTAAGAGTTGAAAACAGCAGGTCTGGGACAGGTAGGGGTTTCGTAGCCGCAGGCAGAACAGTTGAAACTGGAATAGCAGCAAGGCCAGGCGGACTGGGGACAGCAAGGTGTCATCATGCCCGGTAGTCCTGACGTATGGTCCTAGGGCTCAGGTTCTCAGAGAGAAAGAGAACGAGAGAATTAGAGAGAGCATACTTAAATTCACACAGGACACTGGATAAGACAGGAGAAGTACTCCAGGTATAACCAACTAACCCCAGCCCCCCGACACATAAACTACTGCAGCATAAATACTGGAGGCTGAGACAGGAGCGGTCCGGAGACACTGTGGCCCCATCCGAAGAAACCCCCGGACAGGGCCAAACAGGAAGGATATAACCCCACCCACTCCGCCAAAGCACAGCCCCCGCACCACTAGAGGGATATTATATAGCTTTGCTTCTTGCTGTGACGGCCAGGCAGCGCCACTGGAAAACACTACATGCAGATGAGGTGCCCAAATGAGGAAATTGGATTGCAGACCGTTTTAGGGCAAAGCCTCTTATCGCTGACGGCTGTAGAAGAGAAAGGGGAAGGATGGCGAGAAGGAGAGGCACTTACTTTACTTTCAAATAAGGTGTTACTGTATTCTCTCTCCCCCCACACACACCTTTCTCACACTTTCTGTCTCTCTCTTCAGAGTGTGCAGTAAAGTGCACTTCCTGTCTAGCTACTATTAGTTGATCAGCTGATATAGTGAAATTTAGTGTTGTGTGTTGGAGTTAAGTTCTCACAGTGCCAACTCATTACTGGGTTAAAGTCTCATACTTCTCCAGTCTAATACTATGTGGGCTGGAACACTGCATTAACCATTATTCACCACCATAAGGGTGTATATTTTACGACCTTATAAAACCCAACTAACCCATTTCTGTCAATGGAGAGAGGAAGGGAGACTGTGTAAAGGGGTTTCCTTTTGAAAGAGTACTCACACACACACCATGAGCTCTTTTGCTTCTGCGGTTACAGAGAAATGAGGCATGCGTCACAGTCGTTCCTTTTCTAGAAAGGTCTCACTCCTTTCTTTCCGAGGGTGCCCCTAACTGGTATGTACGTGATTAGAGACAAAAGGGTGCTCCCTCTCTTTTAGAATGGGTACTGCAATTACTTTTTTATGTAGATGTAATGGTCTCGCACTGCCATCTCACAGAGAAATGTGCATATACCTAGAAGCACACTCTATAGTCATAATGCTACAGTGGTTTTTGAATCAACTATACTACTTTACTACTGCACTCTTTCTCCCCCAGCTGGTCAAATACAGTGTCAGTTCCATTCCTCAACCATGGAATTTGGCATACTTATATTGACATTTTAAATTGGACAATACTCTGTCAGCACCAAAATATCTTAGGAATGTATTGTACAGTCTTGTTAGCTCACTGTTAAAGTGCTGTGTGAGAAACAGAGAAGAGGCCTCCTGTACTCCCCGTTCACCCATGACTGAGTGGCCAAGCACGACTCCAACACCATCATTAAGTTTGCCGATGACACAACGGTTGTCACGTTCGTTCATCGACGGGACGGACCAAGGCACAGCGTGATATGCGTACATGTTTATTAAATATTAAACACAACGACAAAACAACAAACAAAACGAAACATGACGTCCAAGGCAACACAACATACCTTAACTGGAACAAGATCCCACAACCCACTAGTGCCAATAGGCTGCCTAAGTATGCCCCCAATCAGAGACAACGAGCGACAGCTGCCTCTGATTGGGAACCACACCGGCCAACATAGATCTAGACATAGTAGATCTAAACATAGAAAATACAACATAGAACATCACAACAAGGAATATACACACCCTGACTCAACATATAAGCGTCCTCTGAGTCAGGGCGTGACAGTACCCCCCCCCCACAACATACACATAACAGGGTAGGGGCCGGGTGGGCATTCCGCCTCGGAGGCGGATCCGGTTCAGGGCGTGACGACCTCTCACTCTTCGCCTCCCTGTTGCGCCCCTGGTCTGGTCTAGACCTCGGCGCGTTGCTTCCCCTCTCCTTCCTCCCACTATACTCCAAGCCCTGTCTGGACCCTGGTGTGGGAGACCCCGAACCTGGAGAGGGGCTGACGTCTGGGTCTGGACTGGAACCGCTGACCGGAGCTGGACCGGGCACCGGTGGAGCGGACTGCTCTGGCTCCGGAGTGAAGTCGCTGACCGGATATGGACTGGACCCCGGTGGAGCGGACTGCTCTGGCTCCGGAGTGGAGCCGCTGACCGGAGCTGGATCAGGCACAGGTGGAGCGGACTGCTCTGGCTCCGGAGTGGAGCCGCTGACCGGATCTGGACTGAACCCCGGTGGAGCGGACTGCTCTGGCTCCGGAGTGGAGCCGCTGACCGGATCTGGACTGGACCCCGGTGGAGCGGACTGCTCTGGCTTCGGAGTGGAGCAGCTGACCGGAGCTGGATCAGGCACCGGTGGAGCGGACTGCTCTGGCTCCGGAGTGGAGCCGCTGACCGGAGCTGAACTGGACCCCGGTGGAGCGGACTGCTCTGGCTCCGGAGTGGAGCAGCTGACCGGAGCTGGATCAGGCACCAGTGGAGCGGACTGCTCTGCCTCCGGAGTGGAGCCGCTGACCGGATCAGGACTGGACCCCGGTGGAGCGGACTGCTCTGGCTCCGGATTGGAGCAGCTGACCGGAGCTGGATCAGGCACCGGTGGAGCGGACTGCTCTGGCTCCGGAGTGGAGCCGCTGACCGGAGCTGGACTGGACCCCGGAGAAGCGAATTGCTCTGGCTCCGGAGTGGAGCAGCTGACCGGAGCTGAACTGGGCACCGGTGGAGCGGACTGCTCTGGCTCCGGAGTAAAACAGCTGACCGGTGCCGAACCAGGCACTGGTGGAACAGGCACGGGCCGTGCCGGACTGGACACACGCACCACTGGCTTGGTGCGAGGAGCAGGAACAGGCCGGACCGGGCTGGCGACGCGCACCACTGGCTTGGTGCGAGGGGTAGGAACAGGCCGGACCGGGCTGGCGACGCGCACCACTGGCTTGGTGCGAGGGTCAGGAACAGGCCGGGCCGGCGACGCGCACCACTGGCTTTGTGCGAGGGACAGGAACAGGCCGGGCAGGGCTGGCGACGCGCACCACTGGCTTGGTGCGAGGGGAGGGAACGGGCCGGACCGGGCTGGCGACGCGCACCACTGGCTTGGTGCGAGGGGCAGGAACAGGCTGGGCCGGGCTGGCGACGAGCACCACTGGCTTGGTGCGAGGGTCAGGAACAGGCCGGACCGGGCTGGCGACGCGCACCACTGGCTTAGTGCGAGGAACAGGAACAGGCTGGGCCGGGCTGGCGACGCGCACCACTGGCTTGGTGCGAGGGGCAGGAACAGGCCGGGCCGGGCTGGCGACGCGCACCACTGGCTTGGTGCGAGGGGCAGGAACAGGCCGGGCCGGGCTGGCGACGCGCACCACTGGCTTGGTGCGAGGGGCAGGAACAGGCCGGGCCGGGCTGGCGACGCGCACCACTGGCTTGGTGCGAGGGGCAAGAACAGGCCGGGCCGGGCTGGCGACGCGCACCACTGGCTTGGTGCGAGGGAAAGGAACAGGCCGGACCGGGCTGGCGACGCGCACCACTTTCTTGGTGCGAGGGGCAGGAACAGGCCGGGCCGGGCTGGCGACGCGCACCACTGGCTTGGTGCGAGGGGCAGGAACAGGCCGGGCCGGGCTGGCGACGCGCACCACTGGCTTGGTGCGAGGGATAGGAACAGGCCGGACCGGGCTGGCGACGCGCACCACTGGCTTGGTGCGAGGAACAGGAACAGGCCGGACCGGTCTGGCGATGCGCACCACTGGCTTAGTGCGGGGAGCAGGAACAGGCCGGACCGGACTGGCGACACGCACCACTCCTTCTGCTGCCTAACCAGCTCCTCTCACCGTGCCTCTACACTTTCCTTCTCCCTTTTAGCCTCCTGTAGCCTCGTCATCCACCCCGTGTGCCCCCCCAAAAATTTTCTTGGGGTTGCCTCTCGGGTCTCCGTCGTCGGCACGGTTGGCGCCGTTTCTCCTCTCCTGCCTGGGCATCTACCTTCGCCCATGGCCCTTTCCCCGCAAATATCTCCTCCCATGACCACCATTTGCCCACCTGTGACATGGCTATTCGCTCTTCCTGGGCACGCTGCTTGGTCCTCGTTTGGTGGGATCTTCTGTCACGTTCGTTCATCGACAGGACGGACCAAGGCGCAGCGTGATATGCGTACATGTTTATTAAATATTCAACACAACGACAAAACAACAAACAAAACGAAACGTGAAGTCCAAGGCAGCACAACACAACATACCTTAACTGGAACAAGATCCCACAACCCACTAGTGCCAATAGGCTGCCTAAGTATGGTCCCCAATCAGAGACAACGAGCGACAGCTGCCTCTGATTGGGAACCACACCGGCCAACATAGATCTAGACATACTAGATCTAAACATAGAAAATACAACATAGAACATCACAACAAGGAATATACACACCCTGACTCAACATATAAGCGTCCTCTGAGTCAGGGCGTGACAACGGTGGTAGGCCTGATCACCGACAACGATGAGACAGCCTATAGGGAGGAGGTCAGAGACCTGGCAGTGTGGTTCCAGGACAACAACCTCTCCCTCAACGTGATCAAGACAAAGGAGATGATTGTGGACTACAGGAATAGGAGGGCCGAGCACGCCCCATTCTCATTGACATGGCTGTAGTGGAGCAGGTTGAGAGCTTCAAGTTCCTTGGTGTTCACATCACCAACAAACTATCATGGTCCAAACACACCTAGACAGTCGGGAAGAGGACACAACAATTCCTATTCCCCCTCAGGAGACTGAAAAGATTTGGCATGGGTCCCCAGATCCTCAAAAAGTTATACAGCTACACCATCGAGAGTATCCTGACTGGTTGCATCACCGTCTGATATGGCAACTGCTCTGCCTCCGACCGCAAGGCGCTACAGAGGGTAGTGCGTATGGCCCAGTACATCACTGGGGCAAAGCTTCCTGCCATCCAGAACCTCTATACCAGGCGGTGTCAGAGGAAGGCCCTAAAAATTGCCAAAGACCCCAGCCACCCTAGTCATAGACTGTTCTCTCTGCTACGGCAAGCGGTACCGGAGCGCCAAGTCCAAAAGGCTTCTTAGCAGCTTCTACCCCCAAGCCATAAGACTGCTGAACAGCTAATCAAATGGCTACCCCCCCCCCCCCCTTTCTTTTTTTACTCTGCTGCTACTCGCTGTTTATTATATATACATAGTCACTTTACCTCTACCTACATGTACATATTACCTCAAATAGCTTGACTAACCTGTACCCCCGCACATTGACTCGGTACCGGTACCCCCTGTATATAGCCTCGTTATTGTTATTTTATTGTTGCTCTTTTATTTTTTACTTCGTTTATTTAGTAAATATTTTCTTAACTCTTATTTTTCTTAAAACTGCATTGTTGGTTAAGGGCTTGTAAGCATTTCACGGTAAGGTCTACACCTGTTGTATTCGGCACATGTGACAAATAAAATTTGATTTGATTGGATATATCATCTAATAATTTGTTATGAAAAACACTCAACATGAAGAATTAATGCAATTCAGTTTATTTCAAATATTTATTTTGAAATATAGATTAGGTGGTCCTCCTGTTAGAGCAGGAAGTAAAGGGACTAGACAGGGCTTTGCCCATTGCTGCCCATCTTGATCGTTGACAATTGCTGAACATAAATACAAATAAAACATTTGTTATGGATTAGGTTAGATAGTTCAGACAGCACACTACAGTTTACTACCACTTCCACACTCCATCCCCCAGGGGGAGCCGCAACCTTGTCCAAATGCTGAGCCTGGTTGATAAGCACATCAGGTTGGATTGTTGGCCATGAGGCCTTTCGTTTGGTTTTGAATCTTTAGTTTGCGCATGCCTGTTCGTGGTTTTTCCTTTTTGTATATATTTGTTTTTCGTCACCATTTGAACATAACAATCCGCTTGGGCTCGCTGACACAAAGGAGTCAAGACGCGACCGGGAGACCCATGGGGCGGCACACAATTGGCCCAGCGTCGTCCAGGGTAGGGGAGGGAATGGCCGGCAGGGGATGTAGCTCAGTTGGTAGAGCATGGTGTTTGCAACGCCAGGGTTGTGGGTTCGATAAAATAATGAATGTGCTAACTGTAAGTCGCTAAGATAAGAGCGTCTGCTAAATGACTAAAATGTAAATGTAAATGTAAGACAGAGCTGGCCCTGGACCTAAGGTAAGGTTGGTGTCTCCCTGGGCACATGTGCATCCAAAACAGTCAACAAATGCTGATTTCTCACATAAATGAATACATTCATTCGGGTTACACACCATGTAACTAGGCCTAGGACCCCTAGACAAAGCGAGTGCAACAATATCCGTAGGCTAGTTATTGGTTTCGTAACACTTTTTATTTTCTTTAACTGAGCCTAGTTAATGTGAAGAATTAGTATTGCATTATTATTATTATTTTAATATTATATATAATTTACAAATGTAGGTAAGATAAACCCTTGAGGTGTAGTATCTTGTTTTTGAAGGAGGACTCAAAAAACATACAGAACACATTTTATCTCCTAATGTTGATGCTGGGTTAGGCACAATTGTTACAGTATAATCTAAGGCATACCCTCAATTTATGATGAGAAGTACATTTGAGTGTATTGACATACCTGTTTCACTGACGGCAGGGATCTGGTTCTGGGAAGGTTTTGGAGTGCAGTAGTTCCTCTTGTTGACCTTCTTTGAATGCTGGGTAACAAACAGTCATTTGTACAGCGGGAGAAATAGCACACAAAAGGCATAGTATTAGTGTTTACCATCATACTGTACGTAAAATAATCTAGATATTATTTTTTTGTATATTTTTATGACTTAAACAGGTAGAGTCCACAGAGAAAGCTGAATCTTGCTCTCTTCTTTTCCTTTTCACCAGTCGTTGGAGGCCTAGAATTACCTACCTCATCGATGCCAAGTGCATTGTCTCAGGACAACTGAGTCATGGAGGGAGGTGAAGAGCTAGCCTTATTGCATTTGGTTAGTAGTTCCCTAGTTAATGATTTGACCAGGGCATCGTCAAATGCAGAATCTGTTGACTTCATTGCAACCTGGTGCATCTTCTCGGACACAAATTCTTAAAGAAGCCCTTTGGAGACAGTCTTGAAAACCTTTTAGATTTTCAGATTCTGGGGATAGACTTGAGTTGGTTCAAGGCCTGGGGTGCCACAGAACTCTGACAGAATCCTATTTATGAGAACTCTTGATGTTTCACTAATGTCAGAGGATTCTAGTAATGTGACTGGGCAGAACGATGACAGCAGTCTAACAATCAGTAAAATGATCAAAGAGGAGTAGTCATTGCTAGTGGAGTCAAATGGCAGATTTGGGGAAGATGTATCACTGGCATTGTCTCGGCTGCTTGAAGTCATATTTGTGGCAGAGTCCATGGCTGGTTTGTTGATGAGTTGATGATTGCACAGAGACACTAGACATCTTCACATCTTTGTCATCCATCTTGGATTCCACTTCTCCTAAAACTTCAAAATCCAAAGTTCCACAGTTGGGTGTGCTGCTGCCAGACAGAGAGGGCCTAGGCAATGATTTTTCACTAGACCGACTCCTGTTGGTCATGTGAGCCTGTCTTCCAGAGTCAGGTGTTCCAGCATCAGTTGAGGAAGATCCATTGATTCTGTTAATCAGCTCTGCTAATTCCTCTGATGAACTGGATGCCACAGACCAGGTATCCATGACTTGATTGACCATTATATTGGTGAACAGGCTCTCTGTGTAACAGTAAACCTGTGAGGATCTAATGGAGATGGCAGAACTGCTCTGGATAAGCACAGAGATGATAGTTTGGCAGAAATCTGATACTTGAGATGGTGGAGGAAGCCAGATGATAATCTTCTGTAGTAGATGTTTTATTGACTCCTTAGCAAAGGAGTACACAAGCTCAGATGGAAACTCCCTGGATTCTTCAGAAGGATCCAATCCTGTCTTCAGCTTCAAAAGAATCGAGTCAGACACGCTTTTGCTGGCTGGCACAAAAATAACCTGGGGGCTGTTTTGTCTCTTTATGAGCTCATAAACTTTGAGCTCATATGAGAAGTTGTGAAGACCCTCCCTGGAGCTGAGACTCGCAAGTCTTCTTATAAGAGAAGTGACATCCTCTGCTGTGTCTACGTGTTCAGGATCTTCTCTTGGAATGACCTCCATAACAGTGTCAACTATGGCAGAGATAGTTTTCCTTATATCGTTTGTTGACACTTCGGAATGAGTTGAGGAGTCACTCATTTCAATGACCGAACTCATAATGATAGGACAATAACTTTCAACAGGCCACTCACTGGGGACTGGAGTGCCTGGCAGAGAATTCATAAAATCACTCTGGGAACCTCTGGCTTTGGCAGAGATGATGGACAGGGAGGATTTTGTGGAGGATGGGCGATGTGTCCCCAGGCCATCCCTACTGTCCGTACTCACCATGTCAACATCCTCCAACATGGAGCCCACGATGGAACAAGTCAATAGACCTTCCTCTGAGGTCCTCAACCTCTCTGACATGGACACTCTCCTCTGGATTGTCATTAGAGTGTTTGGAATGAGTTACCATGCTGGTCTGGCTGCCTTCATGTTCACTGCCACTCATTTGTGTAGGAGTAGGTGTTCTGCATGCAGATTCAGCATGTTTGGGGGCCTCAGACACATAGTCTAGGGGGAACAGTTGTTGCTGGGCAAAAGATTCCTTGACCTTGGTTAACATACTGTTGAAAAGGTTAACAGTGCCTGACCAAATGCTATTTCCTGTTGTGAACACTGACAGGAAGGCTTGAAGCTGACAGGGGTCTCTCTAACTGGCCAGACACTACAGCATCAGACAATTTAGTCATCTGGGTGAAGCTATTAAGGTCTTTAGAGATGGTTATGACGATGTTGGAGGCTGCAGAACTGGTGTGCAGAGAAGAGATGGATAAAGATGGCATTACATCTCTATCAAATCAAATCAAATCAAATTGTATTGGTCACATACACATATTTAGCAGATGTTATTGCAGGTGTAGCGAAATGCTTGTGTTCCTAGCTACAACCGTGCAATAGTATCTAACAATTCACAACAATACACAAATCTAAAAGTAAAATAATGGAATTAAGAAATATATAAATATTAGGACGAGCAATGTCGGAGTGGCATTGACTAAAATACAGTAGAATAGAATACAGTATATACATAAATCAAAAATAATGGCCTCCAGAGACACTTCAGAATCACTCCCTTCAACAGAAGATGAGCATTCCTCCATCACCTCTGTCTTAAACAAAAGCAGAACCTGGCTGGCAATCTCTTTTGTGGTGTCATGGAGAACTTGGTCTTGTAAATACTTTTTGAGAGCCAAGAGAGGTTTTGGGCTCTCACGTTGTCGTTTTTGTTCATTCATGGATGAGGAGGACACACTGGGGGTTATGAAATGATCAAGTGGTTTACAAGAAATGGAGTCTGAGAAGTCAGTCTCACCATTACTGGAATGACCAACGTCCGGGTACAAAGTTGGAGACTTTGTTAAATAATATTTTGTGGGCTTCACAAATGTACTTAAGAGATCCAGTTTTTCTGGACATGTAAGAAGCCTCTTCAGCGTATTCTTTATGCTGTCGTTACAACCAACAGTGCAAGACCAGATCTTTCTCTGATGGTTTTCAAAAAATATCTGCTCACTCTGTGCTGGAGAGCAGCATGTTCTGATGGACTGGGTAAGATTGTCCATGTTGGAAACCAAGGTACTTACCAACTCAGAGGCCTCAGGGTCAATCACAGCAGACCTTTGGCACCGTTGATATTGAGGTTGCTCTCTCCTTGTTTTATCATCATCTCAGAACTTTTACGAGATGCTAACATCTTCATATTGTCAGCAACAACAGAAAGCAGTTACCTCTTCACGGGATCATTTTCCTCCTTATCGCTGCAGATCATTTTCCTCCTTATCGCTGCAGATCAAAACAGTGTCACTGAGGGCCGTCATGACCTGTCCTGTTAAATATGTACTGTAATATCCGCTTTAACACCATCCTCTATGAAAACAACACTCTGCTCCATGCTCTGTTCATGAATGAACATCTGAAAGGTAATGGAGACGCCAGACACCATCTTCTCAACCACCTTGGTGCTGGAGACACCACCACTGGCAAAAACGACAGGGGACATTTGCCCAGAGATGGGAGTTTGGATGGCCACAGAGATTATGGAGTTGACCTTCTTTGACACTTATCCAACAATAACCCGGGATAGTGTTTGAGTGTCTACCTGGCCTTCTCTTTGGATGCCAAGGACATTGCTCAGTGACTTTGAAGGAATCCTCAACACTACTGAGGAGACTGTCCTCAGTGATCACCAGAAAGTCACTGTGTGGCTCAGATGATCTACTGTACACTCATCATCTCCCTGAGTCCTTGGCAACACTGTCTGAAACCTTTGAGAATACAAATACAGCATTCCATCTTCAATAATAGACACTGTAGTCACATTAATACATAATTCAGTAGTCAGTCAAATTGGTCATTATGAGAAAAATGTTATACAGATAACAAAACATATTTTCCCAAAATTGGCATCTGAATAGTTAGGTGAAACATAGTTCCCATTAGGTTACAGAACTATTGAACATACCCATTAGGAGAGGAGCTTGATGTGGGCATAAGAGACCTTGAGGAGGACTTGCCACTGCCCCTTTTGCAGACCTTCAGGCTCGTACAAAACATACAATTGCAGGGATTATGACCTCCAGGATGGCCTCGGATATAAACCGTACAATCTCCATGCACATATCTGCAAGCAGTGCCTTCATGACCTGTGAGACAGAATCAGTGTAAGTAGATTACTCATAGCCGGGCTCTGCAACCAAGCTCCTCAAAGAGATACTCATGCTTGAAGAGGCACTATGCAGAAAATCGCTCTGCCATTTCCTGGTTGCTATGATTCTAATAGTTTGCCTAATTTCAGTTTATGTGACAAAACAAGCCAGTATAGTGTAGAGAATCATTGTACCATCTAAACCGCTGTGAAATATATTTTCCATAACCAGAAATATTTTATTTTCAGCTGTTTGAAGCTGGTGTACAAAACCGGAAGTAATAGACGCAAAATCGAAACTTAAGGACGGGAAGCATAGAAATAGTGCAGCATAGAACAGATCTACCACTTCTTAGACTTGCTTTCAATGAGAATGACAGATCTATTACACACATTTCTATCTGAATTTGGTCGGGTTGCCCAAAAAGTTACATATTGCAGCTGTAAGAGTTTATTGACTCACCTGTGTCAATGTAATAAAAAAATAAAAAATCCCCATCAAAATCCATCAGTTAAAGCTAGATATCATTTTGCATGGGCTGCGTCTCAATACACCACATTCGCCTATGTTGGCCTTACGCATCTGCGGTGGAAAGTGGCAGAGCTACAGCGTTGTTTGTCAGACCAGGAGACATCCTGAAAATCGGTCTTCTCAAGAAGATAAAAGGTTTAGGTTTTTTTTATTTTTTACTTCAGTTTATTTTAGTAAATACTTATTTTTCTTAAAACTGCATTGTTGGTTAAGGGCTTGTAAGTAAGCATTTCACTGTAAGGTCTACACCTGTTGTATTCGGCGCATGTGACAAATAACATTTGATTTGATTTGATATGAAATAATACAACAGAAGTTTGGACATACTCCTCAGTAAAAAAAATCAGACACTGGATGATAATCGGATTGATTGACGCAAGGTCAAGAGCCCTGGTCTGACAGGCCCTTGAGACACTCTCACTCTGGATCTTTTCACAAGATTGCACCTGGTGAGATATCCCCTGAGCTTCCATCCCAGTGAATTCCACAGATGTGAAGGGACCTGTGTGCAAAGCAGAATTAAAGGAAAACTCAACCCAAAAACTATCTTTGACATAGTCCCAAAATGTTTTGCTTGTCAGCAATAAAGTTTTCAAGATATAGTGCATTCGGAAAGTATTCAGACCCCTTGACTTTTTCCACATTTTGTTACGTTACAGCCTTATTCTAAAATTGATTAAATTGTTTTGTTTTTCTCATCAATCTACACACAATACCCAATAAAGACAAAGCAACAACAGGTTTTTAGAAAGTTTAGCAAATTTAGAAAAAATAAAAACGGAAATATCACATTTACATAAGTATTCAGACCCTTTACACAGTACTTTGTTGAAGCACCTTTGGCAGCGATTACAGCCTTGAGTCAAATCAAATCAAATCAAATTGTATTTGTCACATGCCGAATACAACAGGTGTAGACCTTACTGTGAAATGCTTACTTTCAAGCCGTTAACCATGTCACGAATCCCCCCGGTACTGCTGCTCATTCCATTCACCAGCTCCGGAGGTCTACGTCACCGGTCTTCTAGGCGTCACTGACCTGGATCATTACTGTCGTGGATAATTATCACTATACTTATTAAAAATCAAAGTTCTTCCAGAGTTTTTGTAGAATCAAGATATACTTTATTACATAGAGCAACAAAAGCCTAGCTGGTCTGCAGAGCAACTAACTCAAAACACTCGGCCCTCAGTTTATATACAATGTCTATTCCCGCTCGTTTTACATACTTTTAGCTTACAACCCACCCAGTTCAGTTTCTCCACCATTGTCTCCAAACTTTCATCTTTAGACCGCTCCGCCCACTCTCTTAATTTATGATAGTGGTGAAATCTGACTTCTCCTCCTATATTTATTTAGTTTGGATACAATGGTGGCCAAACCAAACTTTCTCATGTAAAAAATAACAGAGCCACCACCTTGCTCTGCTCCGTTTATTCCAAAACATATCAATCAATACTTAAATATGGTTTAAACATAGTAGATCCATAACCCATTCTCAACCACATACATTTAAGACTTTCCTAATGCATTACCTCATACATAACAGTATAATCAATCAAGAGCGGAATACCCTTGTCCCTCCCGGAACGCTTCGATGGCGCGTCAGCGAGATGCAAGGGATTCCTTCTGCAATGCGACCTGTACCACGCTCGCTACGCCGAGGCTGTCTCCGGGAGAGACAGGGTTGCCACAGTCATCTCAGCACTGACCGGAAGGGCCCTGGACTGGGGTGCCGTGGTCTGGGAAACGGGCGGACCCGTGGTCGAGTCCTACGAGCGCTTCACCCTCCTCTTCCGCTCGGTGTTTGATCATCCTGTGGAGGGCCGAGAGGGGGGTGAGCATCTACTCCGACTACGCCAGGGATCTAGGACCGCCTCTGACTTCGCCCTGGAGTTCCGGACCATCGCGGTTTTTCCATTAAATTCCCTGAATACCCTAGCCCCTCACTCCCGTTAGCTCTGATTGGTTCCGGAGCTGCTGGGAATCTTTTAGATAGCGCGCTGGCCACTGCATTTCGCATTCCTTTGGTTCCCCTACAGTCACCCATTCCTGTTCAAGCCCTGGATAATTGTCCAATAGGGACGGGGCTCGTACATCACATCACCGTTCATGTTTCTCTGCTGACCCATGACAATAATTTAGAACAGATCACCTTTTTGATCATAGACACCGCCACGCACCCTGTTGTTTTAGGTCTCCCCTGGTTGAGTTGGCATAACCCTGTTATTTCCTGATCTGAGAGGAGACTGCTGGGTTGGTCGCAGGAATGTCAGGGGAGGTGTCTCATGCTGTCTGTCAACATCACTACGGTGGAAAATCCGGACCACGCCACTCAAGTGGATTTACGGGAGGAATACCAGGATCTGCATCAGGTTTTCTGTAAGACCCAGGCCTCCTCATCGCCCCTGGGACTGTGCCATTGACCTGCTGTTTGACGCAGCCCTCCCGAGAGGACACGTCTATCCCCTCTCCTACGCGGAGACCGAGGCCATGGAGACCTACGTACAGGAGAGCCTCCAGCAGGGGTTTATCCGCCCTTCTACGTCACCAGCCTCCTCAAGCTTATTTTTTGTTAAGAAGAAAGATGGGGGACTGCGCCCCTGCATTGATTATCGGACACTGAATAAAGCCACCGTTAACGTCAGCTATCCTTTACCCCTCATCCCAACCATCATCGAAGAAATGCAGGGGGCGCAGTACTTCACAAAACTGGACTTGATGAGCGCCTACAATCTGATGCGCATTCGTGCAGGCGACGAATGGAAAACGGCCTTTTCCACAACCACGGGGCATTACGAGTATCTCATAATGCCCTTTGGCCTGTCTAATGCTCCTTCAGTCTTCCAGGCCTTTATTAACAAAGTGTTTTGGGACATGCTGGGACGGGGTGTAGTAGTTTATATAGACTACATTTTGGCCTATTCTGCTGACCGAGCCCAGCATATCGCGTTAGTCAGGTCTGTGCTGGGAAGACTGTTGGAGCATAACCTATATGTTAAACAAGAAAAATGTTTGTTTGTCCAGTGGTCTGTGTCCTTTTTGGGCTACCTCATATCCACGGAGGGAGTGGAGATGGAGGAGCAACGCGTCAGCACAGTCAGGTCATGGCCCATCCCCAACTCCGTGAAAGCAGTCCAGCGATTCCTGGGGTTCGCCAACTATTTCCGGAGGTTCATCTGGGGCTTCAGCATGGTGGTCGTGCCTTTTACCTCCCTGCTGAGAGGAGGTCCCCATCGGCTTCGTTGGACGGAGGAGGTAGAGAGGGCGTTCGAGACACTGAAGGCACGCTTCACCACTGCTCCCGTGCTGGCTAATCCCGACCCCTCACTCCCCTTCATCGTCGAGGTGGATGCCTCCAAAGTAGGAGTCGGGGCAGTGCTGTCCCAGCGCACGGGAACCCCTTCAAAACTGTGGCCCTGCGCCTTCTACTCCAAGCAGCTGAGCCCCGCCCAGAGGAACTACGATGTAGGTGACCGGGAACTCTTGGTGGTCAAGAAGGCTCTGAAGGCGTGGAGGCACTGGCTGGAGGGGTCCAAACACCCTTTCCTGGTTTGGACGGACCACCGCAACCTGGAGTACATCAGGGCAGCGAAGAGGCTAAACCCGAGACAGGCCAGGTGGGCTCTATTCTTCGCCAGGTTCCAATTCACGCTTTCCTATAGGCCAGGCTCGAAGAACGTGAAGGCGGACGCCCTGTCTCGCCTCTATGACACAGAGGAGAGGCAGGGAGAGGAGACCCCATCATCCCTCTTTTCCGTATCATCACGCCAGTGGTGTGGGACGTGGACGCCGACATACGGCAGGCCCTGCGGACAGAACCCGCAACTGCACAGTGCCTGGAGAACCGCGCCTACGTGCCCACGAGTGTGCGGGACCGCCTCCTTTCCTGGGCGCACACGGAGCCTATGTCGGGTCATCCTGGAATAGGCCGTATCATCACCTGCCTGACTGAGAAGTACTGGTGGCCCACCTTGGCTAGGGATGTCCGGGTTTACATCTCTTCCTGCTCCATCCGTGCCCAGTCAAAGAGACCCAGACACCTCCCTTATGGAAAGATCCTTCCCCTGCCGGTTCCACAACAACCCTGGTCTCACCTCTCTGTGGTCTTGTCACTGACTTTCCCCCCTCCCAGGGGAACACCACCGTTCTCATCGTTGTGGACCGGTTTTCCAAAGCTTTTCGCCTCCTTCCTCTGCCTTGGCTCCCTTCTGCCATGCAAACCGTGGAGGCTCTTTTTACGCACGTCATTGTGTCAGACCGTGGCCCTCAGTTCACCGCGTATAGAAAGCGTTCATGGAACGCCTGGGGTCACGATCAGTCTCCCCTCCGGGTACCGTCCTCAAGCTAATGAACAGGTGGAGAGGGTCAATCAGGAAGTGGGCAGGTTCCTGAGGTGTTACTGTCAGGACCGGCCGGGGAAGTGGGCTGAATTCCCTCCGCCACTCCTCCACTAACCTCACTCCTTTCCATTGCGTGTTGGGGTATCAGCCGGCCCTGGCACCTTGGCATCCGAGCCAGACCGAGGCCCCTGTATTGTACGAGTGGTTTCAGCGTGCTGAGGAGATCTGGAATGCTGCACACACTCGTCTCCAGCGGGCTGTGCGTCGGCACAAGGAACAGGCCAACATCCACCGGAGTGAGGCGCATGTTTTCTCTCCAGGCGACCGGGTCTGCCTCTCCACCCGGAACCTGCCCCTCCGCTTGCCCTGACGGAAGCTGAGCCTGCAGCTTCCGTCGTTTAAAGTCCTGAGGAGGGTTAATGAGGTAACGTACCTTTTGCAACTCCCTGCTGATTACCGCATGATAGAGGAATTATGATTATAACTAAAATTGTTAACCCCAATACTTATGATGACTGTGTGAACTGTGTTAGGGTTATCATTATAAACCCACTAACAGAGGGGGTGAGTTAGAAACTGCTGAGACAAACATTCCAGGGTGAAGGGGACTGAGAAACTGGTTAAAGGCATCCTAAAGTTGGGCGGAGCAAAGTGCCTTTGTGTGTCAAGGGGTATAAAAGCTGTATATGTGTTTTTTGGCGGCAGAGCTCTCCATGATTAAACATACAGATCATTCTTGCCGGTTGTGGACCTTTGTTTAATTCATGATTAAACCAGAGCCTTACACCCTCTGGGAATTATTCAGAGCATTAAGTTTGATTAATTAGAGATAGAAATTCTCGTGACAAATCGTCCTTCGAGCCGGATCTCAAAATACGTCTTTATCGTTCTGAGGACACCGAAAACCGCGCACGGGCGGATGATAGCATCCGTATAGAATAGACCTGGCCTTTGACGTTAAGGTTATAAACAGGCCGGTGATGAACCTTTTGAACGATAAAGACGTTGACGAGATCTGAAAAAGCATTTAAATCCCAACTGCAAGGATGAGGTCAGTAATTTTGATTCATGGATTTTGGTGAAATGATTTGGACGTATAATATATATATATATATATATGCCATTTAGCAGACGCTTTTATCCAAAGCGACTTACAGTCATGCGTGCATACATTTTTGTGTATGGGTGGTCCCGGGGATCGAACCCACTACCTTGGCGTTACAAGCGCCGTGCTCTACCAGCTGAGAATAAGAATAGTAATTCTTGTGAAGGGCAGAGAATAGTTACCAAAATCTCATCAGGGTATAAAGGAAGGAAGGGGGGTCCGAAAATGACTCTATGTAATAGGCCTATACCAAAATAAACTAGTTAATATTGAGATTGTACAAGATACAGTCTTTACAATATAAACAGGAAGGGAGATAATTACCCCCGTGTGAGATAGATACATTAAACAAGTCAAGAGTCATAAACAACTGGGGATTTGCTCTAACTCTGTCTATTTCATAAAACTAGAGCAGTTACAACCTCTGGGTTACGGATAGTGTTAGCAAAAAATCATATAAGGTTGTATACGTGTGAGACCTAATGATCCATCGAAATACGTGATAATTGTTTCAAGGAAGGGACTAAAATAGGTCGCGTGAGAAAAAATAATGGTTGTCCCATCCTTTTCATGAAATGGGGGTCTTAAAAAAACTCTGGGTTACGGGTTGAATAATTTAAAAGGTTGATTACAAAAGCAGATCATAACATTTACTTAAAAGTCGCACCTAATAATAAGTCCCAAAGAAAATAATTATTGATTGAATTATTACTAAACGGGGGGATTTCTTCTTTTTCTACCATGGGAAATAAATATTCTAAAGAGGTCCGAGAATTAACGGGGGATGAAAGATATATGTTAGGAAGGGATCAAAGAAATATGTATTATAGATCCATTTGGGAGAAGAGGTATGGATTTATTGGGCATCTCAATGTAGAGAAATTAGAGGCTATGATTAGGCAGATGCATGTAAACTGTGGAACGGATTTGAAGAAACAGCGAGGGGAGGGGCTAGAGACAGCGAGAGTATGGCTTTTGGAGGCTCGAAAGAGAGAGGAAGGACAGAAAAGGAAAAAAATAGTTATGCAGAGAGAAAATAAAGTAAAAGTTGAGGTTTCAGTGCCTCCCCCAGAGCAGAGGGCAGAAAGGTTATATCGAGTTTTAGCAGAGCAGGCTTGGAAAGAAAGCCCAGATGATAACGTTGTCATGTGTAGGAGAAAATTAGGACTGGTCCCCGCCCCTCCCCCACCATATGACGGCCAAGCCGGAATATTGGAAGAGGGGGAAGAAGGGGTGCAGAGTAGGGAGGCCAGTAAAGAGAAGAAAGAGGGGGAAGTTTTACAGAAATAACTTACAGAACTCAGGGAGAGTAGAGAGGAAATAGGCAGGCTAAGAGAAGAACTGGATATAGAGAAAGAGTTGAGAAGGGCTACAAAATTTAAACACAGAGAGTTGAAGAGATTAGAGAGCTATAATAAATCAGGGAGGCAGAATAGGGGAGGAGATAAGAGGAAGTGCTTTAACTGTAACAAGGAGGGTCATTTTGCCAGAGAGTGTGAGGCCCCGTGTAAATACTGTAACAAAACAGGTCATAACCATCGCGACTGCAGAGCTAAAGGAAAGGGCAGTGTCTGGGAAATGACAGTCTATTTTTTGGTTCCACGGGTAAAATGTTTGACGAAGTGATTTGTGTCGATTAAGAATAGGCTAAAAACACCACGAAGCGATTATTTGAGAGGTACCTACAGTGGGGGAAAAAAGTATTTAGTCAGTCACCAATTGTGCAAGTTCTCCCACTTAAAAAGATGAGAGAGGCCTGTAATTTTCATCATATGTACACGTCAACTATGACAGACAAAATGAGGAAAAAAATCCAGAAAATCACATTGTAGGATTTTTAATGAATTTATTTGCAAATTATGGTGGAAAATAAGTATTTGGTCAATAACAAAAGTTTCTCAATACTTTGTTATATACCCTTTGTTGGCAATGAAACAGGTCAAACGTTTTCTGTAAGTCTTCACAAGGTTTTCACACACTGTTGCTGGTATTTTGGCCCATTCCTCCATGCAGATCTCCTCTAGAGCAGTGATGTTTTGGGGCTGTCGCTGGGCAACACGGACTTTCAACTCCCTCCAAATATTTTCTATGGGGTTGAGATCTGGAGACTGGCTAGGCCACTCCAGGACCTTGAAATGCTTCTTACGAAGCGACTCCTTCGTTGCCCGGGCGGTGTGTTTGGGATCATTGTCATGCTGAAAGACCCAGCCACGTTTCATCTTCAATGCCCTTGCAGATGGAAGGAGGTTTTCACTCAAAATCTCACGATACATGGCCCCATTCATTCTTTCCTTTACACGGATCAGTCGTCCTGGTCCCTTTGCAGAAAAACAGCCCAAAGCATGATGTTTCCACCCCCATGCTTCACAGTAGGTATGGTGTTCTTTGGATGCAACTGAGCATTCTTTGTGCTCCAAACACGACGAGTTGAGTTTTTACCAAAAAGTTCTATTTTGGTTTCATCTGACCATATGACATTCTCCCAATCCTCTTCTGGATCATCCAAATGCACTCTAGCAAACTTCAGACGGGCCTGGACATGTACTGGCTTAAGCAGGGGGACACGTCTGGCACTGCAGGATTTGAGTCCCTGGCGGCGTAGTGTGTTACTGATGGTAGGCTTTGTTACTTTGGTCCCAGCTCTCTGCAGGTCATTCACTAGGTCCCCCCGTGTGGTTCTGGGATTTTTGCTCACCGTTCTTGTGATCATTTTGACCCCACGGGGTGAGATCTTGCGTGGAGCTCCAGATCGAGGGAGATTATCAGTGGTCTTGTATGTCTTCCATTTCCTAATAATTGCTCCCACAGTTGATTTCTTCAAACCAAGCTGCTTACCTATTGCAGATTCAGTCTTCCCAGCCTGGTGCAGGTCTACAATTTTGTTTCTGGTGTCTTTGACAGCTCTTTGGTCTTGGCCATAGTGGAGTTTGGAGTGTGACTGTTTGAGGTTGTGGACAGGTGTCTTTTACACTGATAACAAGTTCAAACAGGTGCCATTAATACAGGTAACGAGTGGAGGACAGAGGAGCCTCTTAAAGAAGTTGTTACAGGTCTGTGAGAGCCAGAAATCTTGCTTGTTTGTAGGTGACCAAATACTTATTTTCCAAATAAATTCATTAAAAATCCTACAATGTGATTTTCTGGAGAAAAAAATTCTCAATTTGTCTGTCATAGTTGACGTGTACCTATGATGAAAATTACTGGCCTCTCTCATCTTTTTAAGTGAGAGAACTTGCACAATTGGTGGCTGACTAAATACTTTTTTTCTCCACTGTATACATTTCTAACAATATATACGTATTAACTTTCTCACCCAAACGTAGACGTACGTCATGGGTGAGAAAGTAGAGAATATTAACTTTTAGCAGACGCTCTTGTCCAGAGCGACTTACAGGAGCAATTGGGGTTAGGTGCCTTGCTCAAGGGCACATCGACAGATTTTTCACCTGGTCGGCTCGGGGATTGGAACCGGCAACCTCTCGGTTGCTGGCACAGCGCTCTTAGTCACTAAGCTACCTGCCACCCCATATGAGTTTAAGGTTGTGCCGTTGTTTGATTATGTGATAAGGTTTAATGGGTAATCGGACCATAACTAATGTGGTTATAGAAGGAATGTATAATATCGTAGAGAGCCAATAGAGGGTTCCATTGAACTATTATGGTTTATTGGGCATTTCAATGGCATAAGGTGAAATCTGTATGTATAAGTGAATTCAACGACTGGTATGGGTGGTAACCGGATACTATTGAGTATTTGGTTTGGTGATGTTGAATGGAAGATTTGCAGCGTGGTTTGGGTTAAATAGAAAGACTCACTTATTCAACAGGAATAGGTGCAGTGAGAGATAGTTTTTGTGTTGCTGAATGAGGTGAGAGCTAGTGCGGTTTTCATTTGGTGACGTCACTTGCTCTATGAACTGGAAGTAGTTGCTTTGAAAGGATCGCAGATTTTGTGGAGTGACTGGCAATGTATGTAGAGGGTCCCTGGTTTGAACCCAGGTAGAGACAGTGGGTAAAGCTTTCGCATTGGGGCTATGGACCTAGATTACTACGTGGATTGAGAAATGTGAAAAGTTGAATTAGATAGCTTTAGAAGTATTCTAGAAAGGTCTATGAAAATATATTACAAGTACGAATGACATGATTTCCTAAGAAGGAAGATGATTAGGGCAGGTCCCCGCGCCTCCCCCGTTGTGCAGGGAGGGGTGGAAGGGGTGAGAGACAGTACATAGTTCAAATGATAGGAATATAATTAAATGTATGCTTATCAACGATAGCAAGTATTTGTTTTATTAATTAGGGCCTAATCAGAGAGAACAGTTAAAGAAATTGAATAGCGAACTGAAATTGCGATAGAGCTGTGAAAATTATTTAAGTTGAGGACAAAGGAAAATAATTTATGGTTCTAGTTCCCGGGTAAAATAGTTGTACTTGCTTGACTGTATCGAGCAGAAGTTTGAATAGTTGAATGAAAAGCATTTATTTGACAAAGTCTAATGGTTATTACTTTATTGTATAGGTTGGGTAACACCAGTGGTGTATGAAAATAATTGGTGATTTCTAAAACGATAATCTGTTTATGGTACGTTGAACAATGGGATATACAGTGGGGAGAACAAGTATTTGATACACTGCCGATTTTGCAGGTTTTCCTACTTACAAAGCATGTAGAGGTATGTCATTTTTTTATCATAGGTACACTTCAACTGTGAGAGACGGAATCTAAAACAAAAATCCAGAAAATCACATTGTATGATTTTTAAGTAATTAATTTGCATTTTATTGCATGACATAAGTATTTGATCACCTACCAACCAGTAAGAATTCCGGCTCTCACAGACCTGTTAGTTTTTCTTTAAGAAGCCCTCCTGTTCTCCACTCATTACCTGTATTAACTGCACCTGTTTGAACTCGTTACCTGTATAAAAGACACCTGTCCACACACTCAATCAAACAGACTCCAACCTCTCCACAATGGCCAAGCCCAGAGAGCTGTGTAAGGACATCAGGGATAAAATTGTAGACCTGCACAAGGCTGGGATGGGCTACAGGACAATAGGCAAGCAGCTTGGTGAGAAGGCAACAACTGTTGGCGCAATTATTAGAAAATGGAAGAAGTTCAAGATGATGGTCAATCACCCTCGGTCTGGGGCTCCATGCAAGATCTCACCTCGTGGGGCATCAATGATCATGGGGAAGGTGAGGGATCAGCCCAGAACTACATGGCAGGACCTGGTCAATGACCTGAAGAGAGCTGGGACCACAGTCTCAAAGAAAACCATTAGTAACACACTACGCCGTCATGGATTAAAATCCTGCAGCGCACGCAAGGTCCCCCTGCTCAAGCCAGCGCATGCCAAGGCCCATCTGAAGTTTGCCAATGACCATCTGGATGATCCAGAGGAGGAATGGGAGAAGGTCATGTGGTCTGATGAGACAAAAATATAGCTTTTTGGTCTAAACTCCACTCGCCGTGTTTGGAGGAAGAAGAAGGATGAGTACAACCCCAAGAACACCATCCCAACCGTGAAGCATGGAGGTGGAAACATCATTCTTTGGGGATGCTTTTCTGCAAAGGGGACAGGACGACTGCACCGTATTGAGGGGAGGATGGATGGGGCCATGTATCACGAGATCTTGGCCAACAACCTCCTTCCCTCAGTAAGAGCATTGAAGATGGGTCGTGGCTGGGTCTTCCAGCATGACAACGACATGAAACACACAGCCAGGGCAACTAAGGAGTGGCTCCGTAAGAAGCATCTCAAGGTCCTGGAGTGGCCTAGCCAGTCTCCAGACCTGAAACCAATAGAAAATCTTTGGAGGGAGCTGAAAGTCCGTATTGCCCAGCGACAGCCCCGAAACCTGAAGGATCTGGAGAAGGTCTGTATGGAGGAGTGGGCCAAAATCCCTGCTGCAGTGTGTGCAAACCTGGTCAAGACCTACAGGAAACGTATGATCTCTGTAATTGCAAACAAAGGTTTCTATACCAAATATTAAGTTCTGCTTTTCTGATGTATCAAATACTTATGTCATGCAATAAAATGCAAATTAATTACTTAAAAATCATACAATGTGATTTTCTGGATTTTTGTTTTACATTCCGTCTCTCACAGTTGAAGTGTACCTATGATAAAAATTACAGACCTCTACGTGCTTTGTAGGTAGGAAAACCTGCAAAATCGGCAGTGTATCAAATACTTGTTCTTCCCACTGTGTGTGTGTATATATATATATATTAGTCAAATGCAGTAATTTGAGTTGAACGCTTGAGGGCGACTAAGCACCAGCTTTGAATGAACAAGGACAGAAGCATGCCACGTGTTGGTTCAGATGCGAAGGTTCATAGTTCAAATTCGGAAAGATGGTGGAGCACGCAGATATCCGCATGGTTCACCGTGGTGGTAGCAAAATAAACTTCAGGGAGCCAGTCTTTACAAATGATTCCAGGTACGTATGTATTGGTTGCAGTAGACAGCTAAACCTGAACTAAATATATGTCACAAGTATGGTATGGACGCAAACTGTGGCCCTGGTTAGCTACTGTTGCTAGCTAGCTAGCTTGTGACTGCCCAACTAACGTTATCTAGCTACAACATAGCTAACAATATTCTAAACCGCAGAGAAACGTATCTCTTATTTCCGAATTCTAGCAAGCCACCGATTCAACTAAGGTAGCTAGCTGGCTACTGTACTATGGATCAAAATGAAATGTTAATTTACGTTACCGGTATGTTTAACGTTAGCTAAACAGCCAGATAGCTAAACTTGCATTTGCTTTTTAGCTTGCTTGCTAGTTAGCTAATCACAATAAACAATCAGGCATCTAGCTACATTGAATCTGGAATAACCGTAGTCTGTAAACTGATTTCTCTCCGGTCGTTTTCGGCAGGTTCCTTTTGTGTGCCGCGGGGGAGTCAGTGAAAGTGTACAGTACCAGCACAGAGGAATGCATCCATGATTTGCAGGGACACACTGACCTGGTGACAGGCGTTGTCCTCAACCCTTTAAACCACCTGCAGGTTTGTCAATACAGTTGCTATATATATGTGTCTGCAAACTTTGTCTGATCAGCAACATGTTTATTTCTAAAGAAACATGGTTTGTTGTCGCTCCTATGGTTGGGTGTCGGAGGAGTGTTTGTTCATTGCAATGTTTTGAGTGTAGACGTGACATTGTTGCACTCTCTTGCAGGTATACTCGTGCTCAGCAGATGGCACTGTCCGATTGTGGGACTTCACGGATGGCATCCTCATCAAGGTACTGCCACAGCAGCATTCTAAACCAAAGTCCGTTTTAATCACTGCTTCCTGTTTGCTTGATGTGTAAATAACAATTTGTTATTAACTGACTTGCCTAGTTAAATAAAATAAATAACAATAAGTAAATGTGCTTATATTACTTACTATGATACTTTTCAGACCTTTATTATCGGGTATCCCATCTACTCCATTTACGTTTCGGAAAAACATGGAGGAGTTGTTTTTGTCGTCGTCCCCATGGCAAATTACAAAAGCTCTGGTAAGTATAGATGCACTTTGATATGTGAGTGTTTCCATACAGCCGCTACACAGTAGGTAGTGTAAAGCATAGCTCAGAGAATTTTCGACCAACCTTGGCAGGACTTCCTGACTTCGAAGACACCACGTCTTCTAAACTTCCATGTCTAGTTGCAGGGGGTTCGTTTGAATTTAGAAAATGCTCCGTTATTAAATTAAATCCATGAAGTAATCCAACAATGTGTACGCCTCTATCTTGTCTATTTCACATCGTCTCTCATTGATTGAGACAGGTGGGTGTCCACCCCAAAGTGCCAAATGTCATGTTGACACCTGTCTCGATCAATGAGATGATTTGAAATAGACAAGATGGCGGTGTACACATTGTTGAATTACTTCATGGAGCAAAACATTTTATATAATAACGGAGCATTTTCTATATTCAAACGGACCCCTTGGAACTAGACATGGAAGTTTTAGAAGACATGTTGTCTTCCAAGTCGGGAATTGAGGTAGTATCGCTAAGTAATGGTAGTTCGAAAATTCTGTGCTATGCGTTACTCTACCTACTGTGTAACGGCTATATGGAAGCGTTCACATATCACTGCTGTTTCAAAGTGTAGCTATGGTAAGTGCAAAGCAGGGGTTGGCATGTTCTCCTCAGTTGTCCTTTAGCCTATATAGTGCCTTTTTGCAGTCACAGTAGGTGTTCTTTTAAGTCAGGTGACTTCTAAGGAATTGCTCAACAAAATGGTTTAGAATATTGAAGAGGGTGACCTCTGACCTGTATGTGGTGTGTGTCTTCAGAGCAGTTCCAGCTGGTGGCTGTTCATCTGCCCCGCAGTGGGGACCAGGAAGTAGAGGCACGAGAGCTCTCGGCCGTGCTCTGTGATGTCAGCCCCCACCCTGGGGCTGCCTCCTTTGGCAGAGAGGTACGTGTAGTAGGCCTATACTTCGTGTACCAGGTACTCCAGTAGCAAACAAGTCTCTGGCAGCAAACGACTTATCCAAGGGTAATACTTAAACCATAATGATTGCTTTTGCAGGAGACATTACAACAATCTTTATGCACACTCTTGTCATAGTTTGCACATTGTTGAGTTTAGCAAAAAGGCGTGACATGTTTTATTACCACCTTCAATATTGACGGCAGGTTTTTACTTGAAACCTTGGGTGTACTCCTAGGAAACAAACAGGCCGAAACAGGGAGGGACCCCCCTGAACACCATTTACAACGGCGTGCTAATGAATATAATGCTCCTCTTGTTTCTTCCTCCACTCTTTCTCACAGGGTGAATACATAGCTGCCGCCAAAGATTTACAGCTCGAGGTATTTTTCTTCAAAAAGCAGAAGTCTTACAGGTAAACACCATTCTCGCCCATCAGGAGGCTGTCCCCTTCAATGACAGCAAGCATGAATGGTAATGTGTGGTGTTGTCTCTCTGGCTAGTGTTTGTGCAGCACAAGTCCAAACACGCTGAACGGCAGCTTATCTGTTGGATGAGTGGCCTTTCTGCTTGTCTGTGGTCAGGAGTGGGAGTTCAGCCAGCCCTCTCCATTGTTTTGAGCATCCCCTCCTCTGTAAAAGGGCACTAATAAGCATCAGGAGGATTCATTACATGACAGTATTTTATGGGGGATTTGACATTGCCCAGATAACATTGCTCATCACTTAGTCATAGCACTCATTCAATTGTATTGTTTGTTTCTGTGCCCCACAGGTTTTCCCTGAAGTCTGGGATAAAGAAAGGGGTCAAGAATGCCTTCACCTGTGTCTCGTGCCACCCTAAAGAGGACTGTATTGCCACAGGTCACGCGGATGGCAAGATTCGCCTGTGGTGAGTGATGCTGGAAGAACTTAGAGACCATGCACAAACATGGCCTCACCAAAGACCAAATCTAGGGGAAACCCTTGATTGGTATCACTCACAGTCAATATTATTTCCCTGTCTTAATAGGAGAAACTTCAACCAGAAGAAGGAGTACACATACTCCACCCTGCATTGGCACCACGGGGCAGTCAACACACTGCGCTTCACCCCTGAAGGTAATGTAACAACTGACCTCATAACTGTTGAATTATACCTAGACATATCATCTCTGATCACTCTTCCCCAATAGGCGGCCGTGGGTGATTTTTTTATTTGGCCCCTCAAGTCTTCTGAGCAAAAAAATTAAATATATATATATACAATGCATTTAGAAAGTATTCAGACCCCTTGACTTTTTACACATTTTGTTAAGTTACAGCCTTATTCTAAAATGGATTACATTATGAATTTACACACACTACCCCATAATGACAAAGCGAAAACATAAGTATTCAGACCCTTTGCTATGAGACTGGAAATTGAGCTCCGGTGCATCCTGTTTCGTTTGATCATCCTTGAGATGTTTCTACATCTTGATTGGAGTACACCTGTGGTAAATTCAATTGATTGGACATGATTTGGAAAGAAACACATCTGTCTATATAATGTCCCACAGTTGACAGTGAACGTCAGAGCAAAAACCAAGCCATGAGGTCGAAGGAATTGTCCGTAGAGCTCAGAGACAGGATTGTGTCGAGGCACAGATCTGGGGAAGGGTACCAAAAATGTTTTGCAACATTGAAGGTCCCGAAAAACACAGTGGCCTCCATCATTCTTAAATTGAGAAGTTTGGAACCACCAAGACTCTTCCTAGAGCTGGCTGCCTAGCAAAACTGAACAATTAGGGGAGAAGGGCCTTGGTCAGGGAGGTGACCAAGAACCCGATGGTCACTCTGACAGAGCTCCAGAGTTCCTCTGTGGAGATGGGAGAACCTTCCAGAAGGACAACCATCTCTGCAGCACTCCACCAATCAGGCCTTTATGGTAGAATGGCCAGACGGAAGCCACTCCTCAGTAAAAGGCACATATTACGTTACAGCCTTATAAAAAAATGTATTCAATTGTTTTTTTCCCTCATCAATCTACACACAATACCCCATAATGACAAAGCAAAAACACGTTTTTAGTAATGTTGGCAAATGTATAGAATGGAAATATCACATTTACTTAAGTATTCAGACCCTTTACTCAGTACTTTGTTGAAGCATCTTTGGCAGCGATTACAGCCTTGTCTTCTTTGGTATGACGCTACAAGCTTGGCACACCTGTATGAAAATGTATGCGCTCTGGATAAGAGCGTCTGCTAAATGACTAAAATGTAAATGTATTTGGAGAGTTTCTCCCATTCTTCTCTGCAGATCCTCTCAAGCTCTGTCAGGTTGGATGGGGAGCGTTGCGGCACAGCAATTTCCAGGTCTCTCCAGAGATGTTAGATCGTGTTCAAGTCCGGGCTCTGGCTGGGCCACTCAAGGACATTCAGAGACATCCCGAAGCCGTTGTCTTGGCTGTGTGCTTAGGGCCGTTGTCTTGGCTGTGTGCTTAGGGCCGTTGTCCTGTTGGAAGGTGAGCCTTCGCCCCAGTCAGAGGTCCTGAGCGCTCTGGAGCAGGTTTTCATCAAGGATCTCTCTGTACTTTGCTCCATTCATCTTTCCCTCGATCCTGACTAATCTCCCAGTCCCTGCCGCTGAAAAACATCCCCACAGCATGATGCTGCCACCACCATGCTTCACCGTAGGTATGGTGCCAGGTTTCCTCCAGACATGACACTTGGCATTCAGGCCAAAGAGTTCAGTCTTGGTTTCATCAGACCAGAGAATCTTGTTTCTCATGGTCTGAGAGTCTTTAGGTGCCTTTTGGCAACCTCCAAGCGGGCTGTCATGTGCCTTTTTACTGAAGAGTGGCTTCCGTCTGGCCACTCTACCATAAAGGCCTGATTGGTGGAGTGCTGCAGAGATAGTTGTCCTTCTGGTAGGTTCTCCCATCTCCACAGAGGAACTCTAGAGCTCTGTCAGAGTGACCATCCGGTTCTTGGTTACCTCCCTGACCAAGGCCCTTCTCCCCCGATTGCTCAGTTTGGCCGGGCAGCCAGCTCTAGGAAGAGTCTTGGTGGTTCCAAACTTGCTCTGTCAACTGTGGGAACTTATATAGACAGGTGTGTGCCTTTCCAAATCATGTCCAATCAATTGAATTGAATTTACTACATATTCCGTTGTTGGACATAAGACAGTAAAATCACCAGAAAATGAGCTGAAAGTTATTTTAATTTAGGAAATCTGTTCCCAAGTATTCCGACGCATAAATAGAGGCATTCCAGCCACTCCCTACTGCTTCAAGTCCCCAAGACATTTCTTTGAACTATGGGGGACCGAGCCTTCTGCTTCCTTGCCCCTCGCCTATGGAATGCTCTCCCTGACCATCTGAGAGCCGCTCAATCACTCTGAACTTTTAAAATGGCCTTAAAACCCACTTCTATAGACTATTTTTCATAGTCCTAGTCCCAATCTAAAATGTATTTAGCACCTAGCCCACTAATGCTATTTTACCTGCCTTGATTCCAAATGTAAACTCAGCCAAAAAAGAAACGTCCCTTTTTCAGTACCCTGTCTTTCAAAGATAATCCGTAAAAATAAAATTAACTTCACTTCATTGTAAAGGGTTTAAACACTGTTTCCTATGCTTGTTCAATGAACCATAAACAGTTCATGAACATGCACCTGTGGAATGGTCGTTAAGACACTAACAGCTTACAGATGGTAGGCAATTAAGGTCACAGGTATGAAAACTTAGGACACTAAAGAGGCCTTTCTACTGACTCTGAAAAACACCAAAAGAAAGATGCCCAAGGTCCCTGCTCATCTGCGTGAATGTGCCTTATGCATGCTGCAAGGAGGCATGAGGACTGCAGATGTGGCCAGGGCAATAAATTGCAATGTCCGTACTGTGAGATGCCTAAGACAGCGCTACAGGGAGACAGGACGGACAGCTGATTGTCCTCGCAGTGGCAGACCACGTGTAACAACACCTGCACAGGATCTGTACATCCGAACATCATACCTGCGGGACAGGTACAGGATGGCATCAACTGCCCGAGTTACACCAGGAATGCACAATCCCTCCATCAGTGCTCAGCCTGTCTGCAATAGGCTGAGAGAAGCTGGATTGAGGGCTTGTAGGCCTGTTGTAAGGCAGGTCCTCACCAGACATCACCGGCGACAACGTCGCCTATGGGCACAAACCCACTATCGCTGGACCAGACAGGACTGGCAAAAAGTGCTCTTCACTGACGAGTCGTGGTTTTGTCTCACCAGGGGTGGTCGGATCCGCGCGTTTATCGTCGAAGGAATGAGCTTTACACCGAGGCCTGTACTCTGGAGCGGGATCGATTTTGGAGGTGGAGGGTCCGTCATGGTCTGGGGCAGTGTGTCACAGCATCATCGGACTGAGCTTGTTGTCATTGCAGGCAATCTCAACACTGTGCGTTACAGGGAAGACATCCTCCTCCCTCATGTGGTACCCTTCCTGCAGGCTCATCCTGACATGACCCTCCAGCATGACAATGCCGCCAGCCATACTGCTCATTCTGTGCGTGATTTCCTGCAAGACAGGAATGTCAGTGTTCTGCCATGGCCAGCAAAGAGCCCGGATCTCAATCCCATTGGGCACGTCCGGGACCTGTTGGATCGGAGGGTGAGGGCTAGGGCCATTCCCCCCAGAAATGTCCGGGAACTTGCAGGTGCCTTGGTGGAAGAGTGGGGTAACATCTCACAGCAAGAACTGGCAAATCTGGTGCAGTCCATGAGGAGGAGATGCACTGCAGTACTTAATGCAGCTGGTGGCCACACCAGATACTGACTGTTACTTTTGATTTTGACCCCCCCCCCCTTTGTTCAGGGACACATTATTCAATTTCTGTTAGTCACATGTCTGTGGAACTTGTTCAGTTTATGTCTCAGTTGTTGAATCTTATGTTCATACAAATACAAAAAAAAACATGTTAAGTTTGCTGAAAATAAACGCAGTTGACCGTGAGAGGACGTTTCTTTTTTTGCCTAGTTTGTTTTAATTTTTTTCCTCAGTAGAGCTTTGAGAACCTTCTAATGAAAAGCACTATACAAATTAAATGTATTATTATATGTGCTCGTATCCAAATGTAATCAATGTTTGAAATTATTGTTTTTGTCATACTATATCTGTTTGGGCTTCTTGCGGTCAGTTTGAAGTGTCAAATTATTTATGACGTTCCGGCCCCCCGACCATCCGCTCAATAAAAAATATTATCCCGGCTGAATGTAATTGGGGACCACTGCTCTATGCCAACTGTTTTCATGGTGGAAGGATTCTGACCAGTGGCGTGACTCTTTGTTTCCTCTCCTGTTCTGTAGGTACTAATCTTCTGAGTGGGGGCATAGAGTCAGTGCTGGTCCATTGGCGTTACAAACAGGAGAACCAGAAGGACTTCTTGCCGCGCCTGGGCGCCGCCATCTCACACACAGCCGTGTCACCTGACGGTTCCTTGTTCTGCACCTCGCACTCTGACAACAGTAGGGACTGTTACACCCTGTTACAATAATTTCACGGTTCATCTCTCCTCCCTCCCTTGAAGTAATCACTGATCTGACATGACTGGATTGGTCACTGCTATGTACCGAATCCATGTTTGCACCTATCCAATCACGTTAGATCAGTGATTCTTCAAGGAAGGATGCTTAAATCGGGTCAGGATCCTAAGTCTCACACTTACAAGGGACAGCGGCCATACGTATTCACTCTGTACGTTATTTTGTCAACTGCTAGAAAGGTTTTAGGAATATTGAGCGCTCAGTCTGTAGACCTAACCCATTTTTTCTCTCCCTGATTCTCGGTCACTCTCTCAAGAGATCACAATCATTCAGAGTTGTGTTAAAGTGTCGGCCGTCATCCAGGGGCTGGTCAAAGGCGAGGGTGTGTGGACCAACCTAATTATCGACCCGCGCAGTAAAGCTTTGGTGCTCAATGGGAAACCAGGTCACCTGCAGTTCTACTCTCTCCACCACGACAAGCAACTCTACAACGTAAGCACGTCTTTATCTACAGGAGCTGTCAATAAAAACCACGATACACTGTCCTTGTAAACTTGGGCCAGGGAGTTACCTATGAATGTTCTTGAACTTTGCCGCATGACTCGTAGAAATGGAATGACAAAATTATTTGAATATCCATTCTAATTTCTATGGCCTGATGAGTCTTGGAGGTCTGGTTTTGCTCATTTGTCATGAGCAAAAAATTGAACTATTTGATAATGAATGAACTCTTATCAAGCTAATGAAAATTATTTGACTGTATTTCTCTTCTACCTTCAGTTGGACATAGTACAGCAGGAGTACATCCACGAGGAGGGTCTGGACCAGTTTGAGGTGGTCAAGGCGGCGTTTGACACCCACGGTGACTGGCTTGCTACAGTGGAGGAGAGGAGAAAAAAAGGCTCTGAGCTAGAGGTCAATTTGAAGCTGTGGGCGTATGACAAGCTAACTCAGAGGTACTATTTATTTATAAGCCTGGTTGCATGATGTACATGTCTTCATATCAACATGTTGTGGCATTTTTGTCATGCTTGTCCATAACATGCCCCTTAGTTATTGCTGTTCATACATTTGGCTGTAACCCTGATCAATTTGTGATATATTTAATTATGTGGTGTCCATCTTTCACCCACTCTCCACCCTACCTCGTCCCCCTCTGTAGTTTTGTGCTGAACACCACAGTCACAGCTCCCCACGAGGACCGGATTACAGCCATGTTCTTCAGCCCCTCACCAGAGACCACCATGCTGGTAACCACTAGCCTCGACGGCCACTTCAAAGCCTGGCTGCTGGCAGACCACTCAGACACCAAGGGTAAGTAGTCCCGAGGTGGTTCTTTCTACGGGGTTTGATTTTTGGTTTGGATCATTGAGCCTTATGGCCAGGATTTGGCAAGTCTGCCTATATAATAGGGCCTTGGAGACCTGCTAGTTATTGTAGACTGACACATGATTTGCCTAATCAAGGTATTGATGAGCTAAATCAAATTGATGCTCTAACATTCTCCCTGGCTTTTCCTTTCTCTGTATCCGTCTGATGACCAGCAGAGGGCGCCTTCTGGTCATGTGACTTTGTGGGTGGGTATCATCTCCTGAAGCCCGGCTGCTGCTGCTTCTCGGCTGACGGTTCCCTATTGGCCGTCGGCTTCCAGGAAGTGGTGACTGTGTGGAGCCCTGCTTCCTGGGAGCTACTCACCACACTGTCCCAGCCCCCAGGGGCCATCAGGTCAGAACACACGCTTATAAACGGACACACACACTTGCAAACATTCACAGACTGATACAAGTATACACAAACACACACGACTATTGAAACGAGCAGACATTTCAATTACTTTTCTAACAAAAAACGAATATGTTAGCAGATGTAGCAGTCTATCGACAAACAAGATGGCCTGACACTAGAAAAGTCTAGGCCTCATTGGACCACTAGCATTTTTATTAGTTTATGTAACTGTAGGCTATGTACAAACGAAACACCACAATTCAAGTGTTTAAAGTCCATTAAATAAACACCATAACAAAGATAATTCATTATTCATTCGTTAAGGGCATGTCTTAAGGAACATTATGCATTTCAAAAGAACAGAGTGGCATACAGTATTTTCAGTCTAAATATATTACTATGCTTGGTGTGTTGCAGTGCACACCGGGAGCGCATTAAATCGTGTTAATTCTGCCAAAAAGTTAGATTTTGAAATGGAGCTCAACGGGTAATCTTTAAGAGTTGTTTGGCAAGGAGAGGTGATTTAGAAACAGCAGAACCTGCTCTCTTTAATACTATATAGACATCAAACCGTCTTACCTGCTTTTGACTCTGTAGAATAATTTTAAAATGTCCCTTTTTGCTGCTGCAATTCATGTCTATTCCAAGCTGTGCTGTTCATCAGATTCTTCATATAGAATTGAATATATTCTTTCCCATCAGACTTGTGAGTCTCCTGAGTGGCGCAGTGGTCTAAGGCACTGCATCGCAGTGCTAACTGTGCCACTAGAGATCCTGGTTCGAATCCATGCTCTGTCGCAGCCGGCCGCGACCGGGAGACTCATGGGCGGCGCACAATTGGCCCAGCGTCGTCCAGGGTAGGGGAGGGAATGGCCGGCAGGGATGTGGCTCAGTTGATAGAGCATGGCGTTTGCAACGCCAGGGTTGTGGGTTCGATTCCCACGGGGGGCCAGTATATATTCACTAACTGTAAGTCGCTCTGGATAAGAGCGTCTGCTAAATGACTAAAATGTAAATGTATTGTCAATTTTATCTTGTCTGTAGGCTAACTCCGTGAAATTTGTTTCGATATTGGATGACGGGCAGGGAGAACTGCTTATAACACATTCTGTTTCTAATAACGACAGTGTGTTATATAGACTTACTTAGGAAAAGTCAAGGACGGGGGGGACATTTCTTAAAAAATGACTCTCGGCTTTCCTAGTGTTAAACTAACAGTTATGACTCGTGATATGAACTTAGGTTCCCATTTCCGTTGTTTACTTGTGTAACACCCTCCATGGTACATACAGTTCCTTCAGAAAGTGTTCACAACCCTTGACCATTTCCACATTTTGTGTTACAGCCTGAATTTAAAATGGATTAAATTGAGATTGTGTCACTGGCCTACACACAATAGCCCATAATGTCAGTGTAATTATGTTTTTAGAAATGTTTACAAATTCATTAAATGAAAAGGTGAAATGTATTGAGTCAATAAGGTATTCAACCCCTTTGTTATGGCAAGCCTAAATACATTCAGGAGTAAAAATGTGCTTAACGAGTCACAAGTTGCATGGACTCACTCTGTGCGCAATAATAGTGTTTAACATGATTTTTGAATGACTACCTCATCTATGTACCCCACATACAATTATCTGTAAGGTCCCTCCGTCGAGCAGTGAATTTTAAACACAGATTCAACCACAAAGACCAGGGAGGTTTTCCAATGCCTCGCAAAGAAGTGCACCTATTGGGAATGGGTAAAAAAAAAAAATGGTGAAGTTATTAATGACACTTTGGATAGTGTATCAATACACCCAGTCACTACAAAGATATAGGCGTCCTTCCCAACGCAATTGCCGAAGAGGAAGGTAACCGCTCAGGGATTTCACAATGAGGCCAATGGTGACTTTAATACAGTTAGGGAGTTGAATGGCAGTGATGGGAGAGAACTGAGGATGGATCAACAACATTATAGTTACTCCACAATACTAACCTAATGGACAGTGTGGAAAGAAGGAAGCCTGTACAGAATAGTAATATTCTAAAACATGCATCCTGTTTGCAATAAGTCATAAAGTAAAACTGCAAATACGTTTGGTCCTGAATACAAAGTCTTATGTTTAGGGCAAATCCAAACATCACTGAATGTCACTCTTCATATTTTTTCAAGCATGGTGGTGGCTCCATCATGTAATGGGTATGCTTGTCATCAGCAAGAAAATAAATGGAGTAGAGCTAAGCACAGGCAAAATCCTAGAGGAAAACCTGGGTCAGTCTGCTTTCCAACAGACACTGGGAGACCAATTCACCTTTTAGCAGGATAATAACCTAAAACACAAGGAATTGCTTACCAAGATGACATTGAATGTTCCTGAATAGCCTAGTTACTGTTTTGACCTAAATTGAAAGATTGAAATTGTAAATCTATGGCAAGACATGAAAATGGCTGTCTAGCAATGTTTAACAACCAACTTGACAGAGCTTGAAGAATTTCTAAAAGAATGTGCAAATAATGTACAATCCAGGTGTGCAAAGCTCTTAGACTTACCCAGAAAGACTCACCGCTGTAATCGCTCCCAAAGGTGTTCGTAACATGTATTGACTCAGGGGTGTGAATACTTATGTAAATTAGATTTCTGTATTTATTTTTCAATAAATGTGCAAACATTTCTAAACATATTTTCACTTTGTCATTATGGGCTATTGTGTGTAGATGGGTGAAAAATAAGATTGAATCCATTTTGAATACAGGCTGTAACAACAATGTGGAATAAGTCAAGGTGTATGAATACTTTCTGAAGGAACTGTAAGTCTGTAATATTTGACCTCGCTAGCACAAAATGAGTGCACTTTATGGAACAAAAAAAAACAAGTTATATTGGCCAGCCATGTCAACTTGGGAGTCAGAACCTGCTGCGCAAAAGCGCTTCCCCGCAACAGCCCCCCCCCCCCCCCCCACGTCTTAGGTCAGTGAGTGCAGAAAAGTAGTATTTGGTGTTGAGTCTTACTCAATTGCATGCCAGAGCTGCCTAGCTGCAGCCTGCAAATTCATACAAACTGGTTTTAGTGCTGGTATTCACAATGGCCCCAAGCCATTGCATACATTGATAGTCAACTCTATATCACTTTCAATTATTTTACCTCCATGAGGACGTCATGTACAGTGCTGTGAAAAAGTATTTGCTCCCTTACACTCAATAACTGGTTGTGACACCTTTAGCTGCAATGACTGCAACGAAATGCTTCCTGTAGTTGTTGATCAGTCTCTCACATCGCTGTGGAGGAATTTTGGCCCACTCTTGCATGCAGAACTGCTTTAACTCTGTGACATTTGTGGGGTTTCAAGCATGAACTGCTCGTTTCAATTGGGATTTAGGTCCTTCAAAACTTTACATTTGTTGCTTTTTAACCATTTTCATGTAGACTTGATTGTGTGTTTTGGATCATTGTCTTGCTGCATGACTCAGCTGTGCTTCAGCTCTCTGTTGGATGACCTGACATTCTCCTGTAGAATTCTCTGATACAGAGCAGAATTCATGGTTTCTTCTATTAAGGCAAGTCGTCCAGGACCTGAGGAAGCAAAGCATCCCCAAACCATCACACTACCACCACCATGCTTGACCGTTTGGTATGAGGTTCTTACTGTGGAATGAAGTGTTTGGTTTTCGCCAGACATAATGGGACCCATCTCATCCAAAAAGTTGACTCAAGCACCTGGAAGCAACTGGATGATCATCAAGACTGTTCTATGGACAGATGAGTCAAAAGTATAACTTTTTGGACGACATGGGTCCTTGCGAAAACCAAACACTGCATTTCACAGTAATGGTATCTGGTATTTTATTAGGATCCCCATTAGCTGTTGCAGAACCAGCAGCTACTCTTCCTGGGGTCCACACAAAACATGAAACATGACATAATACAGAACAGTAATAGACAAGAACAGCTTAAGGACAGAACTACATAAAACATTTTTTAAAGGCACACGTAGCCTACATATCAATACATACACACAAACTATCTAGGTCAAATAGGGGAGAGGCGTTGTGCCGTGAGGTGTTGCTTTATCTGTTTTTTGAAACCAGGTTTGCTGTTGAGCAATATGAGATGGAACGGAGTTCCATGCAATAATGGCTCTATATAATACTGTACGCGTTCTTGAATTTGTTCTGAATTTGGGGACTGTGAAAAGACCCCTGGTGGCATGTCTGGTGGGGTAAGTGTGTGTGTCAGAGCTGTGTGTAAGTTGACTGTGCAAAAAATTTGGGATTTTCAACACAATGTTTCTTTATAAAAAGAAGTGATGCAGTCAGTCTCTCCTCAACTCTTAGCCAAGAGACTGGCATGCATAGTATTTATATCAGCCCTTTGATTACAATGAAGAGCGAGACGTTCCGCTCAGTTTTGGGCCAGCTGCAGCTTAACTAGGTCTTTCCTTGCAGCACTGGACCACACGACTGGACAGTCAAGATTAGACAAAACTAGAGCCTGCAGAACTTGCTTTTTGGAGTGTGGTGTCAAAAAAGCAGAGCATCTCTTTATTACGGACAGACCTCTCCCCAACTTTACAACCATTGAATCTATATGTTTTGACCATGATAGTTTACAATCTAAGGTAATGCCAAGTAATTTAGTCTCCTCAACTTGTTCAACAGCCACACCATTCACAGTAAGAACCTTATACCAACAGTCAAGCATGGTGGTGGTAGTGTGATGGTTTAGGGATGCAGCTGAGTCATGCAGCAAGACAATGCAAAACGCACAATCAAGAATAAATGAAAATGATTTGATGTTTTGGAATGGCCTAGTCAGTCAAGACCTAATCCCAGTTGAGATGTTGTGGCAGGACTTGAAACAAGCAGTTCATGCTTGAAAACCCACAAATGTCGCTGAGGTAAAGAAGTTATGCATGGCCGAGTGGGCCAAAATTGATCTGATAACATTCAGTATAAAAAAATATGTGGAAGTAGACAATTAGAAGGGGGGCAAATACTATTTCACAGCACTGTATAGGGATATCTCTGCCTCGTATGTGCTCAGAGGGATGTAGGCAATTGCTGGTACAGATGGCTGTGGAAGTCAAGCACTGGGACTCTGCGCCGTTATTCCAGCTGCCCATTGTGTAACCGCCTCCTATGGATTTTCTGTTCGGTGTTTACATGTGGTCTGAACTTAAATTATTTCAGGTGACTGCATTTGTAGTTGGAGCTCTGGTGTGGAAAAGCTTCTTGCCACTAATCCTGTGAAATATGTTTGGAGGGTGGGTGGTGGTATATTCAGGGGAACTTTGACAGTACGGTAAGAGACCGGTGACAGGGTTTGAAGGTTAACAGACTCTTTTGATCCACCAGGGACCTTTGTTTTGGACGGTTAAGCTGTTCCAAGTACCTGTTGGGGACCAGCACCAAGAACCAACTCTGCTGCTGGAACCTCCTCACCTGCTCACGTAAGATGTTGCTCTGACGTGTGTGCTTGTGTGCAACTGTCCTATAAGCAACACATCCATGACAAAAAAATAAAACAAATCTGTTCAATCCATAAACCTAACTTTTCTCTTTCTACATTTGTATCTCTGTTTTCTTCTCTATCTCAGTGGAGTGGAGTACCCCCATGGACGTGAGCCTGCTCCAGACCGACCCGCTGTCTGAGAACATGGCTGCCTTCTGCAATCAATCTGGCAGCTCAGACTGTGAGTGCTACCTAGTTTCTGGTGCTAGCTACCAGTACCAACATAACTATTTTGCCTAGTTTGGCTTATATTATGTTTGCCACACACACTGCATGGGCCCAAAGCTTAGCTAATTGCACATGGCAGGGTCCCCTAGGTATTCTATAATACAGTTGAAGTCGGAAGTTTACATACACTTAGGTTGGAGTCATTAAAACTCGTTTTTCAACCACTCCACAAATTTCTTGTTAACAAACTATAGTTTTGGGAAGTCGGTTAGAACATCTACTTTGTGCATGACAAAAGTAATTTTTCCAACAATTGTTTACAGACCGATTATTTCACTGTATCACAATTCCAGTGGGTCAGAAGTTTACATACACCAAGTTGACTGTGCCTTTAAACAGCTTGGAAAATTCCAGAAAATGATGTCATGGCTTTAGAAGCTTCTGATAGGCTAATTGACATCATTTGAGGCCTACCTTCAAACTCAGTGCCTCTTTGCTTGACATCATGGGAAAATCAAAAGAAATCAGCCAAGACCTCAGAAAAAAATGTGTAGACCTCCAAGTCTGGTTCATCCTTGGGAGCAATTTCCAAATGCCTGAAGGTACCACGTTCATCTGTACAAACAATAGTATGCAAGTATAAACACCATGGGACCACACAGCCATCATACCGCTCAGGAAGGAGATGCGTTCTGTCTCCTAGAGATTAACTTACTTTGGTGTGAAAAGTGCAAATCAATCCCAGAACAACAGCAAAGGACCTTGTGAAGATGCTGGAGGAAACAGGTACAAAAGTATCTATATCCACAGTAAAAACGAGTCCTATATCGACATAACCTGAAAGGCCGCTCAGCAAGGAAGAAGCCACTGCTCCAAAACCGCCATAAAAAAGCCAGACTACGGTTTGCAACTGCACATTGGGACAAAGATCGTACTTTTTGGAGAAATATCCTCTGGTCTGATGAAACATAAATAGAACTGTTTGGCCATAATGACCATTGTTATGTTTGGAGGAAAAAGGGGGTGGCTTGCGAGCCGAAGAACACCATCCCAACCGTGAAGCACGTGGGTGGCAGCATCATGCTGTGGGGGTGTTTTGCTGCAGGAGGTACTGGTGCACTTCACAAAATAGATGGCATCATAAGGAAGGAAAATGATGTGGATATATTGAAGCAACATCTCAAGACATCAGTCAGGAAGTTAAAGCTTGGTCGCAAATAGGTCTTCCAAATGGACAATGACCCCAAGCATACTTCCAATGTTGTGGCAAAATGGCTTAAGGCTACCTGAAATGTTTGACCCAAGTTACACAATTTAAAGGCAATGCTACCAAATACTAATTGAGTGTATGTAAACTTCTGACCCACTGGGAATGTGATGAAATAAATAAAAGCTGAAATAAATCATTCTCTCTACTATTATTCTGACATTTCACATTCTTAAAATAAACTGACCTAAAAGAAGGAATTTTTACTAGGATTAAATGTCAGGAATTGTGAAAAACTGAGTTTAAATGTATTTGGCTAATGTAAACTTCCGACTTCAACTGTATGTGCTGTAGCCTTGTCATACGGTAGACCCAACCAAGTCCAAATCTAAATAGGTAAAATGGGCTTCACTCATCAATGTCCTCTCCTCCCACCAGTGTTTGTGTTCAAGCCCAGCGAGCCACGGCCCCTCTACTCCCAGAAGGCTTTGTGCACGGGCAAGGTGCAGCACGCCGTCTTCGCGCCGCGCGACCAGATGCTGGAGAGCTGCGAGGAGCGCACGCAGTGGCTCAACAGATCCCAGCTCTACTTCGTCACCCAACACATGGTGAATATATAATACACACTGTCTCCAGACTCATGATTTCCTCTCCTCGTCTCCTTTCCTTTGTCACCACTAATAGATTAAAGGACTGGACATGTTGTGTTCCAATTCTAACCTTGAAGTGATAAGTTCCCCCAAACTACTAAATTACATTGAAAGTAAAGAAACCGTTAATCTGGGGTGATGGCGCATGCTCGGGTTTTACTACTTATTCCACTGGCAGGTAACTAACCACAGAGTTCTGTCTGACATCCTCTCTCCATTGTAGGATTTGTTGACATTTAGCACCAAGACTGAGGAGGACAGACTGTTGGCATCCAGGAAACAGGTACAATCCCACTTTTTTCCAAAACGGTTGCGAAACATATTGTCGTTCATTTAGTAATTTATTTCTGTAACAATGTATAGCATTCCCTGCGTCAGTTCTGACTATTTGTTTTTGGGGTGTTTTTCAGCTCGTGGTAGACGACAGTGTTGCCGTGACGCCTTTCTACCTGTTGCTAGGGAAACACAGAATGCAGCAACTGGAGAAGCAGGAAGTGCTGCCCAATCCCATGGCAGAAAGGACTCAGCTCCCACAGGGCTCCATTGCCATCAAGGAGGTGTGTGTATTCATGCAATGTTCACTGGCTGTTAATTTGCTGACCTGTAAATAAGCCAGTGTTTCTACATTCTGCAGTGTTGGACCTCAAAGTTCATGTTTAGTTTTGCTAGAAGGCTTAAATAATGTGCCAAGTATTTGTATACTTCCAAGCAGTGAACTACTGACTCTACTGAGCTCACTTTAGATGCTAGGTGAGACGAATTGGTCTGCAAACATTCCCAGAAAGTTAATCAATAAATGTTTTATTGGCTAATAATTGTAAATGTATACTGGTAACACTTACTTGATTCTCTCAAGAACCCAGCTTAAAACATTTTAGACCAGGGTATTGATCATTGCCCTGAAGGACATAGTTAGTGAGCAATAAGCATCAGGACCTCCGCATAACTCACTCTTCTCTCTCTCCCTCAGCTGCTGCACACCCCAGCCCACGTCCTGCCTTCAGCCTCGTTCCTCTGCGCCATGTTCGTCCGCTCCCTGCTCATCTCCAGCTCCTCTGCCAGGTGAGTCCAGTAACTAGTAGTTACTTTATTGTTCCAGACAAGAAAATGGTTTGTGGCATACAGTGTAAAAAAGAAAATGACATATTGACATAGAATCACAATGAATAGGTTAATCTACATTCCCCTGAAAACAATGGAGAGGTCAAAGTGGTATGGTGACGATGACCTTACACCCTAGCACAGTGTTTCCCAACCCTGGTCCTCGAGTACTCCCAACAGTACACATTTTATTGTAACCCTGGACACCTGATTCAACTAATCATCAAGCCCTCAATGAGTTGTATGAGGTGTGTTTGTCAAGGGCTACAGCGAAATGGTGTACTTTTGGGGGTACTTGAGGACCAGGGTTGGGAAACACTGCCCTAGCAGACCCTTTCACCAGTCCTGCTCTGACACATCAGAGCAGATGAAGGGAAGGAGACAAGGTGAGGAAGCCAGTTTGACGGTGGGGATGGTATTCTTGGGGTCATAGGCAGCATTCCTCCTCCTCCAAACACGGCGAGTTGAGTTGATGCCAAAGAGTTCGATTTTGGTCTCATCTGACCACAACACTTTCACCCAGTTCTCCTCTGAATCATTCAGATGTTCATTGGAAAACTTCAGACAGGCCTGTATATGTGCTTTCTTGAGCAGGGGGACCTTGCGGGCGCTGCAGGATTTCAGTCCTTCACGGCATAGTGTGTTACCAATTGTTTTCTTGATGACTATGGTCCTAGCTGCCTTGATCATTGACAAGATCCTTCCGTGTAGTTCTGGGCTGATTCCTCATCGTTCTCATGATCATTGCAACTCCTCGAGGTGAGATCTTGCACGGAGCCCCAGGCCGAGGGAGACTGACAGTTATTTTGTGTTTCTTCCATTTGCGAATAATCGCACCAACTGTTGTCACCTTCTCACCAAGCTGCTTGGTGATGGTCTTGTAGCCCATTCCAGCCTTGTGTAGGTCTACAATCTTGTCCCTGACATCCTTGGAGAGCTCTTTGGTCTTGGCCATGGTGGAGAGTTTGGAATCTGATTGATTGATTGCTTCTGTGGACAGGTGTCTTTTATACAGGTAACAAGCTGAGATTAGGAGCACTCCCTTTAAGAGTGTGCTCCTAATCTCAGCTCGTTACCTGTATAAAAGACACCTGGGAGCCAGAAATCTTTCTGATTGAGAGGGGGTCAAATACTTTTTTCCCTCATTTAAAATGCAAATCAATTTATAAAAATGTTTACATGCGTTTTTCTGGATCTTTTTGTTGTTATTCTGTCTCTCACTGTTCAAATAAACCTACCATTAAAATTATAGACTGATCATTTCTTTGTCAGTGGGCAAACATACAAAATCAGCAGGGGATCAAATACTTTGTTCCCTCACTGTATACTTGGATGTGTAGTGTCAGCGTTTGTTGCTGGCATGTCATACCTAAATTTGCTTATCTTGCTAATGAAGAAGTCATTGAAGTAGTTGGCAATATCAGTGGGTTTCGTGATGAATGAGGCATCTGATTCAATTAATGATGCAGCCGAGTTTCCCTTTTTTCCCAAAATGTCATTTAAGGTGCTCTAAAGCTTTTTACTATCATTCTTTATTTAATTTATTTTTGTTTCATAGTATAGTTTCTTTTTATTTAGTTTAGTCACATGATTTCTTAATTTGCAGTACGGTTGCCTATCTGGGCTGCCAGACTTATTTGCCTTACCTTTCGCCTCATCCCTCTCAACCATACAATTTTTAAATCCAAGGGGATTTAACAGTTTTTACAGTCATTTTCTTAATGGGTGCGTGCTTATTAGTAACTGGAATAAGACATTTCAAGTGCAGCGTCTGGTTGCTCCTCATTACACACCACAGACCAGCAAATATTCTTTACGTCATCAACATAAGAATCACTACAGAACTTCTTGTATGACCTCTTATACACTATATTAGGCCCAGCCTTTGGAACTTTGGTTTTCTTAGATATGGCTTCTATATTGTGATCACTACATCCTATGGATTTGGATACTGCTTTAAAGCAAATTTCTGCAGCATTAGTAAAGATGTGATCACCCAGAAAATATACTTCTCTATCACATACATTTTCAAGCATTTCACACATATTATCCAGATACTGACTGTTAGCACTTGGTGGTCTATAGCATCATTCCACAAGAATGAGCTTTAGGTGAGGCAGATGAGCCTGGAGCCATATTACTTCAACAGTATCTAACATGAGATCATCTCTAAGCTTTACAGGAATGTGGTTCTGAATATAGACCGCAACACCGCCCCGTTGGCATTTCTGTCTTTTCGGCAGATGTTATAACCATGTACAGTGAGGGGGGAAAAAAGTATTTGATCCCCTGCTGATTTTGTACGTTTGCCCACTGACAAAGAAATGATCAGTCTATCATTTTAATGGTAGGTTTATTTGAACAGTGAGAGACATAATAACAACCAAAAAATCCAGAAAAACGCATGTCAAAAATGTTATAAATTGATTTGCATTTTAATGAGGGAAATAAGTATTTTTCAGATGTTCCGAGCTAGCCCTCCTGATGTCGTTTGACCCCAAATGGACTATGACAGCGTCAGCTCCTGGTATCTGTCGTAGAACAGTCGGAAGCAGCCTTGTGATGTCCTGTACTCATGCTCCTGGGTAGCACAGGGTTTTTGCATTGGGAATTGAGATGTTTCTCACCATAGAGCTGCTGGTGATGTTGAATGGGCCGGTCTCTCAGGAAGAAGGCACCGGAACCTCTGGATCCAGGGCGGCAAAGCTGTTTCTGGTCTGTGTCAGGTCCGGCCTTAACATCTCCAAGGAGACCCCCGTTGACAGAGGACGCTTTCATTGATTTCCACGGCAAGTGACATATCTCCATGGCTGGTTGGTTGGGTCGAGAACAGCTCCGTTCACCAGGGAAGGGGGAGACCCCTTCGGGGATGGATCCCTGCTGAGCACCGGCCAGTCGGCGGTGGAGAACCGACACAGCGGCAACAATTCCACCAGACCAGAGTGGCGTCCGGCTACTGGGGTGGAAGAAAAAGAAAAAGTAGGCGGGCGTGGATTCCCCAGTAGCTTGTGTAGGTTTGCTACTTGCTTGCTAAGAGTAGCCACTTCGCCCCTGTAGTCCTCCGCAAGCAAGCAGTTGCTACATTGAAAGTCAGCGCGGTCCACATTGTCCCGGAATAAACGCAGCTCCTGTAGGGCTGGAAACGTTCACTAGCGACCTCCATTTGAGACCGCCGTGCCAGCTAGGCTAGCTGGGCTTACGTGTTTCTCCCCCTGTGCGGAATCTGGCAGGATCCCGGGACAGACAGCAGTGCTCACAGCAACTAAGCCCAACAGAGTGGCAGTATCCAAAATAAAAGTGTATATAAAAACACTGTCAGCTTTACAAAAACAATAAACCGTGGTCTCTCGTTCAGCTTTTAGCTTTCAACAACATGTCGCGCTCAGATGACGTCAGGTGACTGTCTGCATGACATCCAGTAAGCATGGTGTCTGTGTTGACATTGCTCAGGGTCAAGGGTCACTAAGCCAAAGGCCTGATGGGAGAGAATGCTCTGGTCCTGGCAGCAAGGCTGAAGACACTCATTTTCTTGTTCATCTTTGAAATGTTTTTCAAACCAACAATATGCCACATTTTTTTCAAATGCTGACCTAAAGGATCCATAACAAAATTTGATTTGTTTTTCAAATCAATTCAAATTTGATGTCACATCCTTCGTAGACTAACAGTGAAATGCTTACTTATGGGTCCTTTGACAACGATGCAGAGTTAAAGATCAAGAGAAAAAATTCAGACATAGTGACGAGGAATAAATACACAGTGAATAACACTAATGAGTTAAAGTAACGTGGCTATATACAGGGAGTACCAGTACTGAGTCGATGTGCAGGGATATGAGGTAATTGTAGTAGATATGTACATATATGTAGGGTTAAAGATACTAGGCAACAGGATAGATAATAGACAGTAGCAGCAGCGTATGTGGTGTGTGGCATCAGTATGCATGTGTGCGCATGTTGTGTGTGTGTTGGGATGTATGTATGAGTGTGTGGGTAGAGTCCAGTTCGTGGACTCCCCCAGGTCTTTGTTTTAAGTGAGAATTTGTTCTGTCAATATAATCTTAAACCTAAAAGGTTACATAGGTACAGTAACAAACAGTACATCTCACTTCCTTGAGAAAGCGGGCTGATAATGCGCTTTGGGTCAAAACTCACCCATATGCTAGACAATACTATGGAAAATCAAATTTTATGCTGACTGTTTAATATTTTGGATTACTTGTTTAATCATGTTTGGTCACGAGCCCTGCGCTGAGGGCTCTCGCCCCACTTACATGTGTTTGTTTTGTTTTGTTTGTAAATTGCTGAAGAGAGGAAAAAGAACCTGAAGAAGAGGAAATGGAGAGTGAGAAAGAGGAAGAGGACTCCGAAGGGGAAGCAGACTCCCGTCAGGGGGAGTCGGCAGCATGGGGCCCATCCAAGGAGTTGGGGGCACCAGCTCTCACCAAAGCCCAGGAGAGGGAACTGAGGAGAGTGAAAACATTTGACCACAGCTGGCTCAGCAGCCTCCTGGACTGTTAAGCGTGACCAAGCCCAAACACACACACTTTTATATTTCAGTTTTCAAATGTGTTGTATCATGCTTGTTTCTGGCATTGCCCCAAGAATGTTTTAGTTTTGATTCACTTATCAAAGAAGCTAGTGCAATCAATTTTATTCATACACTGTGTGTCAAGGTTGCTGCCATATACATTTTCCAGTTTGCCTATACATTCATGGATGTACCCGTCATGGGTGGCTCTAAATGGATGTAAATGTCATGGGGGGCTGGTAGCCTAGCAGTTAAGAGCAGAAAGGTTGTTAGTTCCAATCCCCGAGCCGACTAGGTGAAAAATCTGTCTGTGCCCTTGAGCAAGGCACTTAACCCTAATTGCTCCTATAAGTCGCTCTGCATAAGTGTCTGCTGAACAACTAATGTATGTAAATGTATGGTGACTACAGAAAGTATTCATACCTCTTGATTTATTCCACATTTTGTGTTACAGCTTGAATTCAAAATTGAAAAAAATCTAAACTTTTTTTTGCAAATGTATTAAATGAAATCCAGAAATATCTAATTTACATACAGTGCATTCAGAAAGTATTCAGACCCCTTTACTTATTCCACATTTTGTTACGTTACAGCCTTATTCTAAAATGGGGAGGAGAAAATAAATATATATATATACACATATACACAGCTCTGGAAGAAATTAAGAGACCACTGCAAATGTTTCTTAAATCAGCATCTCTACATGTATGACTTCCATTCCAGTGTCTTTTGAATTCCAACACAGGCACACCTCATTCTACTGAATTAGGTACTGATTAGGTGATCACCTGAACCAAATCTTATTTAACGAGGAAAAGTATAAAAACCACTGCTGTGGTCATAACTATCCTCTTGCAATAGGACCAGCTGGATGGCAAAAACAGTGCTAATTGTACCTCAAAAGTAATATTAATCAAAAAATAACTGCCAAAAGAGTTGAAAAGGAACGTTGTGAGTGAGGAAAAGAAGGGTTCAATTCTGGCTTTACTGGCAAAGGGATACAGTGAGCGTCAGGTTGCTTCCATCCTTAAAATGTCAAAGACTGCGGTTCATAAGAACAAGGTCAAGCAGCAGACATTGGGGACAACAAAGCTACAGACCGGCAGAGGGCGAAAACGACACTACTGACCGGGATGACCGCCAACTCATTCGAATGTCACTCAACAACCGTAGGATGACATCAAGTGACCTACAAAAAGAATGCAAACGGCAGCTGGGGTGAAGGGCACAGCGAGGACGGCTCGAAACAGGCTCTTAGGGGCAGGGCTGAAGTCGTGCAAAGCTAGAAAAAAGCCCTTCATCAATGAGAAGCAAAGAAGAGCCAGACTGAGGTTTGCAAAAGACCATAAGGATTGGACCGTAGAGGACTGGAGTAAGGTAATCTTCTCTGATGAGTCCAATCTTCAACTTTGCCCAACACCTGGTCGTCTAATGGTTAGACGGAGACCTGGAGAGGCCTACAAGCCACAGTGTATCGCACCCACTGTGAAATTTGGTGGAGGATCAGTGATGATCTGGGGGTGCTTCAGCAAGGCTGGAATCGGGCAGATTTGAACGCATGAATCAAGCCATGTACAAGGTTGTCCTGGAAGAAAACTTGCTTCCTTTTGCTCTGACGTTGTTCCCCAACTCTGAGGATTGTTTTTTTCAGCAGGACAATGCGCCATGCCACACAGCCAGGTCAATCAAGGTGTGGATGGAGGACCACCAGATCAAGACCCTGTTATGGCCAGCCTAATCTCCAGACCTGAACCCCATTTGAAGACTTCTGGAATGTGATCAAGAGGAAGATGGTCACAAGCCATCAAACAAAGCCGAGCTGCTTTTTTGCGCCAGGAGTGGCATAAAGTCACCCAACATCAATGTGAAAGACTGGTGGAGAGCATGCCAAGACGCATGAAAGCTGTGATTTGAAAATCAGGGTTATTCCACCAAATATTGATTTCTGAACTCTTCCTAAGTTAAAACATTAGTATTGTGTTGTTTAAAAAATGAACATGAACTTATTTTCTTTGCATTATCCGAGGTCTGACAACACTGCATAATTTTTGTTATTTTGACCAGTTGTCATTTTCTGCAAATAAATGCTCTAATTGACAATAATTTTTTTGGGGAGAAATGTTGTCAGTTTATAGAATAAAACTAAAATGTTAGTATTACCCAAACACATACCTATAAATAGTAAAACCAGAGAAACTGATAATTTGCAGTGGTCTCTTAATTTTTTTCAGAGCTATCTATATATCTCTATATATATAATAAATCATGAATCTACACACAATACCCCATATTGACAAAGCAAAAACAGGTTTTTAGAATTTCTTGCAAATGTATTGCAAATACCTTATTTACATAAGTATTCAGACCCCTTGCTATGAGACTTGAAATTGAGCTCCAGTGCATCCTGTTTCCATTGATCAGCCTTGATGTTTCTACAACTGGATTGGAGTCCACCTGTGGTAAATTCAATTGATTGGACATGCTTTGGAAAGGCACACTTCTGTCTATATAAGGTCCCACAGTTGACAGTGCATGTCAGAGCAAAAACCAAGCCATGAGGTCGAAGGAATTGTCCGTAGAGCTCCGAGACAGGATTTTGTTGATGCACACGTCTGAGGAAGGGTACCAAAAAATGTCTGCAGTATTGAAGGTCCCCAAGAACACAGTGGCCTCCATCATTCTTAAATGGAAGAAGTTTGGAACCACCAAGACTTTCTAGAGCTGGCCGCCCGGCCAAACTGAGCAATCGGGGGAGAAGGGCCTTGGTCAGGGAGGTGACCAAGAATCCTATGGTCACTCTGAATGAGCTCCAGAGTTCCTCTGTGGAGATGGGAGAACCTTCCAGAAGGACAACCATCTATGCAGCACTCCACCAATCAGGCCTTTATGGTAGAGTGGCCAGACGGAAGCCACTCCTCAATAAAGGGCACATGACAGCCCGCTTGGAGTTTGCCAAAACGCACCTAAAAAACTCTCAGACCATGAGAAACAAGATTGAACTCTTTGGCCTGAATGCCAAGCGTCACGTCTGGAGGAAACCTGGCACCATCTCTACGGTGAAGCATGGTGGTGGCAGCATCATGCTGTGGGGATGTTTTTCAGCGGCAGAGACTGGGAAACTAGTCAGGTTCGAGGAAAAAATGAACGGAGCAAAGCACAGAGTGATCCTTGATGAAAACCTGCTCCAGAGCGCTCAGGATCTCAGACTGGAGAGAAGGTTCACCTTCCAACAGGACAACGACCCTAAGCACACCGCCAAGACAACGCAGGAGTTGCTTCGGGACAAGTCTCAATGACCTTGAGTGGCCCAGCCAGAGCCCGGACTTGAACCTGATCAAACATCTCTGGAGAGACCAGAAAATAGCTGTGCAGCGACACTCACCATCCAACCTGACAGCGCTTGAAAGAATCTGCAGAGAAGAATGGAAGAAACTCCCCAAATACAGGTGTGACAAGCTTTTAGCATCATACCCCAGAAGACTCGCGGCCGTAATCGCTGCTAAAGGTGCTTCAACAAAGTACTGAATAAAGGGTCTGAATACTTATGTAAATGTCATATTTCAGTTTTTAATTTCTAATACATTTGCAATTTCTAAAAAACAGTTTTTGCTTTGTCATGTGGTATTGTGTGTAGATTGAGTAAAAACAAAAATGTAATACATTTTAGAATAAGGCTGTAACATAATAAAATGTGGAAAATGTCAAGGGGTCTGAATACTTTCCGAATGCACTGTAAGTATTCACACCCTGAGTCAATTCATGTTAGAATCACCTTTGGCAGCGATTACAGCTGTGAGTCTTTCTGGGTAAGTCTCTGAGAGCTTTGCGCACCTGGATTGTAAAAATGTTGTCCATTCTTTTCAACATTCTTCAAGCTCAAATTGGTTGTTGATCATTGCTAGTCAACCATTTTCAAGTCTTGCCATAGATTTTCAAGCAGCTTTAAGTCAAAACTGTAACTCGACCACTCAGGAATATTCACTGTCATCTTGGTAAGCAACTCCAGTGTATATTTGGCCTTGAGTTTTAGGTTATTGTCCTGCTGAAAGGTACATTTGTCTGGTGGAAAGCAGACTAAACCAGGTTTTTGTCTAGGATTTTGCCTGTGCTTAGCTCCATTTCGTAAATTTTTTATCCTGAGAAACTCCCCAGTCTTTAACGATTACAAGCATACCCATAACATGATGCAGCCACCACTATGCTTGAAAATATGGAGAGTGGTACTCAGTGATGTGTTGTATTGGATTTGCCCCAAACATAACACTTTGTATTAAGGACAAAAAGTTAATTGCTTTGCCAAATTTTTTGCAGTATTTCTTTAGTGCCTTGTTACAAACAGGATGCATGTTTTGAAATATTTTTTTATTCCTTACAGGCTTCCTTCTTTTCACTCTGTCAATTAGTTTAGTATTGTGGAGTAACTACAATGTTGTTGATCGATCCTCAGTTTCCTATCACAGCCATCAAACTCTGGAACTGTTTTAAAGTCACCATTGGCCACATGGTGAAATCCCTGAGTGGTTTCCTTCCTCTCCGGAAACTGAGTTAGGAAGGACGCCTGTATCTTTGTAGTGACTGGATGTATTGATACGCCATCCAAAGTGTAATTAATAACTTCCCCATGCTCAAAAGGATATTTAATGTCTTTATTTTAAAAAAAATACCCATCTACCAATAGGTTCCCATCTTTGCAAGGCATTGAAAAACCTCCCTGGTCTTTGGTTGAATCTGTGTTTAAAATTCACTGCTCGACTGAGGGACTTTACAGATAATTGTATGTGTTGGGTACAGAGCTGCGGTAGTAAAAAAAATCATGTTGTTAAGCAAACTTTTACTCCTGAAAGTATTTAGGCCTGACATAACAAAGGAGTTGAATACTTACTGACTCAAGACATTTCAGATGTTCATTTTTCATTAATTTGTAAACATTTCTAAAACCATAATTCCACTTTGACATTGGGGTATTGTGTGTAGGCCAGTGACCAAAAATCCCAATAATTTAAAATTCAGGCTGTAACACAACAAAATGTGGAAAAAGTCAAGGGGTGGGAATACTTTCGGAAGGCACTGTAGTTCCTAGGTCAGTTCTTCAAGAGGAAGAATGAGCTAAAAGCTTGGCTAGGCACCGCAAGAGAGCAGCTCAAATTTGTTCTGTTCCTCCAGTTCGATAACACAAAGCATGTCCGTCTGCTTCAGTGTTTCTCATTCTCAGCCCAGTGTAGTGTGTCACCGGCAGCGTCTTCATGGCCACTGAACCTTCAACTGAGGTGCAGCGGGTTCACTTGGAAACTGCCTTGAACTCTCCAGAGAGGGGGAGGGGGGTGAAACTGAGTCACCCTCAGTTTGTTCCCCTATTGGCCCATAAGAAGATGTGTAGTTAGTCAGTTGTGTTTTGCCTCTTAGTCACCCAATATCACCTGGGACTGTAAACCTGATTCCATTTAACATTTACATTTAGGTCATTTAGCAGACGCTCTTATCCAGAGCAACTTACAAATTGGATTTACCAGAATGGAAAGGACTGAGGGTAGAAAGCCAGGTCAAGTGTAATTTAGGTGCTAGGGGCAATGTCAGGCCATAGGTCACGTATGGCTATTGTACATGGTTATACACTGAGTGTACAAAACATTAACAAACACTCCCTAACTCAATATTAGAAAGGTGTTCCTAATGTTTGGTATACTCCGTGTATAACAGGTCACTAAAATTACAAGTGTTCAGTTAGCAGGAAATTGAAAAAATAAGAGGAGGAGCTTTTGTAACTGTTGGGGAGAGAGTGTCACTATAATGAACCAGGCTTATTGGAGAGCTTGTGAGCATTTGGGGGACAGGCAGCACTGACACAAATCCACAAAAGCTAGCCAACACCTACTGGCCACAGTCTATCGCTCATGTTGTGTGAAACCAGGTCACTCTGTCTTTCGCCCATGAGCACACAGGTCCAGATCATACAGCTCAGCTTAGTCAGTCTTCTGGGGCAAAAAAAATGGTGACTAACCCCTCTATGGAATGTGACCCTTAAGTGGTGGCCTGGGTAGAGAGCAGGTGACTAGCAACTGAGGGGGCCTTTCAAAATGGCTGCCATCTTCTTGTACAGTACAATGACTTGGATTCCTGTGATTACATAAAAACAAACGAGAAAGAATGTAAAAACATTTTCTTTTTATTTCAGAGCTCATGCAATACAAGCCTTTTAAACAACCTCCACTACAATGGAGTGTGATGTGATTCTTGCATACGAACCTCAATTTACTTCTCCAATGTTGCAAGCTGTGATTATACAATGATAAAATATTTTTTGATTGTTTGATATATTCTTTGTTTAAATTTAAACAATGGTTTTAAAGTATTTTACAATGATGGGAGATTATGGATGGTATGGTCCATTGGCATGTTGTACTCATGATTTTCTTGGTTTATGCATGAGAGCATTGCTTTGTACACACGAGGCAGAGAACAATTTCAGTTGTTCAGAAAACTTCTCAATTAGCAACAACTGTTAACACTAGTATATAAAAACATTTAAAAGTTGTTAAAAAAGGCATCCAACATTTAAAGACAATGACAACAATCTGACAATGTCATATACAAATGATTTTACATCCAGTACAGTATGTATTGATTGACGGCTGTTGTTACTTGTATGAAAAATATATATGGCCTTGTATGAAGTATTCCTGAATAAATGTTCAGAACAAATGCTTTGTTCTGAAGAATGTGCTTACTTTACATTTGGGGGGTAATCCATGCCAAACATTAACATTGTGCTCAGTTGCTGGCATTTCTCTATAGAACACCAGCTGCAGTTCCACAAACCTGCATACCTGTCTGACTCCACATCAGCCTACAGGAGTCTTTAGTACAACCGCCAGGGGCTGAAGAAAGGCCTCACTGTTCTCTTCAAGTGCCGTGGCTATTCTCTCCAACCATAATATTTTCAGTACCAAATCACCTCCGTGGCATAGGTCAGCCATGGTTTTCATGAGCAGAGGTAAAAACCGTGAAGTCTGTTGCGTATTACAGCGAGTTGAAGCATGTTTTAAAAATAAAGCTTCTGCAAACCTTCACAGTGGTGATGGAGAGCTCCAAGAGCTACAAACCTACCGTTTTGCCTGGCTACAGCACCGTTGGTGTAATGGCAGTTAGTGGCCAGCTAAGACAACCTGAAGATGCTGACTTTCTACTTCGGCAAAGGAACACTGGTGGGGAGGTCTGCTGGACTTAGGGGGGGGGAGAGGAAAATCTGAGGTAAACTTGATTTTGAAAGTCACCCACAGGAAAAAGTGTGGTATGGTTTTCCATGCTCACACCTGGTGTCTGGGTTTAGGATTGTGCTGTGTGCGCTTTTGTGGCAAAGATTAGCGTAATGATGGTTCTGTATCATGGGCCTGCCAGTAAATGAAAAGTCCTTCAGTTAGCCTAAAAAGTGGGGAGGCTAGGCAGGAGCTCATCCTTGTGCAAAATGCTGAAGCAATGCCTGAAAGTGCCTGAAGGTCTTTTCATTATTATGGACATAGTAAGAATCAGTTAAAGTGCCTGTGTAACAATCACGATTAAAAATCACCTTTGAAGACAGAGAAATCAATGATGACAAACAACTACAGTATAACAATTGCAAGGGGGGTTTGAGATCTGTACACGAGGTGTCTACAAAAGCGTTAATGAGCCTATACAAGTTTCATTTTCACTTCACATCAAAATAATATTTGGAATGCTCATAGAGAAAACAGGTTTTACCTCATTTCCTTTTATGCTGGATAAGAATGTCCACTTTGGTCATTGAGAGCGTTAATGTGAATGCATCGTTTTTCAGTTGTTCGCTATAACTAGCACATTAGCACCATCATGGCTGAGAGACAATACTGATAATGCATTGAGAATATATATATAATATATAGAACAAAAATATAAATGCAACTTGCAACAATTTTCAAAGATTTTGTTGAGTTACAGTTCATATGAGGGAATCAGTGAATTGAAATAAATAAATTAGGCCCTAATCTATGGATTTCACATGACTGGGCAGGGGCACAGCCATGGGTTGGCCTGGGAGGGCATAGGCCCACCCACTTGGGAGCCAGGCCGACCTACTGGGGAGCCAGCCAATCAGAATTCGTTTTTCCCCACAAAAGGGCTTTATTACAGACATACATACTCATCCGCTCCCCCTCTCTGACAATCCCGCAGGTGAAGAAGCCAGATGTGGAGGTCCTGGGCTGGCGTGGTTACACCTGGTCTGCGGTTGTGAGGCGGATTGGACGTACTGCCATATTCTCTAAAACAACGTTGGAGGCGGCTTACGGTAGAGAAATTAACATTCAATTATCTGGCAACAGCTCTAGTGGACATTCCTGCCGTCAGCATGCCAATTGCACACTCCCTCAAAACTTGAGACATCTGTGGCATTGTGTTGTGTGACAAAACTGCACATTTTAGAGTGGCCTTTTATTGTCCCAAGCACAAGGTGCACCTGTGTAATGATCACACTGTTAAATCAGCTTCTTGATATGCCACAACTGTCAGGTGGATGGATTATCTTGGCAAAGGAGAAATGCTCACTAACAGGGATGAAAACAAATTTGTGCACAAAATTTGAGAGAAATAAGCTTTTTGTGCATATGGAAAATGTCTGGGATATTTTATTTCAGCTCATGAAACATGGGACCAACACTTTACATGTTGCATTTATATTTTGATTCAGTATATCTATCTATCTACACTCCTTGAATAAATAATTTGCATAACCCTTATAACCATGTATTAAAGAGACTTTATCCCAGGCTCGTTAAGCAAAATAAGCAAGAACCTGTTTCTCACTGGTAAAACCGGTAATCTAAATCATTGTCAATTACTAAAGCTTAAGTAACTGAGTCTTTTGAAACGCTAACATGAATGGCTATAGTAACAATGAACTACTGAGAAACAAATCGCTTCAATGTGGAAATGAAAATCCTATGGCTGATGCAGAGCTGTAATGAGATGCAAACAACACTAGAGCCACAGAACATCCTTGAGTAGTATGCAGCTGTAACCGTAGTAACTGCAAGCAATACCTGCATTTTTCCTCCCTCATTTACTGTAGCTCTAGCTGCAGCACCTTGAATAACAAAGCAGCTAGATTGAAATATTGGAAGTAGGGAGAAGAGATGTTTATTTGTGACACCTCTCTATAAGGCCTCATTCAAGCTGAGCTATTTGTCTGTGAGGGGCTGCTTCTCTGTGGCCGCACTACTCTTCCCCCTTCCGCAAAACGGCTAATGATATATCTACAATGGCAAAGGACGGCACATGCTAGGGTTAGGCACAAAAGTAGATACATTAGCGCTGTGGGGGCTACACGCAAGCATGTTTATTAGGTTGATAGCTAGCGGGCAGGAGGAGGAGGGGACAATAGTGTGCGCTGCAGGTAGAGCTGTTAGCAGGGACAGCGTCTCTTTAATGGGTTACACGATGGTGGGAAGCGAGGAGGGAGAGTCCGGGAGGGTCTGGGCCTTCTGCTCTGGCGAGCAGCAGAGGAAGAGGCGCCGCCCGAGGCTCTTGAAGGCAAACCTGAAGTACATTATGTGGCCCATGGCCACGAAGGAGACGGAGAGGATGACGAGAAGGCCGAAGGCCTCAGGGTTGGGCGCCAGAATCACCATGATGAAGTGCAACAGGTCCAGGAGGTAGTTCATGGAGTTCTGGACACCGTTAATCACCCCCCTCTCCGACTCGATCACATTCTCTTGGATGAGCTGGGTCACGGTTAAGTCAAAGGACCATAGACCTGCAGAGGGGAAAACAGCACAGCAGTCATTTAGATTGGCATTTTTACAGCCACATAAAAATGATATAGGAACAGACAATCATCGCTATGACTGTAATTATCAGCAGATATTGGAATCAAAGGTTGCCAATATTGCTCTGTGGAGACATTAACACCGGATCTGGAGCCGACATCCCTCCAAGTGGTGGCTGGTGCCTGCCTTTTACAACAGGTTCATACTCTACAGAAGGCTGTGACATTGTGTTTTAGACTTCCTCAAACAATTAACTTCTGTGCCTACGTAACTGTTAACACATGACATAGCAGCACTCATCAAGCACTTTTCCCAGTGTGGACTTTTGAGTTACTCACCAATTCTAGCAGCAATAACCCCTGCAAACAGCAGGCTGACTGACAGGTAGGACTGCAGAGGCGGCAGTTCTTCAGCAGGCAGTGCGGTCGAACCGTTGACCAGCAGACCCTGATCATCGATGTTTAGCACGCTAACCGGGTGGTCGGCCTCTGGTAGGGTGCCGCTGTCCCCGGTCAGGTGGCTGTAGATGTCCTGGAAGGGCGAAACGCTGAGGTCGAAGGGGCTGCCCGGTGCGAAGACGGACGCCACGCACAGCATTAGGCAGGAGAGCTGCACCACACCCGAGATGAAGCCTGTGCGGATCAGGCCACACTTCTTGCGAACCCAGGTGAAGGCCACCGTGCCACAGATGCCTGACACAGCTGAGGCGCCCATCAGCAGGCTGAGCACAGAGCCGTTGAGGCCCTGGGTGTAGGCGTAGCCCGTGGTGATGCAGTCAAAGCCCAGCACCGTCATGTAGAGGAAGGACAGTGACATGCCTGCAAAAAATATGGACTGGTTGTAGTAGGCCACCCAGCCATCGCGGATGGTGCGCAGGGGCTCTGTTATCTGGTAGCAGCAGCCAGTCTTCTTGGGACAGTCGGCCTTGACGACAGCCGTCTCGTTCATGAGCTCGGAGCCCTCTACTGGGCCCTTGCCGCTTTCCAGGTCTGCAGACCACAGGAGGAAGAACAGACAGACATGAGTGACTGTTCTGGGGCCACAAGACTGTACACGGATCAGATCTCATCATTTAGTCTTTCTCTAAGGGAGGGCCAGCCCAACAACAGATGTATATTTGGTTGACAATTTTATTTTGCAAGATCTTACAAGAACACTTATGTTCATTGACATTAAGACATGTCTGTCAGTGATGTTCATTGAGGACCATACCTTTCAGGGAGTTAAGTTGCTTCAGTTCCTGGTCATCTTCTTTTTTGCCAGCCTTCAAGGCCAGTGCCGGGGTTTTCTGGTAGACCTTCCATAGCAGACCGTACTCAAGGCACATAGAGCACAGGTTCCAGCCCGCAATAAAGCCACAGCCAATGAAGTTGGAGCCGAAAGCCATGATCTGGCCCACCAACATGGGCGCTAGAATGTTGGTCAGCTGGTCGATGATCCGCACTGTGGCGTTCATGTCTATTAAGAGCATAATTACATTATTGTCCATTGTCCACAGGAAAAGTAAATTCATATTTTACTTTACCCTGTCTAAGTTTGGGCGGTATACCGTATACCAGGGTATTTTGAAATACCGATGGTGTGATTTTCAATACTGTGAAAAATAATAATTACATTTTTGGGGTTTGGGGCATCCTAAAGGTATGGTACAGGAACAGCATCTAGATACCGCCCAACCATAACCCTGTCTTAAGTTACATGTTTCCCTGAATTACAATATTTGCTGACAGAAGAAGTTCAAGGAGTCAAACATGGCTTCTAATTTTTATCTGCTTTCCTTATGACCTTATCTGAAAGGACTTGATTGACAGCTTTTAGTAGAGAAGATGCTTTAAGTGACTGTGACATGATAGGACACAGCCAAAGTGTTATTTTATGGTTTTTCCACTAATTCATGTCAGGGATTTTTATAGGTTTCCTGAAGGTTATACATTGCAATACACTTCAGGTTAATTGACTTCACTGGTGCAGACAAGCAAAATGTAGCACACAGCTCTGGTCATTTGTTAACTGTTAGTATTTATGGCTTGTGAAACCATTTCTTTGAGATTAGCTGTGCGGAAATGATGCATTTTTACTGTATAATATCTGCTTTAAAGCCTTGGTGAACCCAGGTGAAACGGACAGTTATAAAATAAGAATTTGTGATTTAGCTTTGATTGGGTTCAAAGGTCACACCACTGCAAGGCGATAAAGGTCTTTTCACATGAGCCCTATTGATTTGGGCTGGTTTCCCATGGAGACTGACCTGCCAGTTTGCTGCTGTCCTGTCCAGCCACAACCACCACCCAGTCTCTTTGGATGGTAATTGACATGGCAGTACTGGCCAAATTAGCAATGTTGGCTATGGAGATGACCAGGATATAGCAGCATGTCTGAAAACCAAGAAAACTATACATTTTTGTTTGCTTTGGTAAAAAACAAAACATAAAAACATTTTTAAGGTGTGCAAATGTCCTTTCTAAATGTACTTTCAAAAAACAACAATAATATTTTTGGCCTCAACATGTGTTCTTACACTCAACAACCATAATCCAGTGTGAGACTGAAATAAACAGGCCTGCTGTTTTTTTTTTTTTGTACATTATAATTGCAGCTGTTCTGACCAGGGGGATAGAGATGGACTGGCTCAACTGGCCAGGCAGCATTTCTCTCTCTCACATGACGGCCCTAGAAGAATCCGCTGACTACACAGTCATGAACAAGACACTCAATCTCCTGTTTCACCACCACCTCCAGAAACACACAAATACCAGAAAATGTACAGCACCCCCCTCCCCCTCCTTAAAATCCAAGGGCCCCTTCACAAATGCACGATTTGTCCCACAATACACTAACTACACCACGTGAGAGACACTTTGTTCATGATCATGATAGTGTAGCAGCCAGCAGATTGTAACACTCGCTATTGCAACAGTCTTCTTCTATCAACCATAAAACAAGGCACAGTTTTTCTTCCATGGGACAAAGACTTGCTGTAGAATGTAAATTACATTTGCTCATTTGGGTCTACATATTCCACCAAAAGAAAGAGCCTCTTCAAGAAGCCAAACACGTTTCCCGGCAAATCCTTGCGTAATCTTAAGAATCAAAAGATTTTCCCTTGATTTGATTTAGCAACTCAGGCAGGACACTGCTTCCCGTTATAAATCAGACATGTCGTAAAAAAACTGTGCGCATGAACAAGCATTAAAACTCTGCCTAGAAAACGCCCTTCATTCACCTTTTATGGTGACAATAACGCCCTTTATTTTATGTATAATTTGAAACTATTGGAATTAGGCCACGGCAGTTTCTATAAGAAAGAGCAATGTCAATTTTGATCACATTTCTGTAGAGGTGTAGGCAGAATGTTTTGATATTTTGCAGTGATTTTTTTCAAACTAAACATGCTTGCGGCCTATATAGCGAGTGCCTTTCTGCACATTCTGCAAGATTGATTGTATATTCGAAACAATTTAAAAGTAGGCTAAATGCTACAGCCCACACTTCTATGCAAAAGACACATTGTTGTTCAATATTTAGTTTATCAAAAGATTAGTGAGTTTCTTTGTTCTGCCTTGGTATAGGCTCTGAGATTAAATAGTACAATGATGTTGCGCTCCTATTGCACACCAATACTGTAGCCTACCCATACTGTCAAATATTTTATATAAGCTACTGGTCTATTTACTCTGTTCGCAGAATGAAAAAATTAAAAATGAACTGTTTCTGGCTAAGGATTATGTCCGTTTCTATAGAAGAAAACAATGGCAAATTGTTGTGGACCTGTCAGCAGAACGTTTGAATTCAACAATGTTTTGCATCGACTTTTCCCCAGCCTAAATATGATGTACTGCCCTTGAATTCTGAAACGTCTAAAAAATATTAATAATAATAATAATACAGTACTAACAGTAGCATACATAGGCCTACTTCAATGTAAAATACCTGTTAAATTCGACTGTATATTGTAAACCGCGCTGCATTTTGGGATTGCAAAACGTGAAATACACATAGCCTAGGCTACTAGGTCCAATTAAATGAGAGATGCGCATGGTAATTTCTTGTCTGGCTACGTCGGGAATGTGAACACATCACGGCCAGAAAAAGTGAGGAATATACTCTGCAATGATTATGAAAATAAAATAAATAGGAAAAAGATTCCTATGTCTAAGATTCTAAAAATAAAACTGATTTTCGCTCTTCTCACTAATGGCAAATGGCTGCATTCTTGTTAACATGTTTTCCTGTTTTTTATGAATAAGCTTTTCATCATATCCCCCATTTGCACAATATACTTACCTGCCAGGTTGCAATACAATATTTAAACCACTAGCAGATGTGGTATGCATGGTCTAGAGTTTGCAGGGAGTTAAGCACATTCTCACTTCAAGATACATTTTTATAAATGACAACATTTGCATAAAAACTGGCGCATGCACATTTTGGGGTATATTTTGTATGTACGCCCGGTTTATAAATGAGGCCCATGTCCCTTTTGAGCTACAGTCATGACAATATGTACATACATGCATCTCCTCATGAGTAACAAGTTTCCCATAAGGATCTTTAAGCTCTGCCCATTTACAAAAGGTGAACATTTTGAAAGGGTGTGTAGACTATCTATAGGCACTGTCATTCCATACAGATGCAGTTGACAATTAAAGGAAAACTCCCCCCCAAAACTATCTTTTGGTTTTTGTTTCATTAGTCCATTGTTGATATATTCCCAAAATGTTTTGCATGTCAGCAATCAAGTTTCAAGAGATATAACTTTCAAAATACAGAAATACAGCCAGTGTGATGTTGACAATGTTTTTTTTTTCTCTTTCGCATTAATCCACGTAACATAAATTTGAATAATATTCCTAATTGGCCTAAGGAGGGGGCGCTGCATCATTCATGGGGGTCGAATGTTCAATGTGTAGGCTAGGCTACTGTCCAGAGGCTGAAATGATATGTAAAGGTTGTTGAAATTACATACTGGATTTCACATCATAGTAGACTTAGGTCAGAACATTGTACTTGTCAAATGGGTAAATGCTTTCGCTGCAAATAACCATTCAGTTATCAGTTTAAAATGACCACTTAATGATCATAACAGTATGAAAAGTCTAGGAAATGCAATCTTACCAGAACCCATCCATTGTATAACTCTGCAATCTGTTCTTTGAACTGGAAAACCACCATCAAGAGGATCCCACACAGTATGACAGCAAAGTTCTGGACAACCAGCGAAGTCTGGGCCACTATCAGATTAGAGGATAAGCATTAGAGACATAGGGTTGGTGGTCACAAACAATTGATTTCTGTCTGAGTAAATCACTCAATGGGTTCTTTGAATGGTATCGAATAGAGAATAATCCCAAACATTTTAAATGAATGATCAAGTCATGTTTTGACTATGTATATTGTTCATTCCTGTTCAGTGTATTCAGTTCTGTTCAGACACACTGTAGAGTAAGCCTACTTATGGCTGCATACCTTTGAGTCTGGGGTTTTTATCCACCCAGTCACCGATAATGGCTCCGAGCAGCAGGACTGACCCCGCCACCACCAGTCCGTACACAGCCGTGAGCAGGAGGCTGTTGCCATACAGCCCCACCAGAAATACGGCTACAGCGAAGTTCCACATACGATCGCCCTACAAAGACATGCATGTTAACTTTTGTTGTATCAGCCAGCTGTTAAAATGCACTGCACACTAGGCTATAGACGATGAATGATGCTTGCAGAAACATGATCCTTGTCTACTACTAAGCAGGGCCGGTGCCAGAACGAATCAGTTGGATGGGCATTTGATTTCAATAGGGGGCACTTTTTTAAAATGGGTTTTATAGTAGATACATGTAATTTAACTGTAAAAGTCTATTACCTTTTAAATGTGGCATGAACACTTTTTTAAAATGACGTCATAATTTCTCAATCAGAGTTTGTATCGACTGGCTCCCGAGTGGCGCAGCGGTCTAAGGCACTGCATCTCAGTGCTAGAGGTGTCACTACAGACCCTGGTTCGATTCCAGGCTGTATCACAATCCGGCTGTGATTGGGAGGCGCACAATTGGCCCAGCGTCGTCCAGGTTTGGCTGGTGTAGGCCGTCATTGTAAATAAGAATTTGTTCCTAACCGACTTGCCTAGTTAAATAAAGGTTAAAATAAATAATGTAGCCTATTGAATATCATTGTAGAATAGGCCTATGCATAAAATCCATCCTCCAATTGCAACGCCTGTCTATGCCCACCCACATTGTCTCAAGAACATTTTATATTTTTAATACCCTCAAACACCAAGTTAGGCATAGCCTACCTCATTTTAAAATAGGCCATCACTGTCAATTGCGAATGATAATTATTCACGTTTTACCGGTGAAATGTCCAAGCTGCATGCCAATCATTTGATCTCAATCAGTTTAATTGGAATATGCATTTAGATTATCTTGAATTACTGTTTTGTGAGCGACTTAAAGCAGATGGTGTTAACAAACTATTAGCCTTTCTTGTAGACCTTCCTCTGTATCCGCTGATAAAGCCACTTTCTATCACTCTAAATGTCAAGCTTCTACCGCTAACCCTAGGAAACTCTTTTCCACCTTCTTAATCCTCCACCCCCTCCCTCCTTTCTCTCTGCGGACGACTTTTGTCAACCACTTTGAAAAGAAGGTTGACGACATCTGCTCCTCATTCACTCAGCCTATTGAGTTCACTGGTCCCACTCACACAGAACTACCCTATGCCTTGACCTCTTTCTCCCCTCTCTCTCCAGATGAAATCCGGCAACTAGTAAGGTCCGGCTGCACGACAACCTGCCAGTTCGACCCCATCCCCTCCTCCAGACCATCTCTGGAGACCTTCTCCCATTCCTCATCAACTAATCCCTGATCACTGTCGCTCCCCTCCTCAAGAAACCAACACTCGACCCCTCTGACATAAAAAACTCCAGACTGGTATCCCTTCTCTGATCAACTCTCTCGCTATCTCTCAGAACAATCTTCTTGACCCTAACCAGTCAGGCTTCAAGACGGGTCACTCAGCCGAGACTGCTCTCCTCTGTGTCACGGAGGCTCTCCGCACTGCCAAAGCTGACTCTCACTCCTCTGTTGTAATATATAATAATAATATAATATGCCATTTAGCAGACGCTTTTATCCAAAGCGACTTACAGTCATGCGTGCATACATTTTTGTGTATGGGTGGTCCCGGGGATCGAACCCACTACCTTGGCGTTACAAGCGCCGTGCTCTACCAGCTGAGCTACAGAGGACCACCATCCTCCTAGATTTACCCGCTGCCTTCGACACCGTGAACCATCAGTTCCTCCTCTCCACTCTCTCAGGGCTGGGCGTCCCAGGCTCTGCACACTCTTGGATTGCATCCTACCTGGCAGGCCGGTCCTACCAGGTGACGTGGAGAGGATCTGTGTCTGCACTAGGCTAGGGCGGTATACCGTATACTGGGGTATTTGGAAATAGCCACAGGTTGGTTTTTCAATACCATTTAATATTTGTATACAGTGAGGGAAAAAAGTATTTGATCCCCTGCTGATTTTGTACGTTTGCCCACTGACAAAGAAATTATCAGTCTATAATTTTAATGGTAGGTTTATTTGAACAGTGAGAGACAGAATAACAACAACAAAATCCAGAAAAACGCATGTCAAAAATGTTATAAAATTGATTTGCATTTTAATGAGGGAAATAAGTATTTGACCCTCTCTCAATCAGAAAGATTTCTGGCTCCCAGGTGTCTTTTATACAGGTAACGAGCTGAGATTAGGGCCCACTCTTAAAGGGAGTGCTCCTAATCTCAGCTTGTTACCTGTATAAAAGACACCTGTCCACAGAAGCAATCAATCAATCAGATTCCAAACTCTCCACCATGGCCAAGACCAAAGAGCTCTCCAAGGATGTCAGGGACAAGATTGTAGACCTACACAAGGCTGGAATGGGCTACAAGACCATCGCCAAGCAGCTTGGTGAGAAGGTGACAACAGTTGGTGCGATTATTCGCAAATGGAAGAAACACAAAAGAACTGTCAATCTCCCTCTGCCTGGGGCTCCATGCAAGATCTCACCTCGTGGAGTTGCAATGATCATGAAAACGGTGAGGAATCAGCCCAGAACTACATGGGAGGATCTTGTCAATGATCTCAAGGAGGCTGGGACATTGTCACCAAGAAAACAATTGGTAACACACTACGCCGTGAAGGACTGAAATCCTGCAGCGCCCGCAAGGTCCCCCTGCTCAAGAAAGCACATATACAGGCCCGTCTGAAGTTTGCCAATGAACATCTGAATGATTCAGAGGAGAACTGGGTGAAAGTGTTGTGGTCAGATGAGACCAAAATGGAGCTCTTTGGCATCAACTCAACTCGCCGTGTTTGGAGGAGGAGGAATGCTGCCTATGACCCCAAGAACACCATCCCCACCATCAAACATGGAGGTGGAAACATTATGCTTTGGGGGTGTTTTTCTGCTAAGGGGACAGGACAACTTCACTACATCAAAGGGACGATGGACGGGGCCATGTACCGTCAAATCTTGGGTGAGAACCTCCTTCCCTTAGCCAGGGCATTGAAAATAGGTCGTGGATGGGTATTCCAGCATGACAATGACCCAAAACACACGGCCAAGGCAACAAAGGAGTGGCTCAAGAAGAAGCACATTAAGGTCCTGGAGTGGCCTAGCCAGTCTCCAGACCTTAATCCCATAGAAAATCTGTGGAGGGAGCTGAAGGTTCGAGTTGCCAAACGTCAGCCTCGAAACCTTAATGACTTGGAGAAGATCTGCAAAGAGGAGTGGGACAAAATCCCTCCTGAGATGTGTGCAAACCTGGTGGCCAACTACAAGAAACGTCTGACCTCTGTGATTGCCAACAAGGGTTTTGCCACCAAGTACTAAGTCATGTTTTACAGAGGGGTCAAATACTTATTTCCCTCATTAAAATGCAAATCAATTTATAACATTTTTGACATGCGTTTTTCTGGATTTTTTTGTTGTTATTCTGTCTCTCACTGTTCAAAAAAACCTACCATTAAAATTATAGACTGATCATTTCTTTGTCAGTGGGCAAACGTACAAAATCAGCAGGGGATCAAATACATTTTTCCCTCACTGTATATATACACACTACCGTTCAAAAGTTTGGGGTCACTTAGAAATGTCCTTGTTTTTGGCCATTAAAATAACATCAAATTGATCAGAAATACAGTGTAGACATGGTTAATGTTGTAAATGGCTATTGTAGCGGGAAACGGCTGATTTTTAATGGAATATCTACATTGGCGTACAGAGGCCCATTATCAGCAACCATCAGTCCTGTGTTCCAATGGCACGTTGTGTTTGCTAATCCAAGTTAATCATTTTAAAAGTCTAATTGATCATTAGAAAACCCTTTTGCAATCATGTTAGCACAGCTGAAAACTGTTGTGCTGATTAAAGAAGCAATAAAACTGGCCTTCTTGAGACTAGTTGAGTATCTGGAGCATCAGCAATTGTGGGTTCGATTACAGGATCAAAATGGCCAGAAACAAATAACTTTCTTCTGAAACTCATCAGTCTATTCTTGTTCTGAGAAATGAAGGCTATTCCATGCGAGAAATTGCCAAGAAACTGAAGATCTCTTACAACGCTGTGTACTACTCCCTTCACAGAACAGCGCAAACTGGCTCTAACCAGAATAGAAAGAGGAGTGGGAGGCCCTAGTGCACAACTGAGCAAGAGGACAAATACATTAGAGTGTCTAGTTTGAGAAACAAACGCCTCACAGGTCCTCAACTGGCAGCTTCATTAAATAGTACCCGCAAAACACCAGTCTCAATGTCAACAGTGAAGAGGCGACTCCGGGATGCTGACCTTCTAGGCAGAGTTGCAAAGAAAAAGCCATATCTCAGACTGGCCAATAAAAAGAAAAGATTAAGATGGGCAAAAGAACACAGACACTGGACAGAGGAAGATTTGAAAAAAAATTTATGGACAGATTAATCAAAGTTTGAGGTGTTCGGATCACAAAGAAGAACATTTGTGAGACGCAGACCAAATGAAAAGATGCTGGAGGAGTGCTTGATGCCATCTGTCAAGCATGGTGGAGGCAATGTGATGGTCTGGGGGTGCTTTGGTGGTGGTAAAGTGGGAGATTTGTACAGGGTAAAAGGGATCTTGAAGAAGGAAGGCTATCACTCCATTTTGCAACGCCATGCCATACGCTGTGGACGGCGCTTGATTGGAGCCAATTTCCTCCTACAACAGGACAATGACCCAAAGCACAGCATCAAACTATGCAAGAACTATTTAGGGAATAAGCAGTCAGCTGGTATTCTGTCTATAATGGAGTGGCCAGCACAGTCACCGGATCTCAACCCTATTGAGCTGTTGTGGGAGCGGCTTGACCGTATGGTACGTAAGAAGTGCCCATCAAGCCAATCCAACTTGTGGGAGGTGCTTCAGGAAGCATGGGGTGAAATCTCTTCAGATTACCTCAACAAACTGACAACTAGAATGCCAAAGGTCTGCAAGGCTGTAATTGCTGCACATGGAGGATTCTTTGAGGACACAATTATAATTTCAATTAAAAATCATTATTTCTAACCATGCATTTTGCTATATTTCCTATTCAAACTCATTTCATGTATGTTTTCATGGAAAACAAGGACATTTCTAAGTGACCCCAAACTTTTGAACGGTAGTATATATATATATATATATATATATATATACACTGCTCAAAAAAATAAAGGGAACACTTAAACAACACAATGTAACTCCAAGTCAATCACACTTCTGTGAAATCAAACTGTCCACTTAGGAAGCAACACTGATTGACAATACATTTCACATGCTGTTGTGCAAATGGAATAGACAACCGGTGGAAATTATAGGCAATTAGCAAGACACCCCCCAATAAAGGACTGGTTTTGCAGGTGGTGACCACAGACCACTTCTCAGTTCCTATGCTTCCTGGCTGATGTTTTGGTCACTTTTGAATGCTGGCGGTGCTTTCACTCTAGTGGTAGCATGAGACGGAGTCTACAACCCACACAAGTGGTTCAGGTAGTGCAGCTCATCCAGGATGGCACATCAATGCGAGCTGTGGCAAGAAGGTTTGCTGTGTCTGTCAGCGTAGTGTCCAGAGCATGGAGGCGCTACCAGGAGACAGGCCAGTACATCAGGAGATGTGGAGGAGGCCGTAGGAGGGCAACAACCCAGCAGCAGGACTGCTACCTCCGCCTTTGTGCAAGGAGGAGCAGGAGGAGCACTGCCAGAGCCCTGCAAAATGACCTCCAGCAGGCCACAAATGTGCATGTGTCTGCTCAAACGGTCAGAAACAGACTCCATGAGGGTGGTATGAGGGCCCGACGTCCACAGGTGGGGGTTGTGCTTACAGCCCAACACCGTGCAGGACGTTTGGCATTTGCCAGGGAACACCAAGATTGGCAAATTCGCCACTGGCGCCCTGTGCTCTTCACAGATGAAAGCAGGTTCACACTGAGCACATGTGACAGAGTCTGGAGACGCCGTGGAGAACATTCTGCTGCCTGCAACATCCTCCAGCATGACCGGTTTGGCGGTGGGTCAGTCATGGTGTGGGGTGGCATTTCTTTGGGGGGCCGCACAGCCCTCCATGTGCTCGCCAGAGGTAGCCTGACTGCCATTAGGTACCGAGATGAGATCCTCAGACCCCTTGTGAGACCATATGCTGGTGCGGTTGGCCCTGGGTTCCTCCTAATGCAAGACAATGCTAGACCTCATGTGGCTGGAGTGTGTCAGCAGTTCCTGCAAGAGGAAGGCATTGATGCTATGGACTGGCTCACCCGTTCCCCGGACCTGAATCCAATTGAGCACATCTGGGACATCATGTCTCGCTCCATCCACCAACGCCACGTTGCACCACAGACTATCCAGGAGTTGGTGGATGCTTTAGTCCAGGTCTGGGAGGAGATCCCTCAGGAAACCATCCGCCACCTCATCAGGAGCATGCCCAGGCATTGTAGGGAGGTCATACAGGCACATGGAGGCCACACACACTACTGAGCCTCATTTTGACTTGTTTTAAGGATATTACATCAAAGTTGGATCAGCCTGTAGTGTGGTTTTCCACTTTAATTTTGAGGGTGACTCCAAATCCAGACCTCCATGGGTTGATAAATTTGATTTCCATTGATAATTTTTGTGTGATTTTGTTGTCAGCACATTCAACTATGTAAAGAAACAAGTATTTAATAAGATTATTTCATTCATTCAGATCTAGGATGTGTTATTTTAGTGTTCCCTTTATTTTTTTGAGCAGTGTGTATATATATATATATATATATTTATTCCCCCCAATTTCGTGATATCCAATTGGTAGTTACAGTCTTGTCCCATCGCTGCAACTCCCCTACGGACTCGGGAGAGGCGAAGGATGAGAGCCATGCGTCCTCCAAAACACGACCCTGCCATGCTGCACTGCTTCTTGACACACTGCTTGCTTAACCCAGAAGCCAGCCACACCAATGTGTTGGAGGAAACACAGTCAGCTTGCAGGCGCCCGGCCCGCCACATGGAGCCGCTAGAGCGCAATGGGACAAGGAAATCCCGGCTGGCTAAACCCTCCCCTAACCCAGACGACACTGAGCAAATTGTGCGCCGTCTCATGGGTCTCCCCAGTCACAGCAGGCTGTGACACAGCCTGGTATCGAACCTGGGTCTGTAGTAACACCTCAAACACTGCGATGCAGTGCCTTAGACCGCTGCGCCACTCGGGAGGCTAATATTTGTACTTTTTAAGTAAATACCTGCAGATTGCGTTCTTCATTTCACCTGTCACATTATTTTACATTATGAAGCTTACTGTAGTTCCCCTGAACAGTTCAGCCAGTCACGTGTTTGTTTGTAAATAGCACAATGGGAGAAAGTTTACTTCTGGCTGCCAGCCAAATAGCGTTGCACTTCTGTTGTTATCTGATGAAAATGAAGCTATTTTCTGCCGAATGCATTGCACTAATGTATTTTCTGTAAAGGAAAACTATAGTTGCACGTCCCTGATCACTGTATTGAATGAGCTTTTTGCAAAAACAATGCATGGCCATCATCTTTCTAATGTTCATCATAGAAATAATGTAGGAAGCTACATTTCCTAATGTTTTGCTTAAAGTTAATCTTGCATTTTACCGGAGAGAAGTTGGCTGGCTACACCGAGAAAATAATGCCCTTTCGTGAATTCTCATCCAAGTGGAGAAGTGCAACTGAAGCACAAAATTAGTCTGATGCCAAAATTACAATAAGAAGCATTTTACATCTGCATTTACAAAACGCAGCAAGATATTTCTTATGCGTTTTATCTTTCTTCCTGCGTGAAAAACGCAGAATTCTGCGTTAACCCGACCCCTAAATTGAACTTGCTAGTTAATCTAGAACTTGCTAGTTAGCTTTCTGCTGTGTTTGAGAAGTCAAAGCCCTTTGGATTAGTTATTTGTACAGCTGCCACTATCTTGATTTCCTTGTGTTTCTTCTCCTCTCCGTTCTCGGCCCATCTTCTCCTCCTCCCTCTTCTCCAAGCAGAGCAGGCAGGCCATTGCCTTAGCGACTCCAGACTCCACACAGACACAGCGTGTAGCCTACACATGCTGCTCCAGAGTCAGTACTGTTCTTCCTTCAGAAAAGCATGCATCAAAACTTAGTTCATTTCCACAATGTCTCTCGTTCACATTCGCTTGTAAATGTCCAAACTCACCAAAAATGACATTCGGCTGTATATATGTATAACTTTATGAGCTGGATTGCCTATCTTTGGAATTTGTTTACTTTCGTTTGCACTTGTTAGCATATTCGCTAGCAGCCTCTATGCAAATTTGCTATTACTTCTGCTAATTTTGTTAGCATTCTGGTATTAGACGCCCAATGGCCTTTTTTTGGCGCCCCCTCGTGTACTAAGCCGGTAATACCATATATCCCGGTATGAGAGAAGGACGGTATGACGACATGAAAATCTAGATACCGCCCAATCCTAGTCTGCACCACATGGTCTCACTACTGGGCTCGGTTCTAGGCCCTCTCCTCTTCTCCTATACACCAAGTCACTCGGCTCCGTCATATCCTCACATTGTCTCGCCTATCATTGCCATGCGGATGGCACTCAATTACTTTTCTTCTTCACCCCCTTCTGACACCCAGGTGCCGACATGCATCTCTGCGTGCCTGGCAGATATCTCAGCTTGGATGTCGGCCCACCCCCTCAAGCTCAACCTCGACAAGACGGAGCTGCTCTTCCTCCGGGAAAGGGCTGCCCGCTCCAAGAACTCTCCATCAACACGACAGTGTCCCCCTCCCAGAGCGCAAAGCACCTTGGCGTGACCCTGGACAACACCCTGTCGTTCTCTGCAAACATCAAAGCAGTGACTCACTCCTGCAGGTCCATGCTCTACAACATCAGTAGAGTACGACCCTACATAAGAGGCACAGATCCTAATCCAGGCACTTGTCATCTCCCGTCTGGACTAATGCAACTCGCTGTTGGCTGGGCTCCCCGTTTGTGCCATCAAACCCCTGCAACTTATCTAGAACGCTGCAGCCTGTCTGGTGTTCAACCTTCCCAAGTTCTCCCATGTCACCCCTCTCCTCCGCACACTCCAATGGCTTCCAGTTGAAGCTGGTATCCACTACAAGACCATGGTACTTGTCTACGGAGCAGCAAGAGGAACTGCCCCTCCCTACCTTAAGGCTATGCTCAAACCCTACACCCCAACCTGAGTACTCCGTTCTGCCACTTCAGGTTTCATGGCCCACCCACGCCTACAGGAGGGCAGCTCCTGCTCAGCCCAGTCCAAGCTCTTCTCTGTCCTGGCACCCCAATGGTGGAACCAGCTTCCCCCTAAAGCTAGGACAGTAGAGTCCCTGCCCATCTTCCAAACACATCTGAAACCCTACCTCTTCAAAGAGTACATTAAATAATCCCACAGCACCCCCCCTCGCACCCCCAACCCCTTTCGTGAACAATCTTTACTCTTACCCCCCTACTAGCACTGAATTTGCTACTTTATTGAGGAAAAATGCACTTACTATGACTGAGATATTTAGTTGTCCCACCTAGCTATCTTAAGATGAATGCACTAACTAAGTCGTTCTGGATAAGAGGGTCTGCTAAATGACTAAAATGTCAAATGTAGGCTTATTCTGTTTCAATCAAAGCATATATTTAATGCCTAGTGAAGCGCGCTGTTGCGTTTTGGCTGCATGAGGGGAGAAAATGTACTATTCAGCTTCAGATAAGAAATTACTAAGGATGTGTTTTTGGTGTAACATATAGGCCTACTATGTTACAGTATATGCTATTATATTCGGTTCTGTTATGTAAAATACGAATTAATCGTGGTATCTTGCGAGACATTGATTCAGCTTTGATCTAACTTTACTAAACAAGCACCAATGTGAGAAGTGATAATCTTCTATTTGTAATAATAATAATAATAATAATAAAGTGATGAGTTGGACTACTACTTATTTTAAGCGATTTAAGCGTCCTTCGAAATCATGGTGCTGAAAGGACAGCTCCATAACCAAGTGGTCACATATTGTTTTGGGTTCCAGTGCGCAAGTGGGGGTCCGTGGAGTTTTATGAACATCAAGGCAGACGCGGTGAATTTGGATCCTAGATCTCGTTGGTGGATCTGTTTGTCTGCATATGCATTAGAGGTGGTACATTTCTGTAAGCTAAGCACTCGGACAGTAGGACGAGTTCAAGTGCGTCGTACATGAGCCCAAACTGTTTTGAGGACAGCCATTTTAGCAACCCCTGGTAGAGTTTTTTGTCTGTGGCTGTTCTTGTTACAGCTCGAAGTGTTCAAGTCTCCGACCGCCGGGCCTCTGCACACACGCATACAGTTAGGCCTAGTTATCATTCACGCCACTGCCAGAGAGAGAAGACTGAGAAGAAACCACCATTTACCTACCTATAGGCTGATATATCCTACATCTTTATTTAGTTTGTCATTCTATCGTTTTCATGGAATTTTAGTGGAAATTATACTCAACAAAACATGTAAAGTGTTGGTCCCATGTTTCATGAGCTGAAATAAAAGATCCCAGAATTTTTCCATACGCACAAAGCGTATTTCTCTCAAATGTTGTGTAATTTGTTTACAACCCTGTTAGTGAACATTTCTCCTTTCCCAAAATAATCTGTCCACCTGACAGGTGTGGCATATCAAGAAGCTGATTAAACAGCATGATCATTACACAGGTGCACCTTGTGCTGGGGACAATAAAAGGCCACTCTAAAATGTGCAGTTTTGTCACACAACACAATGCCACCGATGTCTCAAGTTGAGGGAGCATGCAATTGGCATGCTGACTGCAGGAATGTCCACCAGAGCTGTTGCCATAGAAAATAATGAAAAATTTTCTACCAATGTAATTTTAGAGAATTTGGCAGTATGTCCAACTGGCCACACAACCACAGACCACGTGTAACCACGCCAGCCTAGGACCTCCAAATCTGGCTTCTTCACCTGCGGGGTCGTCTGAGACCAGCCACCTGGACACCCGATGAAACTGAGGAGTATTTCTGTCTGTAATAAAGCCCTTTCGTGGGGAAAAACTGGGCCTGGCTCTCGAGTCATGTGAAATCCATAGAATAGGGCCTAATTTATTTATTTCAATTGACTGATTTCCTTATATGAACTGTAACTCAGTAACATCATTGAAATTGTTGCATTTCAGGAGATGGCTGCCGTTTTACGAACTCCTAACCAATTGTGCTATTGTGTGTGTTTCTTCGCGTTATTTGTAACTTATTTTGTACATAATGTTTCTGCCACCGTCTCTTATGAACAAAAAGAGCTTCTGGATATCAGGACAGCGATTACTCACTTCGTACTGGATGAAGATTTTTTCTTTAACGAGTCGGACGTGAAGGATTTACTTCAGACACCCGACAAGGCCCAAATCCCTGTCATTCGCATTAAGAAGAGACGGACATATCGGGGACATAGGTCGGGGTGCCTTGTAAGGATCTGACGGCAAGTGGGTAATCTGCCTCTACCATCAGTCCTATTAGCCAACGTACAATCATTGGATAATAAAATGGATGAGCTCCGATTTAACAATATCCTACCAACGGGACATTAAAAACTGTAATATTTTATGTTTCACCGAGTCGTAGCTGAATGACGACATCGATAACATACAGCTGTCGAGGTAGTCGGTGCATCGGCAAGATAGAACAGCTGCCTCCGGTAAGACAAGGGGTGCTGGTCTGTGTATATTTGTAAATAACAGCTGGTGCATGAAATCTAATATTAAGGAAGTCTCAAGGTTTTGCTCGCCTGAGGTAGAGTATCTCATGATAAGCTGTCGACCACACTATTTACCAAGAGAGTTTTCATCTATATTTTTCATAGCTGTCTATTTACCACCACAAACCGATGCTGCCACTAAGACCGCACTCAACAAGCTGTATAAGGCCATAAGCAAACAAGAAAATGCTCATCCAGAGGTGGCGCTCCTAGTGGCAGGGGACTTAAATCAGTTTTACCTAATTTCTACCAGCATGTTAAATGTGCAACCACCTTTACTCCACACACAGAGACGTGTACAAAGCTCTCCCTCGCCCTCCATTTGGCAAATCTGACCATAATTCTATCCTCCAGATTCCTGCTTACAAGTAAAAACTAAAGCAGAGTACCAGTGACTCGCTCAATACAGAAGTGGTCACACGACACAGATGCTAAGCTACAGGACTGTTTTGCTAACACAGACTGGAATATGTTCCGGGATTCTTCCGATGGCAGTGAGGAGTACACCACATCAGTCACTGGCTTCATCAATAAGTGCATCGATGACGTCGTCCCCACAATGACCGTACGTACATACCCCAACCAGAAGCCATGGATTACAGGCAACATCCACACTGAGCTAGGGTAGAGCTGCCACTTTCAAGGAGCGGGACTCTAACCCGGACGCTTATAAGAAATCCCGCTATGCCCTCCGACGAACCATCAAACAGGCAAAGCGTCAATAGAGGACTAAGATTGAATCGTACTACACCGGCTCCGACGCTCATCGGAGGTTGCAGGGCTTGCAAACTATTACGGACTACAAAGGGAAGCACAGCCGCGAGCTGCCCAGTGACACGAGCCTACCAGACGAGCTCAATTAATTATATGCTTGCTTCGAGGCAAGCAACACTGAAGCATGCATGAGAGCATCAGCTGTTCCGGACGACTGTGTGATCACGCTCTCTGTAGCCAATGTGAGTAAGACCTTTAAACAGGTCAACATTCACAAGGCCGCAGGGCCAGACGGATTACCAGGACGTGTACTCGAGCATGCGCTGACACACTGGCAAGTGTCTTCACTGACATTTTCAACCTGTCCCTGACTGAGTCTAATACCAACATGTTTCAAGCAGACCACCATAGTCCCTGTGCCCAAGAACACTAAGGTAACCTGCCTAAATGACTACCGACCCGTAGCACTCACTTCTGTAGCCATGAAGTGCTTTGAAAGGCTGGTCATGGCTCACATCAACACCATTATCCCAGAAACCCTAGACCCACTCCAATTTGCATACCGCCCCAACAGATGATGCTATCTCTATTGCACTCCACACTGCCCTTTCCCACCTGGACCTCTTAACAGCTTCTACAGCCAAGCCATAAGACTCCTGAACAGCTAATCAAATGGCTACCCCCCCCCCCCCACCCCTCTTTTTACGCTGCTGCTACTCTCTGTTAATTATCTATGCATAGTCACTTTACCTCCACCACATGTACATATTACCTCGACTAACCTGTGCACCCCACACATTGACTCTGTACCGGTACCCTCTTTATATAGCCTCCTTGTTATTTTACTGCTGCTCTTTAATTATTTGTTATTTTTCTATTTTTCTTATGATTATTTTTTACTTATCTATTTTTGACTTATTTTTCTTAAAACTGCATTGTTGGTTAAGGGCTTGTAAGTAAGCATTTCACTGTTGTATTCGGCGCATGTGACAAATACAATTTGATTTGATTTGTTTATAGTTTTGTTCAGTATAGAATTTATCTGAATTAATTTTCCAGAAATATTTTCACCAGCTCCATGTATTCTCAAATTGATAACAAGTGAGGGAACACCGGCTGTGTTGCTCCCCCGCGCTAAGGCAGCACTACATCCCTGTTCAATTAGCAAGTGGCTGAAACGATGTCACTGGAGAAAGCATCCGAGCGAACAGCGCCCCTCTGTGTAACTATATGTATACCATGTATCTGATGCTGTCTGGCCAAAAATAAGTATGACATGCCAGACAGCATTAGATACATGGGCTACCAAGCTGGTCTCAGAGCATTTCGTATTATTTTGTTCCTAAATCCGAGACACTCCATTTTTTGTATGATATGTTACGTTTCGTATGGAATAATTTTCATTTACTATGTTGCGTCTAGTCTATCAGACCAGGCTGGGGCTACACATACTGTTTCGCTCACTCAGATGCTTCTGAGATTGATACGTCTTTCTGTCGGCGCGCATCTCGGTCAAATAAATTATCAATATTTAAATATTTTATCTGGATGGGCAAGGAGGTACGGTAGGGCGGCCCAGGCCCCCTAAGCCCGCCCATAATGCCGACCTTGCTAGTGAGCCTAAAGTGATCATACCCTATATAAATTAATAATGGTCTACTGTTAAGGACTGTTACACAAAATAAACATTACTTAAACAAACGCATGCACCTGATTTAGAAATACCATGACAGAACAACTATTGTATACATAGACCATTACACACTATATCGAACCATCCATGGGTCCACTGATCAACAATCTTTTCATCAACAATTTTTGTCAAACCAGACTAAGCGCACGCAAGATGCGCCCAATTGGATGGGAAATAGCCTATACTTGTGTACCTATTCTTAAACATAAATAGGCTACAGCATTTTGTCAAATGGCTCACCTACACCTTATTTTACTTTAAATGGTTTCTCTTGGCTATTTTCGTTTCACTTACCCATGTCGAGAGGCCATGTCCCAGGTAAATAAGGAACTTTGGTGATGTGAAGAACTCTTGGACAGATTCTGCAAGGAAAAGTATGTTTACGATTCGTTGTAATTGATATCATATGGCCACCTGTGTGGTCAATAGATCGGCAGCCATAATTTCTTGATCAAATATTCCATTCGAATGAGTCCTTGTAAAATAACTGAAAACATAAAATGTACCTACCACAGCAACGTTTCTTAGATCCAGCGTTATCCATTGTAATATTTTGGTCGAAATAATTAGGTCAATATTTATTTCCCTTTGTAAAACAAGGCTATCGATGCGGGAGACCCTCTGTGCATTAAATGTTCGGCAAACGCACGCTAAAGCTCCCCTTTCTCCTTTCCAAACTTAGCTATCACTGTAGCTGAAGTTGGAAAGATATATCTTAGCCGAAAATCCTTGTTAGTTCAAATGCAAAACAATAAAATCTCCTGAACAGCTCCAGCAGCCTTCTCTCGTCTTTTCTGCACTGCCAACCGTGTCTATGTCACTGGTCAATATACAGTAGCCCGAAGGATACGTCACAGTCACGTGACTCGAGCCTCACAGACTATACAGATGCATTCAAAACAAACAAAACAAAGCCCTTGTGGCCAACTATTATTTACTATGCATTGTTGCAATAGATCTGACATTATCCATGGTTTTGGTGGTTGTTAGAATGTTATTCATTCTATAATAACTGCTTATATCGGGAGGGGAGGGGAGGGGGGGGGGGGGGGGGGGGGGTGATACAGAAGTATAGTTCCAGGTAGTTAGTGACTATGTATGTAATGTTTTTATTTATGTATTGCAGGGGCAAGTGTTACTGATGTGGACTACCCCAGATAAATGAATAAAGTTAAATGCACAGTAGGCTACAATGTATCTATGTGTTTACCTGTCAGGAAGAAAACAGACAAAAAGATGATGAACAATCAATTGCATCCTCATGACTAACATAAGCCTAAAGTGACAGTTGTCATGTTGTGTAGCATATGTAAGTAGTTTATATGGAGTGTTAAAAACAGCCCTGCATGTTTCTGTTCTATGCATGTATGCGTATAAAGTTGGTCAGTATGTAAAAGCAGCAATAGTGGCCTAGACAGAACCTATATTCACTCCAAAAACACTATCACCTTTTGTCCAGGCAATCTCAAAGTCACAAAATGATGATTTTAGTCAAGATGCCATATTCTGTGGGGTTATTCTGCAGTCTATGGTCATAAACTGATTATATTGTCAAGATTTCCTGGAAACCACATTGCTGATAAGCACTAGCCAATCACAGGGATAGAGGGTAATCAATCCAGACCCTTTCATCTTCGAGAAGAGTTCAGAAATACGCTGAGTGGCAGATCTGTCGTCCCACAGTCTTCTGTTTTATGATTGATTTCCTACTTGGAAAGAAGTGGAGGGCTCTCAACCAATGTGAGTCGCGGTCCAACCCAAAACATTTTTATTTCAATGATTTTCTATTTGGAAAAGGATTCAGCTCCGGATGGCTTATCTCCACCTTAAGACTGAATCCCATTATAGTCTAGTTGAATTGAAAAAAAATAAACATGCATTATGCCTACTGTAAATTATTGATGTACTATTGTATGTGAAAATACTTCAAGAAGTTGAGTTTTGAGTTGTAGAAAACGTTGAGGCTGGTCAGTATATACAGTGGCTTGCGAAAGTATTCACCCCCCTTGGCATTTTTCCGATTTTGTTGCCTTACAACCTGGAATTAAAATTGATTTTTGGGGGGTTTGTATCATTTGATTTACACAACATGCCTACCACTTTGAAGATGCATTTTTTTTTTATTGTGAAACAAACAAGAAATAAGATTTAAAAAACAGAAAACTTGAGCGTGCATAACTATTCACCCCCCCAAAGTCAATACTTTGTAGAGCCACCTTTTGCAGCAATTACAGCTGCAAGTCTCTTGGTGTATATCTCTATAAGCTTGGCACATCTAGCCACTAGTTTCCCAGTCCCTGCCGATGAAAAACATCCCCACAGCATGATGCTGCCACCACCATGCTTCACTGTGGGGATGGTGTTCTCGTCGTGATGAGAGGTGTTGGGTTTGCGCCAGACATAGCATTTTCCTTGATGGCCAAAAAGCTCAATTTTAGTCTCATCTGACCAGAGTATGTTCTTCCATATGTTTGGGGAGTCTCCCACATGGCTTTTGGCGAACACCAAACGTGTTTGCTTATTTTTTTCTTTAAGCAATGTCTTTTTTCTGGCCACGCTTCCGTAAAGCCCAGCTCTGTGGAGTGTACGGCTTAAAGTGGTCCTATCGACAGATACTACAATCTCTGCTGTGGAGCTTTGTAGCTCCTTCAGGGTTATCTTTGGTCTCTTTGTTACCTTTGATGAATGCCCTCCTTGCCTGGTCCGTGAGTTTTGGTGGGCGGCCCTCTCTTGGCAGGTTTGTTGTGGTGCCATGTTCTTTCCATTTTTTAATAATGGATTTAATGGTGCTCCGTGGAATGTTCAAGTTTCGGATATTTTTTTATAACTCAACCCTGATCTGTACTTCTCCACAACTTTGTCCCTGAGCTGTTTGGAGAGCTCCTTGGTCTTCATGGTGCCGCTTGCTTGGTGGTGCCCCTTGCTTAGTGGTGTTGAAGACTGGGGCCTTTCCGAACAGGTGTATATATACTGAGATCATGTGACAGGTCATGTGACAATTAGATTGCACGCAGGTGGACTTTATTGAACTAATTATGTGACTTCTGAAGGTAATTGGTTGCACCAGATCTTATTTAGGGGCTTCATAGCAAAGGGGGTGAATACATATGCACGCACCACTTTTCCGTTATTAATTTTTTAGCATTTTTTTAAACAAGTAATTTTTTTCATTTCACTTCACCAATGTGGACTATTTGGTGTATGTCCATTACATGAAATCCAAATAAAAATCCATTTAAAATCCAGGTTGTAATGCAACAAAATAGGAAAAACGCCAAGGGGGATGAATACTTTTGCAAGGCACTATACATCCTCAGTATGCATAAACGTATACATACTCGGGCTTTTTCTGTGACAATAGTTTCTTGTACTGTATCTATTTTTTTTACCTATATATGTAGTTCTACTGCTTGAGCTCCTGGTCCTCTTATAGAATATTAGCTCAAATGTATTTTGGAGCTCCTGCACCAAATACAAACAGTACCGGCATCCAAAATGAGTACCCGCCACCTATTTCAGTCCAAGTCAAGCACTGTGTATTTGTGACAGCCAGACTGTGCCAAACCATAAGAAACAAAGTGTGGCTGTCTCCCAATACTCTGTACATTTTGCAACACTGGCTATAAGTATGACGTGAACTCCATTATATACAGTCCAAAAGTCCATATGCTTTGGTCATAAAGTTTGCACAACATCGTTTTGGATCACCCTACATCATTTGAACTTATGGGTTTTTATATCGTCGTGCCTGCATAGAAATACAAAGTAATTTGTGGCACATTTCTGCATGATTGGGTGGACTGTTTCGGCATTCAACATTCAAACTGTTTGGCAAGACAGCAACAAGGGAGTTGGCAAAAGTCATATTGTAATATCACCGACATACAATCTCCAAAAGTTCTGAATAATCCTATAGTTTGGTCATATTGTTGTTTTGGTGTGATAATGTGTTACTACAAAGATATTTGGAAAAATGGCTGCTGTTTTATTGTCCCTAATAAGATCCAGATATATTGTCTATGAAATAGATCTGAGTGGAACATTTGCTGTGGTTTTTACAGGAGGAGTTGAAGTCAAAGGAATCAATGACTATGCAATTGTTTGTGCTTCACATTGTGTATCCTCTTAGTATTCCTGGCAGTCAGGTTTTACTCCACATACAGTACATCAGTCTACTTGTAAATACAACACCCAGTGTGTATATGGATGTAGTATAATGCTAATTTCATTTTCCTGATGCTGACCTGCTTTCTTTATAATTATGGCCCACAATGATGGCCTACTTTCTGAAAACAGCCCAATTCTCCTTGATGTTTTAATATGTAACTCTAATAGTATTCTTTGTAATTAAGAAAATCATGATCTCCTCTTATTTTCTTCAATAGTTACAGTATACAATGATACAAAACATTTGAGAGTCAGTTTATCAGTAATATCTTCCTCTCAACTTTCCTTAAAAAGATGGCCTCCCTATCTCTCTTGCCATACTGTATACAATAACATACTTGGTTTTATCACATTTAGTAGCATGAGTAACATAACATTGTTTTTTCAGAAAGCTTCAAGTTTTCAATATAAGGTATTTATGGTCAAACACTTGGTTACATCTTTGACCACAAGTAACAAGTACGCTGCTCAGTCTCATTGTGTGGGGTATATAGGACTCCAACCTCACACTGTGTTTACAAGCAATTACTTGTGTGGTCACAGTGGGCATCCCTCACATAGTTTGATCTACTCATGGTTAAGTCAGAAGGGGGAGAGATTTTACCTGGCCCTATTGAAGCGGTAAAAACATCTGACCTAGCCTTATTAGTGGGCTGTTATTGTCAGCTGGCTGAGGTGTATTTGATCAGTGGTCAGGCTTTTGCTGTGTCATTTTGTGGTCGCATGACTTGGAGGTACACCTCGCTGAGATCTTCTCCCAGGCTAGCAGTGGAACAACATCTCTGTTTACATCTAAATTTACACCCCTGGCAGGAACACAAAGAAATGATGACTTGTGAGTGTCTTCAATTGTTCTGCTTCATACTTCACAATCCACTCAGAGCAGGTTATTGTGACAAGAAAGAGTGACGTCAATATATTAATAAGCAAACTTTATTTTTTTCAATTTTCCCTCCCTCTCTTCATGTCTAAATGTTTGTAATTGGTGACCCGGGTAATGCATGTCTTATTCATTGCAGCCCTCGCTGTATAGTTCTATCCTTCCATCTGTTTTGAGTTGCTGAAGTTACATCTTAATATTTTACACCTATTCCACCATTTATGTTGGTTGAATGATGTGATCAGACAGCACTTGGAGTTAAACAGACAAGTCATCCTAACCTAACCTCTAATATAGGATATCTCCCCGGGAAATACAAAAACATACAAAAACATCAGAGTTCATCTGGCAGCAGACAAGTGACGCCAAACTGTTTGTCTGTCACATTACTGGCAGCTGAGAGTGTGGGTTGTGTGCAGGGGCGGACTGGCCATCTGGCATGTCGGGCAAATGCCAGATGGGCCTATCTAAATGGTGTTTGTTTTTTTGCACAAAATTATCTGGCTAATAATGGGAGCCTCAAAGAAAATAAATTGCCAGTGTGGGGGCATTGAGAAACAAAATGGGCCGGTATGGGGGCCTCAAGGAAAATAATGGGCTGGTGTATTAGAAATGCAAGGGCCAATTTTTGGTCCCAGTCCACCCCTGGTTGCTTGCCTGACCTCTCATGCTTTTACATGTGGATCAAAATTAACATTTGTCTGTAAGTAGAGCAAACAATCACAATCAGCCATTTTTGAGTAAGCAGCACAGCAAAAGCAGACCACATATTGCTGTTTGCACATAAGTTGACTTTGAACTAAGGGACCATTTACTTTAGTAAAATATGTCTAGTGAGATCTACAACTGCGAAAATAAATGAAACAGTTGAGTAAATGAGGGACACAAAGTATATTGAAAGCAGGTGCTTCCACACAGGTGTGGTTCCTGAGTTAATTAATATCCCATCATGCTTAGGGTCATGTATAAAATGCCCAGTTGCCCGTTATTTTGGCTACCATGGCTAAAAGAAGAGATTTCAGTGACTTTGAAAGAGGGGTCTCAAGGAGCATACAGGATTTAAAGGGTGTGTGTGCATTAGTGGTGCACGGGTCAACTGTTTGTTCACCCGTACCTGCCCGCAATTATTAATAACCCCAAAATTGCTAATAACCTATCCACAACCGCCCGACTATATGTGATTAAATTAAAATCTGAGGCCCGCACCCGACCCTAAACAACTAATATAGGAAATGGCTGTAGGCTACAGTCAGAGACGGCGGAACAATTTTTTTTGCCTGATTTAGATGTTTCTGCTTATAATTCCCTACATTTTGGTAGGCGATTTGTTAGTCAACTTGTCTAATTAGATACATGCAACTTCTCTTCTGTCATTATATGTTGCCCTAGAAGACTAAATAAACCCATGCTCACCAGGATAATGCTTTAAATCGATAGAATGAATGCTTCAATCTAGTTGATATCGGTAAAAAAAATTCTGTCATCTCTGCTTATTTTCGCGGTGGGAAGACGTTTAGGGACCGGGGAGAAAATGCAATAACAAAGAAAACGGGAACGATTTTCTGTGCAAAACTTAAAAATGTCCAGTTTGACCGCTTGTAAGGAAATGGAATGCTGTGAAAATGACCCAACATGTTTTCGGATTTCAGTCCGGCTTGGATGCATATTTTATGTCGTTGAAATACAATGCCTTCTGAAAGTATTCACATCCCTTTACTTTTTCCACATTTTGTTGTGTTATAGACTGAATTTAAAATGGATGAAATTGAGATTTTTTTGTCACTGGCCTACACACAATACCCCATAATGTCAAAGTGGAATTATATTTTTCAATTTCTTTTAAAAATGTATTACAAATGAAAAGCTCAAATGTCTTGAGTCAATAAGTATTCAACCCCTTTGTTATGGCAAGCCTAAATACGTTCAGGAGTAAACATTTGCTTAAGAAGTCACATAATAAGTTGCATGAACTCAGTAATAGTGGTTAAGATGATTTTTGAATGACTACCTCATCTCTGTACCCCACATATACAATTCTCTGTATGGTCCCTCAGTCGAGCAGTGAATTTCAAACACAGATTGAACCACAAAGACCAGGGAGGTTTTCCAGTGCCTCACAAAGAAGGACATAATATTCGTAGATGGGTAAAAATTCAAAAGGTTGACATTGAATTTCCCTTTGAGAATGGTGAAGTTATAAATTACACTTGGGTGGCGTATCAATACATCCAGTCACTACAAAGATACAGGCGTCCCTCCTAACTCAGTTGCCGGAGAGGAAGGAAACCGCTCAGGGATTTCAGTTAGAGTTTAATGGCTGTGATAGCAGAAAACTGAGGATGGATCAACAACATTGTAGTTACTCCACAATACTAACCTAATTGACAGAGTGAAAATAAGGAAGCCTGTACAGAATACAAATATTCCAAAACATGCATCCTGTTTGCAACAAGCCACTAATGTAATACTGCAAGAAATGTGGCAAAGCAATTAACTTTTTGTCCTGAATACAAAGTTTTATGTTCAGGGCAAATCCAATACAACACATTATGGAGTACCACTCTCCATATTTTTAAGCATAGTGGTGGCTGCATCATGTTATGGGTATGCTTGTCATCATTAAGGACTGGGGAGTTTTTCAGTATAAAAAATAAATGGAATGGAGCTAAGCACAGGCAAAATCCTAGAGGAAAACCTGGTTCAGTCTGCTTTCCACCAGACACTGGGAGAAGAATTCACCTTTCAGCAGGACAATAACCTAAAACACAAGGCCGAATCTACACTGGAGTTGCTTACCAAGATGACAGGTAATATTCCTGAGTGGCCGAGTTACAGTTTTAACTTAAATCTACTTGAAAATCTATGGCAACTCCTGAAAATGGCTGTCTAGCAATGATCAACAACCAATTTGACAGAGCTTGAAGAATTTTGAAAATAATAAATGGCCAAATGTTGCACAATCCAGGTGTGCAAAGCTCTTAGAGACTTACCCATAAAGACTCATAGCTGTAATCACTGCGAAAGGTGCTTCTACAAAGCATTGACTCACGGGTGTGAATAATTACGTAAATTAGATATTTCTGTATTAAATGTTCAATACATTTGCAAATAATTTTCATTTTCAATCAGTTTAAAAACATGTTTTCACTTTGTCATTATGGGGTATTGTGTGATTAAAAACAGGTGAGGGAAAAAAATCAATTTAATCCATTTTGAATTTAGTCTAACACAAGAAAATGTGTTTCTGACTGCGCATTCGCATTCTCTCAAGATGCTGAAGGAAAGTGTAGTAGATTGGCATAATATATGGTTAATTGACACCACCTTGTGGTACCAATGTGTAGTGTCATTTGTGACCGGATATTCCTTGTATGCAGTGCACTGAATTTGATCTTGACATTTGATCTCTGTGGGACGTGTTGTTGTGTCTGGACTGGATGCACTAGAGATAAGGACAATGGCGTCCCTTCAGAGGGCAAGAACAAGATGTATGTCAGGAGAAGTGCAGTATTATCATAAGGAGACGTATACTTGGAATACGGAGGAGGAATGGAGGGAAAAAGAGATGCAGATGATGTTGAAGAGAGAGAGGGAGGAAGAGGGTGAGTTTGAATCTGTTAGAAATTGTGAAAAAAAGGGAGATGGTTTGTTAAGGAAGAATGGTAGAAAGTAAGCAGAGTGAGCTGTACGCCGGATTGAAGACAGGAGGAAAAATGGAAGTGAGTCAGGCCGAAGTATCTGAGGGGATAGGTGTGGTGAAGTTCTCAGAGCCTGAGGCTTGCACCGAGGGTCAGGAAGAAGATGAGTCTGACAGTAGGAGTGACATTTTTTGAAAAAGTGGACCCTTGCCTTTTGGCTGATCCATTTGTGGTTTCAGGATGTGTGAAAACAGAGTTGGGTGCTGTGGAATCGGTGAAGGTAACCAGAAGTGGTCTGGTGATAATTGTTTGTGTTTCTGCTGGTCAGAGGGAGCAGGTGCCCTGCATTAAACAAATGGGGACAAGAGATGTGAATTGTTTTGCTCTCAAGAAAAGGGCGCCATTGAAAGGTGTTTGTATCATTTGATTTACACAACATGCCTACCACTTTGAAGATGCAAAATATTTTTCATTGTGAAACAGAGAAGAAATAAGACAAAAAAACTGACCTGTTTGGAGAGCTCCTTGGTCTTCATGGTGCCGCTTGCTTGGTGGTGCCCCTTCCTTAGTGGTGTTGCAGACTCTGGGGCCTTTCAGAACAGGTGTATATATACTGAGATCATATGGCACTTAGATTGCACACAGGTGGACTTTTGAAGGTAATTGGTTGCACCAGATCTTATTTAGGGGCTTCACAGCAAAGGGGGTGAATACATATGCACACACCACTTTTTTTTATTTTATTTTTTTTATTTCACTTCACCATTTTGTATTTTTGTGTATGTCCATTATATGAAATCCAAATAAAAATCAATTTAAATTACAGGTTGTAATGCAACAAAATAGGAAAAACGCCAAGGGGGATGAATACTTTTGCAAGGCACTGTAACTCTAATGAACTTATCCTCTGCACCAGAGGTAACTTTGGGTCTTCCATTCCTGTGGCGGTCCTCATGAGAGCCAGTTTCATCATAGCGCTTGATGGTTTTTGCGACTGCACTTGATGAAACTTTCATGCCATAATATGGACTTGGTCTTTTACCAAATAGGGCTATCTTCTGTATACCCCCCCCCTACCTTGTCACAGCACAACTGATTTGGCTCAAACGCATTAAGAAGGAAAGAAATTCCACAAATTAACTTTTATCAAGGCACACCTGTTAATTGAAATTCATTCCAGGTGACTGGTTGAGAGAATGCCAAGAGTGTGCAAAGCTGTCATCAAGGCAAAGGGTGGCTATTTGAAGAATCTCAAATATAAAATATATTCTGATTTGTTTAACACTTTTTTGGTTACTACAGGATTCCATATGTATTATTTCATAGTTTTGATGTCTTCACCATTATTCTACAATGTAGAAAATAGTAAAAATAAAGAAAAACACTGGAATGAGTAGGTGTGTCCAAACTTTTGACTGGTACTGTTCATCTATGGAGGAGCGATGTCAGAGCGGCATGGACTAAGATACAGTAGAATAGTATAGAATACAGTATATACATATGAGATGAGTAATGCAAGATATGTAAACATTATTAAAGTGACTAGTGTTCCATTTCTTAAAGTGGCCAGTGATTTCTAGTCTGTCTATAGGCAGCAGCCTTTAATGTGCTAGTGATGGCTGTTTAACAGTCTGATGGCCTTGAGATAGAAGCTGTTTTTCAGTCTCTCGGTACCAGCTTTGATGCACCTGTACTGACCTCGGCTTCTGGATGATAGCGGGGTGAACAGAGAGTGGCTCGGGTGGTTGATGATCTTTTTGGCCTTCCTGTGACATCGGTGCTGTAGGTGTCCTGGAGGGCGGGTAGTTTGCCCCCGGTAATGCGTTGGGCAGACCGCAACACCCTTTGGAGAGCCTTGCGGTTGCGGGCGGTGCAGTTGCCATACCAGGCGGTGATACAGCCCGACAGGATGCTCTCAATTGTGCATCTGTAAAAGTTTGTGAGGGTTTTATGTGCCAAGCCAAATTTCTTTAGCCTCCTGAGGTTGAAGAGGCTCTGTTGTGCCTTCTTCACCACACTGTCTGTGTGGGTGGTCCATTTCAGTTTGTCAGTGATGTGTACGCCAAGGAACTTCATGGGTGAACAGGGAGTACAGGAGTGGGCTGAGCACGCATCCTTGTGGGGCCCCAGTGTTGGGTGAACAGGGAGTACAGGAGTGGGCTGAGCACGCATCCTTGTGGGGCCCCAGTTTTGAGGATCAGCGAAGTGGAGGTGTTGTTTCTTACCTTCATCACCTGGGGGCGGCCCGTCGGGATGTCCAGGACCCAGTTGCACAGGGCGGGGTTCAGACCCAGGGCCTCGAACTTAATGATGAGCTTGGAGGGTACTATGGTGTTGAATGCTGAGCTATAGTCAATGAACAGCATTCTTACAAAGGTATTCCTATCAGATCAGCTCTGAAAAAGATATGTGAAAAGATCGGATGTGATGGGTCAAAAGACCAATTAGTGGAAAAAAAGAAATTGTGCTGCCTGTCTAAACGCATCCTTAGTTAATTTGCCTTTTCTCAATTGTATTTGCTGAACTACATCCTCTCTGGCCTCCTTTTGAAATAGGTCAAAGGTAATCGAGGAGAGGGAAAGTGGACAAAAATGCACTTGAATGAAATGACTCCTCCAACCGTGCATCATCAGGTAAATGACGTTTACAGGGTGGAATCACAAAATAAATGTATACATTTATAAAAACAAATATAGCTAGTTGTGCAAGACATTTTATAGATAAAAGGATATGGTTTTAAATGTTTGCAAGCTTTTCTTCTTCGAGAAAACAATAGTGATAGATTTCAAATCTCTTCCACGAATGACTCAGGTAGGATACACTTGTGCTTCCTCGCCAAAAGGAGGGGATGAGTTTCTTCCGTTTGCCTGCTAACGAATTGACACTCCTGGACCACTCGACCACTTACAGGTTTCTGGGTCGCGGAGGACAGACTTTGGCCATTGGCCTTTTATCAATTAGATTTCTCTATTCCTCTCTCTCCCCCTTTTGAAAAAAGTCAAAGGTAATCGAGGAGAATGAAGGTGGAAGGAAATGCGCTTGTTTGAAATTAGATGGTCCTTCTCCACTCACGCATCATTAGGCAAATTACATTTACAGGGGTGGATTCCAAAATAAATGTGTAAAGTGATCAAAACAAATTAAGTTAGTTGTGCAAGACATTTTATAGATAAAACAATAAGTAGCATATTGTTTTTAAACGTGTGCATGTTTTTCTCCTCTGACAAAACAAAAGCTGATTCAAAGTGAGTGTGGCAGATTTAAAACCTCTTCCGCGGTATGATACACATAAATATCCTCGATGAAACGTGGCTATGGAGGAGGGAAGGACACTCTTCCGTTTGCCTACTAATGAAATGACACACTCCTTGACCACTTACTGGTTTCCGGGTCACGGAGGAGAGGACGGAGTATGGTCTTTTGCCCAAACGAGAATCTCCCATAGACTTCCATTGAAACAGAAAAAAAGAGGGTGTGGTATGTCTCGCTTCCTCTTCCGTCTCTGACGCTTGTACTAGATTCCACCAGCTTCTATAGCCACATAGCTACAAATTATTTTCTTAATTTAAGGTTAGGGTTAGGCATACGTTTAGTAGTGTGGTTAAGGTTATAATACAATTTTAAGAAGATAAATAGCAGAAATGGGCGGGGTTTATGACTTTGTGGCTATAGAAGCCACTGAGGTATAATAAGAACTGGAGACTTCTTCCAAGATGTCCGCGTATTGTTTTCAAGGTAATCTACTCATGTTTGCATAGGTCAATTCATGGACCTTCTATATCGGGTTGCATCCGGTTTATACGGACCAACATCACATGCGCACTAGCATTCAGTGCGCACAGGAAGCAACAACATCATCATGTCATCCAAAAACGTCAGACATTGGATGAATATAAAATGTTAATGGACGTGTTCGAGAGGATCAAAACCACAATGTATCATGGGTAAATTGTGACTGACTGATCTACAAATAATAATGAGTAGTTATTTATGATGCAAGGTGATTTGTAGATCAGTCTGCAGTCGCAGTCGTTTTGATGCTCTTGAACACAGCCATTATCTTCAGCTGTGAGTGATGAAAAAATTAATGTAAAAAATTGGCCTCAGCAACAGTTATTTGAATAATTCAATGGATGTTTTGTGCACAAAAGGTGATGACTAAAGTGTCTTATTAGGATTTTTCAAATCTGACTTCGCTATGTGGCTGTGTATGGAAATGGTCTCTCTGTGCAGGGCTCCAGTTAAACTGTAGTACCAAAGCAAGACTGTAGGAGCAGTTGAAACCGTGCTCTTAGACCGGAACTCTGGCCCCTTCATAGAAGCTAGTGACGTCGCGTGTACTTCGGTCATGGCTAGACGGGATCCAGCTTTTGTCAAATTAATGTAAAAAATAGACAATTTTTTGCTGTTGCATGCAAGCCATCCCTAACCCTTTTTCCTAATCTTAACCTGCTACGACCGTGTACTTATTGTATTTGTGAGAAGCCTTGTCACATAAACAATTCCTCCATGAAACCTCAAATAACATTCTAATGTAGGTGCAGTTTCATTTTTCCGATTTGAGAAATATTAAGAAAATTGTAAAGGTTTTGTCGATATCAAAGGATTGTTTTAATTTAAATCAGTACATTTTATTTATCTAGGAAACAAAACCGTGGGTGGCTATGAAGAGTGATAGCCTTTGTTTCAGGGGGATATTATATGCAGTCGGACATCAACAAGCATGGATGGAAAGGGAGAGCTAGCTCCACGTATCTGAATGAAATCGGTCACTTCTTACACTTCTAATCAAAGCTGGTCAACAAGGTAAATTGAATTCATCGATCATTATGCGGTAATGTTAAGTATACACTGACAGTATTTTTTTCCCGCATGCTCTGAAACAACCTCACATATCTGCGCCACCGCATCCAATGTTTATCTTCTTGTTGTAAACATTTTGTCTGGATCCGAGTTGTGTTTCGTCCTGATTTTTAACAGAGGTACTTTGAAATGGAGCCACAGCCCAAACGCAGGAAAGAATCTGAGTGTGACTTCGACTCCTGGGTTGCTTACCCTGTGCTGTCCAACGAGCAGTCACAAGACACTGAGCTAATCGAGGCCTTTGCAGCTCCCATCATCAACAAGAAAGAAACCTCTCGTTTGATAAAGGAGTTGGCCAAAGTATACCCATTACCTGGACTTCTGCACATCAAGAGAGTACGGTCATGCAAGGATAAGGGCAGCCCTCACCCTCTGGAGGTCATTGTATGCCTAGCCAGTGATGCACCAGTCATTGACCACAGTAAGGACATGCACATATCTGATCTGTCGTCCTCAGGTAGATTAAACTGTGAAGGTCTAGGGGACCCTTTCCTGGTCAAGATACCAGCATGCCCTCCTTTGACCAGACCTCAGTTTGAGCAGGCCAGCAAACACTGGCCCACCTCCTTTCACGAGGACAAACAGGTGACTGTGGCCCTGAAGGGCCAGCTGTTCACCTCCTCTCAGAAAGCGAAGATGCAGGAGTACATGATGGCTGCTGTGGCTGCAGCCAGAGCGGGGCAGCAGAGTGGCATGGAGGCTGTGGGGGCTGCAGTCGTTGACCCAGAGGCAGAGAGGATCCTCGCTGTGGGACATGACTGCCGGAAAGGCGGTCACCCACTTCATCACGCCATCATGGTCTGCATTGACCTTGTGGCACGTGGGCAGGGTGGTGGGGCCTACACATACGATAAGTACCCTGCATGCCAGTCTGTTTTGCCCTATTCCTCACCCTCTCAAAAACAGGGTGCCAGCCCCATGACAACCTGTGGGGTCGTGCAGAACGGGGATAGTGCAGAGGAGAGCGGTCAGCCATACATCTGCACCGGGTACGACCTGTACGTTACTCGAGAGCCTTGTGTTATGTGTGCCATGGCGCTAGTCCATTCTAGGATAGGCAGAGTCTTCTATGGAACAGCCTCTACCGATGGGGCATTTGGGACTAAATATAAAATCCATGCTCAAAAAGATCTGAATCACCGCTTTGAAGTTTTCAAAGGAGTCTTGGGCCAACAGTGTGAAGACCTTAACAGGCCAGTACCCTATATCAAAATGAATTCTTAAAGGTTCACATAATTGTTACAGGAATGCTAGACCTTTATAATTGGATTAGTCTCGTGTCAGACTACTAGGTACAAGCGGTTGATGAACGAGACTAGATCAAGGTGTGACAATTACATAATTTTACTTCTGGAAGATTTTGGGTTACATAAACATTGTTTTACTTTGTTACTGTGTCAAATTAAATGCAATAAAGTTTTTGCCACTGTGACATCAAGCATTCACAGCTTGTTTTATGCTCATCCTCAGTGCATGTCAATATGGTTCCCATCCATTTCAGCCAGTTAAGACATACATGCTGCTTTAAGGGCATAAATGTTTTAATGATGTTAGGTACAAGGGCTGACAAAGCTCAGAGAATACCGTGGAAAAACAGGACTAGCTGCCTTGGTAGTAGCCTCCAGGAGATATTCATATACTAAACAAGTACAGCTACATGAATATACCGGTAACTGCCAAAATAAAGGAAACACAGGGTGTCTCTTAAAAGGTCGTTGGGACATCATGAGCAGCAGGAACAGCTTCAATAGGGCTCTTTCCACAGCCCCGTGTAGCTCAGTTGGTAGAGCATGGCGCTTGCAACGCCAGGGTTGTGGGTTCGATTCCCACGGGGGCCCAGTATGAAAAAAATACAAAATGTATGCACTCACTAACTAAGTCTCTGCTAAATGACTAAAATGTAAGTGTAAATTGTTATGGTTCCGGAACTGACACAGCAATTTATTTTTAGCATGCTAATTTCAAAAAGTGCTGGTCAAGTGGAATAGGTTCAAAAATCTCCGGGGTGGACAATTAGTTCAAAAGATTAGAAAGCGCTTAAAAAAAAAAAGTGATATGAAAAGTCAAGGGTACAAGACTGTGTACATACCAGAGTTAGGGGGCTAACAAACTACTCATCCCATACAGCATTGCGGTCTGTATCGTCTAATCGGAGCAGATAAAATTCACATGACCCCTGGAAATTTGGAGAGAAAAAATGCCTGTTGGGCGAGGTGTTTCAATTTCTGTTAACTGAGTTGCCATACACAGCACTAAAATAAACCATGAGATCTGTTAGCAAACACATGGCACTCGATAGCATAATAACAGGAACGTAATTTGTTTGTCGCATTATACTCTCCCGTGGGCAGATCACGCAGTTGTCCAAACTACGTGAGGTTTTACCTCTGGATTAACCGACATTTGTCGCGTTAGAACAGACCCAGGGTCTGTTTCTGTGGCGGCAGAAACGCAAAGGCTCATGGTTATTGTTGTTTTTGATGCCCTTTGAAACCAGGAACTGACATAAAAGCACAACTTCAAACAGTTTGAAACATTCATAACCGATGGACACTACATCAACATACGAATTGTTATGCAATCTCAGGTGTAAATATAACATCTACATTGCACAGTAATATCGCTAATATTTAATATCACCACAGGTAACGAGGATTGAGAAGCCACTTCCGGTGTCTGGAACTTTATTAGAGGGATGTGACGCCATTCTTCCCGAGAAATTCCATAATTTGGTGTTTTGGTGGTGGAAAATGCTGTCTCAGGCGCCATAAGTGTTCAATTGAGTTGAGCGCTGGTGAGACACACATACTTTAAACCACCTATGCTCCTTTGAGACCCCTCTTTCAAAGTCGCTGATCTCTTCTAGCCATGGTAGCTGAAATAATGGGCAACTGGGCATTTTATATGACCTTAAGCATGATGAGATGTTAATTGCTTAATTAACTCAGGAACCTCACCTGTGCAGAAGCACCTGCTTTCAATATACTTTGTATCCCTCATTTACTCAAGTGTTTCCTTTATTTTGGCAGTTGTGTAGGAACATAGGCATACCATAGACCTGTCTCAGTAAACAATTATCTGAAAACACTTAACATCTTATGACAAATCATCTGATCTTCACATAAGAATCAAGACGTGAACCTGTACAGAAAAACTATTTACACTGCAAAAATGCCTGCCCTATATGATTGAGTAACAATGAGAAATGATTCATATACAAAGGAAATCATGCAAAATTAGTATTTCATATTCTTCAGGGGCCTCATAAGTGTTGCATACGCACAAAATATGCCCCAAACATGCGTGCGCCAGTATTCACACTAAAGTTGCCATTAATAAAAACTGATGTGAGAATGTGCTTATCCTCCCACAAACTTTAGACCAGGGGTGTCAAACATATAACCCACGGAGCTGGTTTGAGTAAAAAACAAAAACAAAAAACACTCATACTTTAAAATGACAAACCAAATCTAAACCGTATAAATTATAATGGACCTATATTTATAATAATAAGCCATTTAGCAGAAGCTTTTATCCAAAGCGACTTAGTCATGTGTGCATACATTTTTACGTATGGGTGGTCCCGGGGATCGAACCCACTACCCTGGTGTTACAAGCGCCATGCTCTACCAATTGAGCTACAGAGGACCACACTATTATACAGTTTGACTGTCCAGCTCACTAATCACTGTGCAGTCAATGGACCTACAGTCATACAGTTTCTTGACTGTCCAGCTCGCTAGTAAATCACAAGACAGTTAGGGAGCATTGAAAAATCCCAAAATGATGAATATAGGACTATTTTTTTGCAAATTTTGATGGCAAGGAAATAACATTAGTTCGGCACCCCTGCTTTAGACCAGGCGTATGCACAGTTTCTAGTGGTTGAAGTATTGCATCGTAAGAAGGCAAAAGTAGACTAGTAGTGGCCTTGTGCAGGTAGGCCTAGCTAAATATATTAAGATGAAATCATTTGCCATTAGTGAAAAGAGCGAAAATCTATTTTTGATCTTTGAATTTTAAAATAATTATAGAAATAGATTTCTATTTTCTATTATTTATTTCAATTCCATGATCATTGCAGAATAAAATTCCTCACCTTTTCTGACTGATGGTTTCATACTCGCGAAATAGCCTTTAGGCCTACAAGTTGGGATAGGCTACCATTCATCCCATCTCTCATTTAATTGGACCCACTTCACATTAGTAAATAGATAAGCTATTTTAAGTATTTTGCTCTGTGATTCGTTCTGAAGTGCAGTTTAACGGAAAATCAGAGGGTTCACCTTTTTCCATTGACGTTTGTAGGCTACGTCTGAATACTGTAATGTCAAATTTCTCAAGTAGATATTTCATTTACAGTGCATTTGGAAAGTATTCAGACCCCTTGACTTTTTCCACATTTTGTTACGTTACAGTTACCTCTGCTGCAGAGGATAAGTTCATTAGAGTTACCAGCCTCAGAAATTGCAGCCCAAATAAATGCTTCAGAGTTCAAGTCACAGACACGTCTCAACATCAGCTGTTCAGAGGGGACTGTGTAAATCAGGCCTTCATGGTCGAATTGCTGCAAAGAAACCACTACTAAAGGACACCAATAAGAAGAAGAGACTTGCTTGGGCCAAGAAACACGAGCAATGGACATTAGACCGGTGGAATTTTGTCCAGGCTGTGAAAGGGCTATTTTACTAAGGAGGAGGGTGATGGTGCTGCATCAGATGACATGGCCTCCACAATCCCCCGACCTCAACCCAATTGAGATGGTTTGGGATGAGTCGGACCGCAGAGTTAAGGAAAAGCAGCCAACAAGTGCTCAGCATATGTGGGAACTCCTTCAAGACTGTTGTAAAAGCATTCCAGGTGAAGCTGGTTGAGAGAATGCCAAGAGTGTGCAAAGTTGTCATCAAGGCAAAGGGTGGCTACTTTGAAGAATCTCAAATATAAAACATTTTTTAATTTGTTTAACACTTTCTTTGGTTACTACATGATATCATATGTGCTATTTCATAGTTTTGATGGCTTCACTATTATTCTACAAAGTAGAAAATGGTAAAAACAAATAAAAACCCTTGAATGAGTAGGTGTGTCAACTTTTGACAGGTACTGTGTAAATGTGATGTTTCAGTTTATTTTTTATTCATTTGCAAACATTTCTAAAAACCAGTTTTTTCTTTGTCATTATGGGGTAGTGTGTGTAGACTGAAAAAACTATTTACTCTATTTTAGAATAAGGCTGTAACGTAACAAAATGTGGAAAAAGTCAAGGGGTCTGAGTACTTTCCGAATGCACTGTAAATGAAATATCTACTAGAGAAATCTGTTTACAGGTCCACGACAATTAGCAACGGTCAGATAGCCTATAGCAACTGTAACTGCAAAAGAAAACATTCTGCCAACACCTCCAAAAACATTTGATAAAGTTCACCATTTCTAGATATGGTCTTTGCGTAATTCCAATACTTCCAAAGTAAATAAGGGCGTCATTGTCACCATAAAAGGTAAATGATAGGCGTTTCAGGTGGAGTTATAATGCTTGTTCATGCGCACAGTTTTACGACAGGTCTGATTTATAAGGGGAAACATGCGTATGATTGGCATGTGCCAAGTTTATAAATCTCAATATTTTTGTGCGTGTACAGTCTTCAGAAATGGCGCACGCAGATATTTAGTGTAAATTTTACGCAACGGTTCTAAGGCCCCATTTTTTTTCAGTAATGCGAACATTGACACCCATCGAAAAATTAAGAGTGTGTCAATGAACAATGAACCATAGGCCCTTACTATTATGAAGAAATTATCTTTAAAAATACATCTGGTATTTTCAAGGCTTCTGGTTAAGAACAGAAAAATACATTGTGACAAGGAACGCTGTGTGAAGTGAGGGCAAACAACAATAAACGGAACAGAACAAAAAAAGGCCCCATCTTTGAAACCTGGGCCAGCCCAGGTCTATGCAGGTCAAAAAAATACAACATTAAATATTTACTTAAGTTAGTAATGCACATGGCATTCTCTTCTCTCATTCTCCCACTACAGTTTAACCTGACATATCTAAACAATGAGTGACAATTGCACAAACTGTACAAAACTGCTTAGTACACACTCCAGTGGTACAGAATACATAGGGTTAACTATTCATCTTGCTATGAGGCAATAGCTCCTTTGAGAGTTGGTCACACACCACTGACCCTCTTAACACTCAGATTAATACTTGTTGATACCAAAGATTCGGACTCCGTGTAGTTGTGGCAATTTGGGGATCAGCACGCTCAAAAGGGAGGCAGTGTTTATGACAAAGTGTGTTGTGTCGTACTTTGTGTAGAAGCTTGCAAGAAAATATCTAGGGGGATAAAAAAAAAAAAGTTAGCAAATGTGTCAATTGAAAAATATATGCAGCATGGTCAACCATTAGCATTTATAGGGCCGTTTTCCCAGACACAGATTAAGCCCAGTCCTGGACTAAAACGCATTCTCAATGGAGGATCTCCATTTAAGTGCTTTTTAGTCCAAGACTGGGCTTAATCTTAATGTGTCCAGAAAACCACCTCATACAGTTTACAATTACTTCTGCACTGGATGCTAAATGGGTATCTAAAGCCAATAGACAAAAAATGTAACCTCTTGTTCTAAATGACAGAAGGCGACGTACAAAATGATAGGGGAGATGGTGAAGAATTTTCTGGATGATGTGAACTGCACGCCGTAGTCCAACTGTTCCCAATGTGTCAGGAGCCGGGCTTTGCCTTGGTCTGGGGTCTCAAAAGGAGTGCCTTTCACTGCATGCATGAAGACATACATCCCCTGGAAGACAGACATACATACATACATACATACATACAGGGAATGAGTCCAAGTCTCGATGGTGAGAGACAGTCCACTAAGACAAGGCAAACAAATCTTAAAGTAGCAAATGCTGCCAGGGACTGAGGGTAGATGTGGTAGCACAGCTATGTGTCTTTTTCTTTTGATAAAAGGGAATTCATCTTTATCTTTCCATGGTCCCGTGTGGCTCAGTTGGTAGAGTGTAGCGCTTGCAACGCCAGGGTTGTGGGTTCGATTCCCATGGGGGACCAGTACGGAGAAGAGAAAAAAAAGTCTGCTAAATGACTAAAATGTACAAATGTAATGGACAGAGCTGTGATAGAACCTGAACTGTATTTATGGTAAGAAGCTGAGTGCGTGTGAAAACTGCTGACCAAAGCCTCATAATTACCACAACACAGGACTGATACTTTATTAACTACTAGGTCATAAGTGGGACATGGGAGTTAGTACGTTCTGGGTATTCGCTTCCTTAGTTTCTTTACAACACCTGGCACTGGGGATACGAGGTCATTTGAATGAGAATGCTACATTCTAATAACAATGTCTCTGAAAATGTTCTTGATTTACCAGCTGAACTAGTACTTGCTGGCAAGCAATAAAAGATACAGGAAACCATAAGCTGCTTAACTAAAAATCGCAGGATATTGTGGTCCCCTTTTAATGGCCTTCCTTATCACTGTGATGCAGAAGACTTCACATACAATATGGGGACAACAGCTAAACTTAGTGAGTGATGACATGCCAGTGACCTTGTTCCTTTATTAAAAGGGATTCCACTAGGAACAATGAGGCGCCAGTGCATTGAGGAAGCAGCAATTGTCTAGGCACCAACTTTTTTTTTTTTTTTTTTGCCATGATATGGCTGAAAGTAAGAAGGACAAACTGGTAATAATTAGGGCCAGGACGATACCGCGACACTCGTTAGTATCGTGGCAGGAAACAAAACAAAGCAGATTTAACTTCTTTAGGAAAACAGCCCTAATGTTGGAAACAAACATCATTATGTTGTCATCCAGAGTCACATTTATTTATTTCCCAAGATATAGCACACAATATTTTACATACAGCAGGTTTTTAAAGGACCAAAAGTTTGGTCTGTTTCGTGTTTTAATCGCGATACTGGTATCGTCCCGGCCCAAGTAATAATAGGTAATAAAAACACTCAAAATGGGGTCAACAAATGAATTCATGAGAAGAAAAATGACTTACAAAATTGTGTATAACATTAGTGAGAGTCCACACCACAGGTACACTGAAGAAGGGTATGCTCAAGAGCACAATATGAAGCATTCCAACACCGAGGGCATAGGTCAGCCAGATCCCTCGACTGTTCATGACCCGAGTGTTGGGATTCACCTCACTGTGCGCTACACCAACATTCATTTTGTTTCTGTGAACAAGTGGATTATGAGGATAGTGTTACTGATGAATATGCATTATTCCTTTGAAAACCTAACACCAAAATGAGTAATTCAGAAATTAACCCCAACAAGGAGCCACATGCTCCAGGACTATAAAATAATTACCGCTGCATTGCAATACACAAAGGTCATAGCCTGGAGGTACAAGATCAATTATTACACAAATAAAATTAACATGATCTGCTTATGTAGTACACTTTCACCTTTCTTGCACAACAATACCTCCTGCTGTTGTTTTCAGGCAAATCAAATAAAGCTTTCCACAACATGACATGTGTAATCTATTACCACTTCACCTGTCTGATGATTGAAAATTCGAGGTTGCGTCATACATTCTAAGATTTCTCAAGTTCTTGATAATGCTAAAAAGATGCCTGTGGGCAAGTACGTTATACTTGTTTATATAACTACTTTACTGGTTAGCTAGTATCTCTGCCGTTTCGTGAAAGCGTGTAGCATTTTAGTTTTCAAGCCTCAAAGGGGAAACCAAACTATTCACGTGCAACTGTCTTAAGAAGGGAATGGATTCATAAGCAGCTGCACTGAGGCTTTATATTTGAAAAGTGCAGCAACAATGCTATGGGCAACACTTATGAACTTTGTTTGAGACAGAACATTTCAACGAGCGAAAAGCAATTCACTAACGTTAGGTAGCAGACAGCAGCGTCAACATTGAACAACTTTCCGAACCAAGCATGTGATCAGAAGTTAGATACAACTTTCCCTATTTTACCTAGATAAGTGTGATTCTTAAAAAGTTAAATTCAACATTAACCCTGCACTTAAATTGGGCTTGCTAGTTACCTATGCTAAGTGAGATGGCTTGTAATTCATTGATATTGTATCATATTTCTAGGTAGCTAGTTAGCTTATCGTAGCTAACTTAGCCACTTTGCATTATGTTCACATTTTTATAAGGCCCAGCTACTAATGATTCAGCCAAACTCCAGCTAATTTTAATAAGTCAAGTATGCTTGAAACACCAGTTGAATTGCTAACTTGCTAGCTAGCTATTTTGGTGACAAGCTAGGAATATATAGTTACAGTACATAGCTAGGTCACAACATTTGCATATCAATAGCTAGTGTTATGAAATAATTTAACAGTCAACACATCGATATGGCCATATACTTACTGGAGTACCTTGTTATGAATCTGTTTTTAAACGTTGCAGTACAGAAGGCCAGTCTCCTCTACTCAAACGTGCTGTTGTTGACTGACCCTTTTCGCTAGCAACTAGTGAGCTATCTTGCGAACTTCAGCGCAGTTCTTCTTCTATGGTATTATGGTGGTCCGCCAAAATGTGTTAAAGGTGCATGTCGCCACCTACTGTATGGATGGTAAACTATAGGAAAACATATATTGTACAAACAACAACAACAACATCCCACTCCTTCAGTCACATTTCAATTCAAGTCACATCCCTACAAAGGCTCAGGGGCCTGTGAGGGTGGATCATCCTTTGACAGGATTTCTTGCAATGCTTCGGTTGTAAACTCACTGAGTCCCAAAAAGCGTTCTGCTGCGCTCACAATGATTCTAATTTTTTCCTGATTTCTTTGTTTGTGCTATGCAGTTTATGACCATTGCAATAAATGCTACAAAGTCCACCTTTTTCACATGTAATATATCAGGATCCCTTGATTACAGAGAAACATTCACTGGTGCAGGCTCAATTACCATTGCATCTTCAACGCCACTCGCTCCTTCAACTCTTCTCACAGCCTCCAGATAGGAGACACGCTGGACAGCCCTTATTCTTGCCACCTCTGTCTCCTTCACCCAACAGGGCAATTCGGAAATTCGGGTTCATGTTCGCCACCACAATTCAATACTCTTCCCATCTGCGTATGCTTGACACAATACCAAATATTTTGCATTTATGGCACTGAAGGGGTTTGTGCACAAAGGCTCTTACAGGGTATCTCACATAGCCCGACATGAGAAGGGAGAGACTCTTCATCAAAGAAAACAAGTATGGATGAAGTTAATTTCTTCACTCCATCTACCATGAGGGTCAGTCAACGACGTGCACCAACCACTCCATCTACTTCCTCAGGTATTACATCTGCACGCACTTTATGCGCCACCCCAGAGATAACCCCCTTGATAGGCACTCTGCTTTGAAGATCCATACATGAAACGTTCCATTCATATATCTTCTTGAGGCACAACGCACGCCTCTTCTGCTCCTCGGACACACAAAAAATAAAAATAAGTCCACTTCTTATGACTCTCACTGATGCCACTTCACCCATTAATCGACACTTCAAACGGATCTCCCAGGTTACATTGGTTCAAAACCCTCATTCTGACTAAAAAACGAGTCTAGGGGTTTCCTAGTTTCCACCACAACTTTACTTCTCATTTCCTTTCTTTTTCACCACTGTAACCAACTCATTCTCACTCTCTGTGCGCTCATCTTCAACCAACTCGCCAGCAGTTTCAAACAAAACATCAGTTTCAACCATCTTCCCACTCGACCTAACGGTCTCCCACCAGCATTGCCTTGTGTTTACTCCCTGCTTCTTAGTATGCCTGAGTTTCTTCTTCTATGGTATTATGGCAGTCCGCAAACATACATTAGAGGTGCATGATGCCATAGAATTAGAATACTAGAATGGCCATGAATCTTCTTAGGATGGGATAAAGGTCAGCCATTTTGATCAGCGAGTTGGTCAACCATGGTTTGCCAGTGCTGTGATAAGATAGTGTAAAATAAGGACTTTGAAGACTGTATCTGCACTGTATGTTTGTTAGCTAGCTAATCAGCCAGTTGTAGAGGACAACATTCCATTCCAGTTGTAGATGTCAACATTCCATTCAACAATGTAGTCAATCCATGCTGAAATCAGTTGATGATAGGACTTAGACAAGTTGTAAATGCAACAAGTACTTATATTGTATCATATAATACATTTTACATTTTAGTCATTTAGCAGATGCTCTTATCCAGATCGACTTACATTTAGTGAGTGCATACATTTTTCATACATAATAGCACTCAGAGCATCCCAAGAAAACAAAAAATGAGACATTTATGGTCTGTTTACATATTTTAGAGGCTATTTATACAGAACATTTGTTTAAAACCCGTATAAAAAGTGTATTTATAATTATAAATCGGGTGGTTCGAGCCCTGAATGCTGAAAGCTGTGGCATATCAGGCCGTATACCACGGGTATGACAAAAAATTCATTTTTACTGTTCTAATTACGTTGGTAACCAGTTTATAATAGCAATAAGACACCTCAGTGGTTTGTGGTATATGGCCAATATACCATGGCTAAGGGCTGTATCCAGGCATTGCTTTGTGCATAAGAAAAGCTCTTAGCCGTGGTATATTGAACATATACCACACACGCTCTGGCCTTATTGCTTAATTATAAATCTAAATCAATAAAATAAAAATGTATTTGTCACATGCTTCGTAAACAACAGGTGTAAACTAACAGTGAAATGCTTACATACGGGCCCTTCCCAACAATGCAGTGAGAAAAATATAAAATATAAAAAAGAATAAGATGAGGAACAAATGCACAATGAGTAATAAGAACTTGGTACTGGTACCCCGTGTATATAGCCAAGTCGATGTGCAGGGATACTAGGTAATTGAAGTAGATACAATGCATTCGGAAAGTATTCAACCCCCTTGACTTTTTCCACGTTGTTACATTACAGCCTTATTCTAAAATTGATTACATTGTTTTTTCCCCTGAGTCAATCTACACCCAATACCCCATAATGACAAAGCAAAAACAGGTTTTTAGAAACTTTTGGGGAAAAAATAAATAAAATAAATACAGAAATATCACATTTACATAAGTATTCAGACCCTTTACTCAGTACTTTGTTGAAGCACCTTTGGCAGTGATTACAGCCTCGAGTCTTCTTGGGTATGACGCTACAAGCTTGGCTAACCTGTATTTGGAGAGGTTCTCCCATTCTTCTCTGCAGATCCTCTCAAGCTCTGTCAGGTTGGATGGGGAGCATCGCTGCACAGCTATTTTCAGGTCTCTCCAGAGATGTTCGATCGGGTTCAAGTCCGGGCTCTGGCTGGGCCACTCAAGGACATTCAGAGACTTGTCCTGAAGCCACTCCTGCGTTGTCTTGGCTGTGTGCTTAGGGTCATTGTCCTGTTGGAAGGTGAACCTTCGCCCCAGTCTGAGGTTCCTGAGCGCTCTGAACAGGTTTTATTCAAGGATCTCTCTGTACTTTGCTCCGTTCATCTTTGCCTTGATCCTGCCTAGTCTCCCAGTCCCTGCCGCTGAAAAACATATCCACAGCATGACGCTGCCAGCACCATGCTTCACCGTAGGATGGTGCCAGGTTTCCTCCAGATGTGACGCTTGGCATTCAGGCCAAAGAGTTCAATCTTGGTTTCATCAGACCAGAGAATCTTGTACCTCATGGTCTGAGAGTCCTTTAGGTGCCTTTTGGCAAACACCAAGCGGGCTGTCATGTGCCTTTTACTGAGGAGTGGCTTCCGTCTGCCCACTCTACCATAAAGGCCTGATTGGTGGAGTGCTGCAGAGATGGTTGTCCTTCTGGAAGGTTCTCCCATCTCCACAGAGGAACTCTGGAGCTCTGTTAGAGTGACCATCGGGTTCTTGGTCACCTCCCTGACCAAAGCCCTTCTCCCTCGATTGCTCAGTTTGGCCAAGAGGCCAGCTCTAGGTGGACTCCAATCACAGGTGGACTCCAATCAAGTTGTAGAAACATCTCTACGATGATGAATGGAAACAGGATGCAACTGAGCTCAATTTCAAGTCTCATAGGAAAGGGTCTGAATACTTATGTCAATAAGGTATTTCTGTTTTTTATTTTTAATACATTTGCAAAACAAATTTACAACCTGTTTTCACTTTATCATTATGGGGTATTGTGTGTAGATTGATGAGGAACATTTAACATTTTAGTCAAGGGGTCTGAATACTTTCCGAATGCACTGTACCTATTTAGACAATCCCTAGCTGCTGGGCTGCTCAGTCTTGGCCCTGGGGGTCTGCCTTTCTGTGGGTTGTCACTCTGGCCTTGGCCTAACACACTCAAAACCAATAAATTAATTTTTCACTAAGCTCCTAAAGCGGAGTGGTGTGTGTTGGGTTGGGGCGCTGCAGGGTGGTGGACCCCTAGGGACAGGATGGGGCGACCCAGTTATATTGTGTGCAAGTAAAATGAGGTGTACAGTACTATTAGGCCTATGAGATTAATTATATGGAGGATTTGCTGTTTCTGTGTGTTAATGTATATTTGAAGTGTATGTGTTTTTTCCCTTGGGAATAAAAAAAAAGTGAAGGTGGGAACTGGGAAGGAAATTATGTTGGGAGAGAGTTGAGTTATTGACTAGACTGGTGGGGGTCGGGTGTGCAGGCGGCTCGGGCTGGTCTGGCTGAAATTTGATACAGAGGATGTCTTAATAAAGACAATCAAAAGTCTGTATTCTTTCAAGAGTTCATTTGTTAGGCTGTCGGTTAAAGGTGCAACACAATATTTATTATAAAATTACCTTTGATCTAGTTCCGTCTTATTAATCACTTAAACATATTTAATAATCTCTTACCTAGCTTGATGACTGCGGGCATTTTTGCTTACTTTTTGTTCTAAATAGAGATGGCATATTGGATTGTGTAAAAATGCAGGATATGAGCTTTAGATGCCCAAAAACATTCTGGGGGACGACCCCTAGATCCCCCGCCAGGTTATGTCCACCCCACTTCTAAAACCAAAGTGCTGCCCCTGGGGACATCTATACATTTGGCAGCCATGCACGAGTTATCAGTGTAGCCCATTATCATCTAGATATGAAGTTGAAATATCTTCGCCTAGAATAAAAACCTCCAGGCTTTCATCATGACTCAATTAAATTAGAAAAAATAAAGAAATCAGGGGGCAGTTTGGAGAAACTAATCCTGTGTGAATCGTCCACTGGAATAACGCACATGCTTGGATAATAGTTACAGTGGGGAAAAAAAGTATTTAGTCAGCCACCAATTGTGCATGTTCTCCCACTTAAAAAGATGAGAGAGGCCTGTAATTTTCATCATAGGTACACGTCAACTATGACAGACAAATTTATTTGCAAATTATGGTGGAAAGTAAGTATTTGGTCACCTATAAAGTAGTTGACGTGTACCTATGATGAAAATTACAGGCCTCTCTCATCTTTTTAAGTGGGAGAACTTGCACAATTGGTGGCTGACTAAATACTTTTTTTCCCCACTGTGACTAATTATGTGACCTCTGAAGGTAATTGGTTGCACCAGATCTTATTTAGGGGCTTCATAGCAAAGGGGGTGAATACATATGCATGCACCATTTTTCCGTTATTTTATTTTTTTGAATTTTACTTCACCAATTTTGACTATTTTGTGTAAGTCCATTACATGAAATCCAAATAAAAATCTATTTAAATTACAGGTTGTAATGCAACAAAATAGGAAGAATGCCAAGGGGGATGAATACTTTTGCAAGGCACTGTACAGGGCACCATTGAAGGGAGTGATTTCTGGGGTAGTGTGGAGGTGGAGCAATTTAAGTTGAAGATTCCTGGTGTTTGTTACGCCCGCTGTTTGGTGCGACACAGATCCGGTGGGGAGCGTGGTGAAACAGAGGTGACACAGTCTGTTCTTTTGATCTTTGATTCAGTCTTTACCTGACAAAGTAATCAAATCCAATGTTATTTGCCACATGCGCCGAATACAACAAGCACTTAGTAGTGGGGATGTTGATGTTTAAGATTCAATGAGCAAGGCAGAAGCAAAAAGACTGATACTGATATATATATATATATATCAGTATCACACACAGTATCACACACAAGTAAACAATATATATATATATTTTTAATAATATGTTAATGTAAAGATATATGAGTCATGCTGTTAGAGCTTTTGTGCCGAATACACTGCGGTGTTATACATTGAGGGAAAAAAGTATTTGATCCCCTGCTGATTTTGTACGTTTGCCCACTGACAAAGACATGATCAGTCTAATTTTAATGGTAGGTTTATTTGAACAGTGAGAGACAGAATAACAACAACAAAAATCCAGAAAAACGCATGTCAAAACTGTTATAAATTGATTTACAAATTGTATTACAAATAATCTGGCTGTATATACAGGTACGGTGGAGCTGATGGCCATAATGTTGGCCTTGCAGTGGGTGGAGGAAGTCAAACAAGATAGAGTAGTTATTTGCTGTTAATGAGTCTCAAGTCCTTTAGCTCACGTAGCAGACAAGACTTGCTTTATGAGGTGCTACAAACCCATGGCAGGATTAAACAGATGGGTATTCAGATAAGATTTACTTGGGTCCCAGCCCATGTGTGGGTGGAGGGGAACGATGGCAGTAGATGAACAGGCTAAACAAGCACTTAGTAGTGGGGATATTGATGTTGAAGATTCAATGAGCAAGGCAGAGGCAAAAAGACTGATATATACAGTGATGGTGCAGAGATGGCAGGAGCAGTGGAATAGCGATAATAAGGAAAGGCATTTATTTCAAGTACAGAGGAAAGTCGGGGAGAGGAGGAGGGCAGGAAAGGACAGGAGAGAGGAGGCTATTTTTACAAGATTAAGGGTGTGACAGTCAGTTGAATAAGACATTAAATGTGATAGGAAAGCATCCAACAGGAAAGTGTGATTATTGTCAGGAAACAGAGACCGTAGAGCATGTATTGCTACAGTGTGGGCAGTATCATTTACATGTACATTTTAGTCATTTAGCAGACGCTCTTATCCAGAGCGACTTACAGTTAGTGAGTGCATACATATTTTTTCTTGTTTTTTCTCTCATACATCAGAGGGAAAGAGAGAGGATGAGATCTAGTATGAGGGAGAAGGGGATACAGGAAATTAGTTTAAAGAGTATATTGAGTAGAACGTCATTAGAAATAGTGTAAAATATTTTGTTATCGTTTTTAAGAGCAACGGGGCTGACAGGTAGGATTTAGTTTCTCCCTCTCTCTGGCCCACACTCCAGTACAGTAGGTGGCGGTAATGCACTATAACGTTGGATGCCAAGCGCCGATAAACCCCACTGAAGAAGAAGAAGTTAAACTCCACCGAGGAAGAAGAAGTGCACGAGGAGACAGCTATCATACAAAATGCAATAACCTTGTCAATTCAAAGAAATATCGTTTAATAACTACACAGTCCACCAGTGAGTCACTATTGTGGCAGTTAATTCAACGCTAGCAGGTAACACTAACTATGGGCAGGGCCAACCCGTTTGAGATTTCTGGTATATCATACAAACAAATTAATCGCAGCACGTTTTTGGACTCACTCAGACGTTTTTACCTGATTAAATACCATTGGAAATTAATGTTGAAAGTTACATTTATATTCCTGAAACGTAAGTTAAATGATGCTGTCGTCGCTGCATCCTGTTGACAATACATTTTGATAAATAGCCCAATGTCAAAAATCAATAACCAATATGCAGAAACAGTTCCTGATATATTGAAAACATAAACATACAATTTGCTATCCATCTACACATACATGTGCAACAATAGTAATCATATTTTAAACGAGAACCAAATACCCTGTTTTGACAAGTGGCAATATATCACTGATATCGATTAGGGGGGGAAATCGTATGCGCTGTTGAAACTAACACAACAACAAAAAAAATGGAAACTGGAGATATTTTTTACATCAATGCTGGTTAGAGAACAACTACCTCTCCAAAACCCTTCTCTGTATGGAGGGTTTTCAGTGGTTACATTCGCCCACATTTGGCTCCATGTGAACTGCAATTCCGACGCGGTGTGTTTTAACGTTTAGAAAAGTAAACAATCACTTTCAAACCGCTTTTCGAAGTATGCTGATATGCCCCTTTATCTTTCGTATCAGCGAGGAATCTTTAACGAAAAAAACTTACTGTCGCAGTTTTGCACAGATCCACAAGCTGTGTGTGCCTCCAGTTGACAAACCTCACATCCTCCCTAGTTACGCTTACACAGATGTTTGGAGCTCACAAGATAGCTAGTTAGCACAGGTGGCCGCCTATGTCTTCCGTAAACAAGCGATGTAACATGGACGTGTGGGAACACTAACCCAATAAAAGGTCTGTAATAGTTTTACCATTTTGTTTTTTGAAAATGATTTCTCGCTGATATGAAAGATGCGTTTCTTATGTTTCCAAAAACGTAACCTACCGCAACCGATGCGTGTTAATGTTTAGAGCAAGTATCAGGGCTCCTCGGTCAGAAGATACTATCGTCAATAGGCGCAAAATCAGTTTGTGTCTATGAATGGGGTACAGAACCTGCAGACAGTGAGTTAGATGTATTTTGATTTGGGGGTCGCCAAAACGGAAAAAGAAACGCAACACTTAGTGAGGGGAAAAACGTATTTGATCCCCTGCTGATTTTGTACGTTTGCCCACTGACAAAGAAATGATCAGTCTATAATTTTAATGGTAGGTTTATTTGAACAGTGAGAGACAGAATAACACACAAAAAAATCCAGAAAAACGCATGTAAAAAATGTTATAAATTGATTAGCATTTTAATGAGGGAAATAAGTATTTGACCCCCTCTCAATCAGAAAGATTTCTGGCTCCCAGGTGTCTTTTATACAGGTAACGAGCTGAGATTAGGAGCACACTCTTAAAGGGAGTGCTCCTAATCTCATCTTGTTACCTGTATGAAAGACACCTGTCCACAGAAGCAATCAATCAGATTCCAAACTCTCCACCATGGCCAAGACCAAAGAGCTCTCCAAGGATGTCAGGGACAAGATTGTAGACCTACACAAGGCTGGAATGGGCTACAAGACCATCGCCAAGCAGCTTGGTGAGAAGGTGACAACAGTTGGTGCGATTATTCGCAAATGGAAGAAACGCAAAATAACTGTCAGTCTCCCTTGGCCTGGGGCTCCATGCAAGATCTCACCTCGTGGATTTGCAATGATCATGAGAACGGTGAGGAATCAGCCCAGAACTACACGGGAGGATCTTGTCAATGATCTCAAGGCAACTGGGACCATAGTCACCAAGAAAACAATTGGTAACACACTACGCCGTGAAGGACTGAAATCCTGCAGCGCCCGCAAGGTCCCCCTGCTCAAGAGAGCACATATACAGTGGGGAGAACAAGTATTTGATACACTGCCGATTTTGCAGGTTTTCCTACTTACAAAGCATGTAGAGGTCTGTAATTTTGATTATAGGTACACTTCAACTGTGAGAGACGCAAAAAATCCAGAAAATCACATTGTATGATTTTTAAGTAATTAATTTGCATTTTATTGCATGACATAAGTATTTGATACATCAGAAAAGCAGAACTTAATATTTGGTACAGAAACCTTTGTTTGCAATTACAGAGATCATACGTTTCCTGTAGGTCTTGACCAGGTTTGCACACACTGCAGCAGGGATTTTGGCCCACTCCTCCATACAGACCTTCTCCAGATCCTTCAGGTTTCGGGGCTGTCGCTGGGCAATACGGACTTTCAGCTCCCTCCAAAGACTTTCTATTGGGTTCAGGTCTGGAGACTGGCTAGGCCACTTCAGGACCTTGAGATGCTTCTTACGGAGCCACTCCTTAGTTGCCCTGGCTGTGTGTTTCGGGTCGTTGTCATTGTCACGAACCGGCTCAAGTTCGTAACAAAAGGGAGACACGTGGAGACAAGGAATACTCAGTATATATTTATTAACTAAAGTAAACTAAATCAAATAACAATGGTGTGTGTAATCAGTAATCAGTAGTGTAAGTGAGTGTTTGCATGCATAAATGTAATATGGAAAAGTGTTGAGGTGCCAAAGCAAACAACCAAAAATACCACAACCAAAGTCAAAGTATCTGCCTGGAGAGAGTCTCCTCAATGAATGTGGAAGAGGTCCATTTATGCTGGGACACACCCGGCCCAGGTGTTTCCCATGTAGCTGACGACCCTCCCAACTCCGCCCACCGGCATCCTAATAAGGAAACAAGAGCAAAGAGAGAATACGGCAGACAGAGTGGGAGGGTCGTCACACCCCCCCCCCCATAAGACCGGGGACCAACAAGGACCCCGGACCAACGTACCAGCCCCTGCGTCCCAAACCGACAAATTGTACATGTTCACACCTCCACTTGCCCCACCCATCATCCTCCTCTCCAGACCTCAGCAACCTTTACACAGGAAGCAACCTTTAAGAGGAAAGAAGAACCCAAGACTAGGAGGGGACAAACAGGAAAGATAGAACATGACAAAATCAAACAATGGTCGGTCACATCAATATTCATGAACAGGGCGCACGAGAGAGCGCATCAGCAATCACGTTATCAGTCCCCCGGATGTGCCGCACATCTAGATGGAAGGATTGTAAAAATAAACACCATCTCATTATCCTCTGATTTGGACACCTCATGGACCTCAAAAAGGTGAGAGGGTTATGGTCGGTGTAGACCACAATAGGTACTACACCCGACCCAACATACACTTCAAAGTGTTGTAGCGCCCATATAAGTGCTAATGCTTATTTTTCAATGACCGAATAGTTCAACTGATAATGGTTAAACTTTTTGGAAAAGAAACTAACAGGCCTCTCAACCCCAGCCACATCTGCTTGCAGCAAAACTGCACCCGCCCCCACCTGACTAGCATCCACCTGCAAGGTAAATGACAAATCCACACGAGGAGCAGCCAGTACCAGAGTTGAAGTAAGCAACCTCTTTGCATCTTCGAAAGCCTGTTGACAATGAGAAGACCATACGTACACAGCCTTAGCTTTCAGCAAATCTGTCAAGGGAGCAACCACAGTAGAGAAGTTCCTACAAAAACCACGATAATACCCAATCATTCCCAAGAAACGCATCAGTTCCTTTTTAGTAGTTGGTAGTGGAAAAGCATCAATAGCTACCACTTTAGCCCGAACAGGACGCACTTCACCCTGCCCAACCACCTTTCCAAGGTATGTAACAGTCGCCTGAGCAAACTCACATTTAGCCAAATTTATCGTGAGGCGACCCGCAGCCAGACGTCCGAACAAGGCTTGAATACGGGACAGATGTTCCTCCCAAGTATCTGCATATATCACTACATCGTCCAGATAAACAGCGCACCCGGCCAGACCAGAGACAACCCTGTTCATAAGTCGCTGAAAAGTGGCAGGCGCATTACGCAGTCCGAAACTCATAACCGAATACGAGTACAGACCAAAAGGTGTAATAAAGGCAGAGATTTCACGTGCCCTACTCGTCAGTGGCACCTGCCAATACCCCTTTAACAGGTCAAATTTGCTCACAAACTTAGCTGCGCCGACTTGATCAACGCAGTCCTCCATCCGAGGAAGAGGAAATGAATCCGGCTTAGTGACATCGTTTACCTTACGGTAGTCCGTACAAAATCTATTTGTTCCATCCGATTTACTGACCAAGATACAGGGAGAAGCCCAACTGGAGAAAGAAGGCTCTGCTATTTTACTCTCCAGCATGTACCTGACCTCAGCATCCAGACAACGCAGTTTCTCTGAAGAAACTCTATAGAACCGTTGACGAATGGGGTCAGCATCTCCAATGTCAATATCATGTTCTATTAAGTTTGTACGTGTAGGTGTATCAGAAAACAACCCTGGAAATCTCCGAATCAAACCAACCATCTCTTTCCGCTCATCAACAGGTAGATGAGTAAGAAGGCTATCTAAAATCTCCAGTGTCTCTGAATTTTTCAATCTACCCTGCAGTATGCAATCGTCAGGACCAGAAACATCTTCCTGCTCCTGCACAGACCTAGCATGACCAGAACTCAGGGAATAAACAGTATCAGCCAAAAGAACAGCCTTACCGTCCTCTATAGACTCCCCCTGTTCAGTCTCAGAGGAACGTGCATAATAGGGTTTTAACAAATTTACATGGCACAGTTGGTTTGCTTTCCTCCGTTCTGGAGTGGCAACTAGATAATTTTGCTCAGTGTACTGGCGCACCACTGTATATGGACCTTGAAACTTGGCTTGAAAAGGAGAACCAACAATTGGCAGCAGAGCCAGAACCTGATCACCTGGACTAAAGTGACGAGGCTCAGCTCGGCGATCATATATGCTCTTCATCCTGACCTGTGAAGATGATAGCTTCTCTTTAGCCATTTCACCAGCGGCATACAAGCGTCGCCGAAAATCACCCACATATGATAACAGGGACTGAGGAGGCTCGGGAGACTTCCAGTCATCCTGGAGAACAGATAAAAGCCCACGCACCCGATGTCCAAACACTAGGTCATTTGGGCTAAAACCCGTGCTCTCCTGTGAAACCTCCCTAGCTGCTAACAATAACCAAGGCAACCCCTCCTCCCAATCCTTTTCCATCTCAGTACAATAAGCTCTCAACAACGACTTAAGTGTTTGATGGAAACGTTCCAGTGCTCCTTGACTTTGGGCATGATAGGCGCTAGACAAGTTGTGTTTAATATGGAGTTGTTGGAGAACCTGACCAAAGAGATTAGAGGTGAAATTAGATCCTTGATCACTTTGAATGACCTTAGGGATTCCAAACAGTGAGAGAAACTGAGTCAAAGCTTTTAACACAGCCTTAGTCGTGATAGACCGGAGAGGATAGGCAGCAGGAAACCTAGTGGTCTGACACATCACAGTCAACAAATAATTACTACCCTTTCTAGAACGAGGCAGAGGACCAACACAGTCAATAATCAAATACTCAAAAGGTTTACTGAGTACAGGAATAGGGAACAGTGGTACCGGCTTAATAGCTTGATTAGGTTTACCAGTTAATTGACAGGTGTGACAAGTTTTGATGAAATCAGAAACATCCCTCTTTAATCTTGGCCAAAAGAAATGTCGTAATATACGATTGTAGGTTTTTCTCACACCCATATGCCCAGCAACGTCATTGTGAGAAGTTGTTAGCACCAACTCACGAAGCTTAATTGGTACCACCACCTGACTAATCGCCTCCCCCAGAAAACAACTACCATGAGACATCCACTTTCTCATCAGGACCTCCTCTTGGAGAAAATAGCCCTGTGCGACATCTCCCAACTGTTCCACAGGCACAATTTGGTCCCGCAACTCTTCTAATGTAGGGTCAGTCCGTTGCGCCTCGATTAAATCGGAGCGGGATATAGATAACGGGATAACAGGGAAAACAGTAACCGACTTCTTTGTGGTATTCTCGTTAGCCAGTTCCGTGACCAGGTCGTCATGGATCATAGAACGCGTCACTGCACACGCAGAAAACACCTCTGGGAAATTCTGCGCACTCTCATCAGGAATCCCTACAATTGACGGCTTAGTGGAAACCACTAAAGATGGAAACGCGATAGGCCACACACGCTCCCCAGCCAAGTTATTTCCAAGGATCACGTCAATACCCTCAATAGGCAATGAAGGACGCACCCCCACAACAACCTCACCTTTCACCAGTCCACAATCCAACATCAGTTTATGCAATGGAACTGACAGAGTGTTCAAACCTATTCCCCTAATTAGAACACTATTCCCCGAATCAGTCTCCGCAGAGAAGGGTAACACCGATTCCAACACAAATGATTCAGAGGCGCCTGTGTCTCTTAGGATCTTTACTGGCACTAGGTTCTTACTTCCTACCATAGACACAAAACCTTCCGTAACGAAAGGTAAATAGTCGGGATCAATGTAGCCCTTCACCTGGCTCTGGGCATGAGACAATGCGTCAGGAGTGAACTGATGTGGAACAGGCGCTGCTAACGCTGCAGGCCTCGATTTACCATAAGCACCTGTACTGAATTTACCCCTAGACCTAAGAATCGGACATTCATTTTTCCAATGACCTAATTCTTGACAGTAGTGACACTCTTGACCAAAGTCAGTTTTACCACGGGTATCAGGCTCAACCCTAGTTGAATGAAACTCTACCCGGGAACCGAAGTATCTCGGCGAGCGAGGCCCAAATCTCTGCGAACGCCCCCACTCACTCCGAATACGGGGTTCTGCAAAAACATTTTTGTGAGTCAACACATATTCATCTGCCAAAACCGCAGCTTCAGCGACAGTCTTTATTTTTCATACGTTAATGTACGTCGCTATACGATCAGGGATTGTGTCCTTAAATTGTTCTAACATAATCAGATCACACAGCCCTTGGAAAGTCATAACTGCAGAGGCGGAACACCAGCGATTGAACTGTGAAGATAACATTCGCGCAAACTCAACATGAGTCTGCTGATCATCCCTTTTTAAAGTTCTAAATCGTTGGCGGTAAGCCTCAGGGACCAATTCGTAACTCTGTAACACAGCCGTTTTAACCTTCTCATAACTAACACTGTCTGCTACACTAAGAGCTGAATATGCTTCTTGCGCTTTACCAGTCAGCACACACTGCAACATCAAAGTGCGATCAGAATCAGGCCAACTCCTAGCGTCAGCAACACGCTCAAACAACGAAAAGAATGTCTCCGGGTCCTTTTCATTAAACTGGGGCAACAACCGTAAATTCCCAACAATATCAAATGTGTCTGGATTACGACCAAAAGAGGAACGACCCCTAGGTAACTCTGGATCCCCTTCCCAGAGCAAACTCTCCCCTGAGAGCTTTCCTTCCCTAACCAACTCTAGTCGCTCTTGTTGCAGCTTGATTTTAGCACGCTCCATATCCTGTTTAAATTCCAATTCCCTTTCATATTTTACCCGATCATGCCCTAGCTGTAACAGAAGCAGTTCTTTCTGCTGTTCAAAAAGAAGACTACTATGACTAACCGATGGAGCGGTCATTGTAACATATCGGGGAGACAACATGTCCTCAGCAGAGGCTGCCCCAGTGGTAACATCCAGAATACCACTCTCCATCAAATTGGCCTTCAATATTAACCTAATAGAATTTTTTAGACGTTTATCACTAATTTCAACCTTGTAGTGTTCAGCAACCTTCAACAGCTGTTCTTTAGTACATAATTCTAACAGTTCTTCTGATGGAAAGCGAATGAACTCGTCTACATTAGACGCCATAATCAGGAAAATAAATAAATATATATATATCATAATAATCTTGCTCAACCCCTCTGCTGAGCACACCAGACACAAGAGAAATGACAATCACACCGAGTACCACAGAAGAGAGCTGGGATATGGAGCTTCCCCAAAACCTACAATAACTCAACCCTAGTCTTCGTGCAGATTCGCGGTGGGTAATTACGCACTGTAGCCCGCTGGCAAGGAATTAAACCCCCCAGCACGCTGGTAGATTCCCCCAAGCCACGGATGTGCCCCCGAGACAACTCCTCAGTCCACAGACACCACACAAAAATAACAAACATTTAACCATGCCCAACGTATCCCAAAACAAAACACGTCACTAAGCCTATCAGGGGAAAAAGCTATAGCTCCGGGTAGAAAATGTCACTACCCTACCCAATCTCCCACTGAGGTACACAGCCGATTGTACTCACCTCCTCAGACCGATGTCCCAACAGCGAGTCGAGCAAGAGTTTCCAGGCTGGGCAGGGACTGGAAACTAACCAATGTACTCTCTCCAACGCAGTACACAACCCAAAGGCAACCAATACTGGGCCTATCAAACGCAAACAAACTAACAAAATTTACAAAGAAAGACCCTACAGAATTGGACATTAACTCCACGTTCTCCCAAACACAACCAGTTCAAGATCCCGGACGAGCCCCCACTTGTCACGAACCGGCTCAAGTTCGTAACAAAAGGGAGACACGTGGAGACAAGGAATACTCAAAGTATATATTTATTAACTAAAGTAAACTAAATCAAATAACAATGGTGTGTGTAATCAGTAATCAGTAGTGTAAGTGAGTGTTTGCATGCATAAATGTAATATGGAAAAGTGTTGAGAGGTGCCAAAGCAAACAACCAAAAAGGCCACAAAAATACCACAACCAAAGTCAAAGTATCTGCCTGGAGAGAGTCTCCTCAATGAATGTGGAAGAGGTCCATTTATGCTGGGACACACCCGGCCCAGGTGTTTCCCATGTAGCTGACGACCCTCCCAACTCTGCCCACCGGCATCCTAATAAGGAAACAAGAGCAAAGAGAGAATACGGCAGACAGAGTGGGAGGGTCGTCACATCATGCTGGAAGACCCATCCACGACCCATCTTCAATGCTCTTACTGAGGGAAGGAGGTTGTTGGCCAAGATCTCGCGATACATGGCCCCATCCATCCTCCCCTCAATACGGTGCAGTCGTCCTGTCCCCTTTGTAGAAAAGCATCCCCAAAGAATGATGTTTCCACCTCCATGCTTCACGGTTGGGATGGTGTTCTTGGGGTTGTACTCATCCTTCTTCTTCCTCCAAACACGGCGAGTGGAGTTTAGACCAAAAAGCTCTATTTTTGTCTCATCAGACCACATGACCTTCTCTCATTCCTCCTCTGGATCATCCAGATGGTCATTGGCAAACTTCAGACGGGCCTGGACATGCGCTGGCTTGAGCAGGGGGACCTTGCGTGTGCTGCAGGATTTTAATCCATGACGGTGTAGTGTGTTACTAATGGTTTTCTTTGAGACTGTGGTCCCAGCTCTCTTCAGGTCATTGACCAGGTCCTGCCATGTAGTTCTGGGCTGATCCCTCACCTTCCTCATGATCATTGATGCCCCAGACCGAGGGTGATTGACCAACAGTTGTTGCCTTCTCACCAAGCTGCTTGCCTATTGTCCTGTAGCCCATCCCAGCCTTGTGCAGGTCTACAATTTTATCCCTGATGTCCTTACACAGCTCTCTGGTCTTGGCCATTGTGGAGAGGTTGGAGTCTGTTTGATTGAGTGTGTGGACAGGTGTCTTTTATACAGGTAACGAGTTCAAACAGGTGCAGTTAATACATGTAATGAGTGGAGAACAGGAGGGCTTCTTAAAGAAAAACTAAGGTCTGTGAGAGCCGGAATTCTTACTGGTTGGTAGGTGATCAAATACTAATGTCATGCAATAAAATGCAAATTAATTACTTAAAAATCATACAATGTGATTTTCTGGATTTTTGTTTTAGATTCCGTCTCTCACAGTTGAAGTGTACCTATGATAAAAATTACAGACCTCTACATGCTTTGTAAGTAGGAAAACCTGCAAAATCGGCAGTGTATCAAATACTTGTTCTCCCCACTGTACATGCCCGTCTGAAGTTTGCCGTTGAACATCTGAATGATTCAGAGGAGAACTGGGTGAAAGTGTTGTGGTCAGATGAGACCAAAATGGAGCTCTTTGGCCTCAACTCAACTCGCAGTGTTTGGAGGAGGAGGAATGCTGCCTATGACCCCAAGAACACCATCCCCACCTTCAAACATGGAGGTGGAAACATTATGCTTTGGGGGGGTGGGTTTCTGCTAAGGGGACAGGACAACTTCACCGCATCAAAGGGACGATGGACGGGGCCATGTACCATTAAATCTTGGGTGAGAACCCCCTTCCCTCAGCCAGGGCATTGAAAATGGGTCGTGGATGGGTATTCCAGCATGACAATGACCCAAAACACACGGCCAAGGCAACAAAGGAGTGGCTCAAGAAGAAGCACATTAAGGTCCTGGAGTGGCCTAGCCAGTCTCCAGACCTTAATCCCATAGAAAATCTCTTGAGGGAGCTTAATGACTTGGAGAAGATCTGCAAAGAGGAGTGGGACAAAATCCCTTCTGAGATGTGTGCAAACCTGGTGGCCAACTACAAGAAACGTCTGACCTCTGTGATTGCCAACAAGGGTTTTGCCACCAAGTACTAAGTCATGTTTTGCAGAGGGGTCAAATACTTATCTCCCTCATTAAAATGCAAATCAATTTATAACATTTTTGACATGCGTTTTTCTGGATTTTTTGTTTTGTTATTCTGTCTCTCACTGTTAAAATAAACCTACCATTAAAATTATAGACTGATCATGTCTTTGTCAGTGGGCAAACGTACAAAATCAGCAGGGGACCAAATACTTTTTTCCCTCGCTGTATTTGTCAATCACTCATATCGATATCACGTTGAAATCAATTGCGAGAGAGGGGGGGTGAGGTTGCACGTCTTGTTAACTAACACAGCTCAAAAACCACATCTGGGAATAATGTGTACATTACCTCAATCAATAACCCCAACTACCTCGTACCCCAGTACACTGACTCGGTACCGGTACTCCTTGTATATAGCCTGTATATCGTTATTTTATTGTGTTACTATTTTATTTTTTATCTATTTGTTAATGTTCGTACTTTTTAACTGCATTGTTGGGAAAGGGCTCGTAAGTAAGCATTTCACGTTAAAGTCTACACATGTAATCGGCGCAAGTGACAAATACAATTTGATTTCACATCACTGGTTAGAGGACAATTTGTAGAAGACCGCTAGCTACATTTTGATTCAAGTGGGTCGCCAACGCCGAAGTGTAAACGCAACACTTTTTTGTTAATAACTTCCAAGGATATCACGCTGAAATCAATAGAATAGAGGGCAAAACGTTTGGGGTGTAGCGCTATTTAAACTAACACTATTCAAAGGCCACATGGAAACTTGGAATAACCAATACATGGTTCGTTAAATAAATAACCTATACATGGTAGGAAGAACCTATAGATGGTCGGTATTTCACCCTTTAGTGTGGCCACTGGCCAGTGAAGCACATAAACGTCACTCATGGCATGTTGAACTTGTAGAAGGCTTATATCTATATTTTGGAATGTCGGATGTTGATTTTGGGAGCCTGCCATCACGGAAAAGGGAACAGACCACTTTTTCTGTTTGATAACTTAAGTGAAAGTTAGTGTATTGGTGTGTGGCCAGCGACTTTTATAGAGACCCCCCCCCCCCCCCCCCCAATATTCTGTGCCATTTCCTGGCAATTTTATTAACTTCCAGTCAGGCACATCACAGCGCGTGACAAAGGAGGAGGAATGCTGCCTATGACCCCAAGAACATCATCCCCACCTTCAAACATGGAGGTGGAAACATTATGCTTTGGGGGGGGGGGGGGTTCTGCTAAGGGGACAGGACAACTTCACCACATCAAAGGGACGATGGACGGGGCCATGTACCATTAAATCTTGGGTGAGAACCTCCTTCCCTCAGCCAGGGCATTGAAAATGGGTCGTGGATGGGTATTCCAGCGTGACAATGACCCAAAACACACGGCCAAGGCAACAAAGGAGTGGCTCAAGAAGAAGCACATTAAGGTCCTGGAGTGGCTGGATTTTGGAATGTCGGATGTTGATTTCGGGAGCCTGCCATCACGGAAAAGGGAACAGACAGACATCAAAGCGCGTGACAAAATCAACGGTACAAAACCAAAGATGTTGAACTGTTTTAAGCAGTCAATCTTATGTCATCATAATGACTAAACTTTTATGTTAAAATCACCAATCTGAGATAAAAAGGATGTGTAATTCCACTCAATGTTATGGGTGAAGATGCAAGCTTGTGTAAGGTCGTAACACAAACTGTCCACATTAGAGAAATTAGCCAATAATTTAATATGGGAAAATAATTCAACATGTCAATTTAAGATGATACTATATGTTGCCCACTCACAAACTATTGCAACAATGACATCTATTTGTCCCTCATTTAACCATTTAGAGAGTTAAAAAATGCCCTCAAACACAATTTAACTGGGCACTCTAGACTAGAGCCTCCAGTTGTGAATGACAGCTCATTGCACAACAATGTCACATAAATGTTTTTTTTCTCCATATTGCAGGTGTCCATAAACATTAGCTAATCATAAAACAGCTGCCTGCAGACACGGTGCACATTCTGTCCAGCTGTCAGGTCATCACCTCTGTGGTAAACGTTGTGAAGGAACTGCTGGAGAATTCCTTGGATGCTGGTGCCTTGAGCATCCACATTAAACGGGTAAAAAAAATATGTATTTCACCCTTTAGTGTGGCCAGTGAAGCACATGCAAATCACTCATGGTGTGTTGAAATTGTCACATTGTAAAGCACATAGCTATTTTACTTGTTTTCCCTGGCAAGAATTAGGCCTACTTAAAGGTATCCTGTTAAACCTGTCCTGATAACATGAATGTAACTACACACACGGTCTCCAACTCCCAATACTGTCAGAAATGGTTATAGTGTACTCATATGGTCATATCATCTGAATTCCTCAGATATTTTCCCATTTTGAGTGGGCTCGGCTCACCTGCTCTCTGTGTGAATTTGTTTTTCTTGGCATGGGGGAATACTTGAGTTCTCTCTCATGAGTGCACTCTTTGCCCACTTCAGAGCCATTTCTTAATGAGCTGTCAGCGGTAATCCTTTCAGGCAGCACAGCCAGCCTCTGAGGACATAGTGAAGCTTTTTTATTGGACTAATATTTCCAACTCTTCTCCTATATTGCCAAGAGGAAAGCAAATCCACTTATCAAGAGGAAAACATTTTTCCGGAACTGAACACCACATGATCAATATCAAATGACCTCCAAGTATCTAGCACATAAAATTGCCTGTATGGAAGGAAGCACAATTTATTCATTTCTTGTACTTACCCCTCATTGAATTGGAAACTGAGCTGGAGTGGACACCGTATCAAATCAAATCAAATTTTATTGGCCACATGCGCCGAATACAACAGGTGCAGACATTACAGTGAAATGCTTACTTACAGCCCTTAACCAACAGTGCATTTATTTTTAATAAAAAAGTAAAATAAAACAACAACAAAAAAGTGTTGAGAAAAAAAGAGCAGAAGTAAAATAAAAGAACAGTTAGGGAGGCTGTAACATACACTGAGATACCAAACATTAGGAACACCTTCCTAACCCCCCCCCCCCACATACTCAATCCATGCCTCAATTGTCTCAAGGCATAAAAATCCTTCTTTAACCTGTCTCCTCCCCCTCATCTACACTGAAGTGGATTTAACAAGTGACATCAATAAGGGATCATAGCATTCACCTGGTCAGTCTGTCATGGAAAGAGCAGGTGTTCTTAATGTTTTGTACACTCCGTGTATATAATAATCAGATCAACCCACAAAATATGCTTGAAGAACTTAGAACACATAAGTGTTAATATGACACAAAAAACTAAAATCTGCTTTCAAGACTCTTTGAAGGGACAATACTGAACATTCTCTATTTTATGTATTTCATGTGTAAAAGGAGAATTAGGATCTGGATCGAATAGAAAGCATAGACAGTGGCTCAGGCATCAAAGCTGCTGATACTGCTGTGATGGCTGTGAAACACTACACCTCTAAAATCTGCAGCCACGATGACCTGGAGCGCCTGGAGACATATGGCTTCAGAGGAGAGGCCCTGGGCTCCATATGCGCCGTGGCAGAGGTCAGAAGCAGCTCTCTTTTACACTCAATTCTGCTCAAAAAGTCCAAAGTGGTAATAAGCAGCAGTGATAGATTTGCCTTGTGGTCTCCCACCAGGTAGCTGTCACGACAAAGACTGCAGAGAATGACGTCGGCACCCAGTACACGCTTGACCTCACGGGCAGGGTCGTTTCCCAGACGCCCTCTCTCCTAGGGCAAGTTTTAACATAGCCCTTTTTACTGAAATGAAGGAGTCAGTTTCCAACAGTATTTATTATGTATACATCACAGAGAAAAATGGTATGGGTAGACATGAGCTTTGATGTCTTTTCAGGTACCACAGTCTGTGCACTGAAGCTTTTTAAGAATCCCAGTGAGGAGGCAGTACTACGTCAACACGAGAAAGTGCAAGGAGGAGCTGAAGAAGGCGCAGGACCTTCTCATGGTGTACGCCATTGTAAAACCAGAGCTGAGACTCACCCTTACTCACAATAAGGTACAACTTCATTCTCAATGTTTATTCATCTTTTTGCACACACTAATACGTCTTACCACAAGGTGTCCTCATCTGTCTGCATTTCCATGGGTGAAACCATCCCTGCATACCAACTCCATTAATCACTGCTTAAGCGTCATTAATGCCATCAATGATTTGATACGTTAGTGTTGACGTGAAGAGAGAACCTTTTTCTTTGTCCATACGTCTCTATCTCATTCTCTGCTCTCAGCTATTAGTTAGAGCTTCATCAATGGCCCATGTCTTTCAAAGGTTACTGGCACTGTAGTAGTTCCAGTGTATTTAACATACCACACAACACACGTCATATCCATGTCAAAAAGCCTTCCTCCAAAATGTAATGGACATTTTTCTTCATTTCACCAAAAATGTTTATATATTGAGCACAGGTGGGTTTATTTTGTGAATGAGATTATGAGTTTGTGGAAAATGCGTGATTTAGCCTAAGATTCTGCTTGTCAAAGTAAAGTCTTATTAGATATGACATCTATGTAAAGAAGGAGTTTTTCCACCATTTATCACAACTTTCCAGGAGATTAGATGAGAGACATTAAAGTAGTGCAGAGAAATATGGAATTATCATAAAAAAAAAACGAGTAACATAGTGCTTATGCTGTCACTGCAGTGTCTTGAGAATTCAAGTTCTTTTTACGCAGGTTCTCACTTAACAGCGCACCAATTAGTATATCAAATTTGTGTGGGAATTTGACATGTTTATGCTGTGCAGGAATCCATTCAGTTCCTGCTGGGCACGCTGTCCAGACTACAGAGATTATTTTGTGGTGCCAGTGAAAAGATGCGCAATTTCCCATGACCTGAACCCACTCCCTCCCGTAGTCATATTTAGTGAACTGTGGATGCCTTTGGAGCTGAATTATGGAAGAAAAGAAGACAAACCGAGAAAGCTGTAGAACACTGGGCTGCAGACTTAACCCCAGATTCAGTTTCAGTCAGTGGCCACTTGGAATAAAACATTAGGGGAGGGGTGTCAGAGGAATAACACCACTGTATACTTTTCATTGAAATCACTCTGACATCATCAAGGGAGGAGCGTACCCCCATTTCATGGCATCAGCACTTGGGAGCCATATCTGTATCCCAAACTTTGCACTTCGGCCTGTGTTGGGTTTCATGGCTTCTCCAAGTGCTGTTTACGGGAGTGATCCGTTTACAGTCACCAAATTGCATATTTCATATAGCAGAGACGTGTGCTGCTGCGGACACCATACTTTCAGAAATCAACACCCTGGAGATATACTCGCTGGTGGACACATCAACAACAAGCCCACCCCGTGGGTGTGACTATATGTGTTCTCTTTTTCTCTGGGACTAATTTCCTTCGGAAACTATTCAGACCCCTTGACTTTTTCCAAATTTTGTTACGTTACAGCCTTATTCTAAAATTGATTAAATCCCCCACATCAATGTACACACAATACCCCATAATGACAAAGCAAAAACATGTTTTTATAAATGTTTATAAAAAATATAAAACTGAAATATCACATTTACATAAGTATTTTGTTGAAGCTCCTTTGGCAGCAATTACAGCCTCGAGTCTACTTGGGTATGACGCTACAAGCTTGGCTAACCTGTATTTGGGGAGTTTCTCATATTCTTCTCTGCAGATCCTCTGAAGCTCTGTCAGGTTGGATGGGGAGCGTCACTGCATAGCTATTTTCAGGTCTCTCCAGAGATGTTCGATCGGGTTCAAGTCCGGGCTCTGGCTGGGCCACTCAAGGACATTCAGAGACTTGTCTCGAAGCCACTCCTGAATTGTCTTGGCTGTGTGCTTAGGGTCGTTGTCCTGTTGTAAGGTGAACCTTCGCCCCAATCTGAGGTCCTGAGTGCTCTGGAGCAGGTTTTCATCAAGGATCCCTCTGTACTTTGCTCTGTTCTTCTTTCTCTCGATCCTGACTAGACTCCCAGTCCCCACAGCATGATGCCACCACCACCATGCTTAACCGTAGGGATGGTGCTAGGTTTCCTCCAGAAGTGACGCTTGGCATTCAGGCCAAAGAGTTCAATCTTGGTTTCATTAGACCAGAGAATCTTGTTTCTCATGGTCTGAGAGTCCTTTAGGTGCCTTTTGGCAAACTCCAAGCGGGCTGTCATGTGCCTTTTACTGAGAAATGGCTTCCATCTGGCCACTCTACCATAAAGGCCTGATTGGTGGAGTGCTGCAGAGATGGTTGTCCTTCTGGAAGGTTCTACCATCTCCACAGAGGAACTCTGGAGCTCTGTCAGAGTGACCATCGGGTTCTTGGTCACCTCACCTCCCTTTGTTTTGTTGACATTGAGTGAGAGGTTATTTTCCTGGCACCACACTCCCAGAGCCCTCACCTCCTCCCTGTAGACTGTCTCGTCATTGTTGGTAATCAAGACTACTACTGTTGTGCCGTCTGCAAACTTGATGAAAGAGTTGGAGGCGTGCTTGGCCACGCAGTCATGGGTGAACAGGGAGTACAGGAGGGGGCTGAGCACGCTCCCTTGTGTGGCCCCAGTGTTGAGAATCAGCGAAGTGGAGGTGTTGTTTCCTACCTTCACCACCTGGGGGCGGCCCATCAGGAAGTCCAGGACCCAGTTGCACAGGGCGGGGTTCAGACCCAGGGCCTCGAGCTTAATGATGAGCTTGGAGGGTACTATGGAGTTGAATGCTGAGCTATAGTCAATGAACAGCATTCTTACATAGGTATTCCTCTTGTCCAGATGGGATAGGGCAGTGTGCAGTGTGATGGCGATTGCATCGTCTGTGGATCTACTGGGGCGGTAAGCAAATTTAAGTGGGTCTAGGGTGACAGGTAAGGTGGAGGTGATATGATCCTTGACTAGTCTCTCAAAGCACTTCATGATGACAGAGGTGAGTGCTACGGGGCGATAGTCATTTAGTTCAGTTACCTTTGCTTTCTTGGGGACAGGAACAATGGTGGCCATCTTGAAGCATGTGGGGACAGCAGACTGGGATAGGGAGAGATTGAATATGTCCGTAAACACACCAGCCAGCTGGTCTGCTCATGCTCTGAGGACGCGGCTAGGGATGCCGTCTGGGCCGGCAGCCTTGCGGGGGTTAACATGCTTAAATATCTTATTCACATCGGCCACGGAGAAGGAGAGCCCACAGTCCTTGGTAGTGGGCCGTGTCGGTGGCGGTGTATTATCCTCAAAGCGGGCGAAGAAGGTGTTTAGCTTGTCCAGAAGCAAGACGTCAGTGTCGGCGACGTGGCTGGTTTTCCTTTAGTAGTCCGTGATTGTCTGTAGACCCAGCCACATACGTCTCGTGTCTGAGCCGTTGAATTGCGACTCCACTTTGTCTCTATACTGATGTTTTGCCTGTTTAATTGCCTTGCGGAATGCGTAGCTACACTGTTTGTTTTCTGCCATATTCCCAGTCACCTTGCCATGGTTAAATGCGGTGGTTCGCGCTTTCAGTTTTGCGAGAATGCTGCCATCTATCCACAGTTTCTGGTTAGGGTAGGTTTTAATAGTCACAGTGGGCACAACATCTCCTATACACTTCCTGATAAACTCAGTCACTGTTTCAGTGTATTCGTCTAAATTATTTTCGCAAGCTACCCGGAACATATCCCAGTCCGCGTGATCAAAACAATCTTGAAGCGTGAATTCCGATTGGTCAGACCAGCGTTGAATAGTCCTTAGCACGGGTACTTCCTGTTTGAGTTTCTACCTGTAGGAAGGAAGGAGCAAAAGGGAGTCATGGTCAGATTTGCTGAAAGGAGGGCGGGGGAGGGCCTTATAACCATCCCGGAAGTTCGAATAGCAATGGTCGAGAATTTTAGCAGCCCGAGTACAACAGTCGATATGTTGATAGAACTGCGGCAGCCTAGTCCTAAAATGTGCTTTGTTAAAATCCCCAGCTACAATAAATGCAGCCTCAGGATATGTGGTTTCCAGTTTGCATAAAGTCCAGTGAAGTTCTTTGAGTGCCGTCGTGGTATTGGCTTGAGGGGGGATATACACGGCCGTGACTATAACTGAAGGAAATTATCTTGGGAGATAATACGGTCGGCATTTGTAGTGCTGCATCAGATGACCTGGCCTCCACAATCCTCTGACCTCAACCCAGTTGAGATGGTTTGGGATGAGTCGGACGGCAGAGTGAAGGAAAAGTAGCCAACAAGTGCTCAGCATATGTGGGAACTCCTTCAAGACTGTTGTAAAAGCATTCCAGGTGAAGCTGGTTGAGAGAATGCCAAGAGTGTGCAAAGCTGTCATCAAGGCAAAGGGTGGCTATTTGAAGAATCTCAAATATAAAATATATTTTGATTTGTTTAACACTTTTTTTGGTTACTACAGTGAGGGAAAAAAGTATTTGATCCCCTGCTGATTTTGTACATTTGCCCACTGACAAAGAAATGATCAGTCTATAATTTTAATGGTAGGTTTATTTGAACAGTGAGAGACCGAATAACAACAAAAACATCCAGAAAAACGCATGTCAAAAATGTTATAAATTGATTTGCATTTTAATGAGGGAAATAAGTATTTGACCCCCTCTCAATCAGAAAGATTTCTGGCTCCCAGGTGTCTTTTATACAGGTAATGAGCTGAGATTAGGAGCACACTCTTAAAGGGAGTGCTCCTAATCTCAGTTTGTTACCTGTATAAAAGACACCTGTCCACAGAAGCAATCAATCAATCAGATTCCAAACTCTCCACCATGGCCAAGACCAAAGAGCTCTCCAAGGATATCAGGGACAAGATTGTAGACCTACACAAGGCTGGAATGGGCTACAAGACCATCGCCAAGCAGCTTGGTGAGAAGGTGACAACAGTTGGTGCGATTATTCGCAAATGGAAGAAACACAAAAGACCTGTCAATCTCCCTCGGCCTGTCAATCTCCCTCCGCCATGTACCATCACATTTCCCTCAGCCAGGGCATTGAAAATGGGTCGTGGATGGGTATTCCAACATGACAATGACCCAAAACACACGGCCAAGGCAACAAAGGAGTGGCTCAAGAAGAAGCACATTAAGGTCCTGGAGTGGCCTAGCCAGTCTCCAGACCTTAATCCCATAGAAAATCTGTGGAGGGAGCTGAAGGTTCGAGTTGCCAAACATCAGGCTCGAAACCTTAATGACGGCAAAGAGGAGTGGGACAAAATCCCTCCTGAGATGTGTGCAAACCTGGTGGCCACCTACAGGAAACGACTGACCTCTGTGATTGCCAACAAGGGTTTTGCCACCAAGTACTAAGTCATGTTTTGCAGATGGGTCAAATACCTCTTTCCTTCATTAAAATGCAAATCAATTTATAACATTTTTGACATGCGTCTTTCTGGAATTTGTTGTTGTTATTCTGTCTCTCACTGTTCAAATAAACCTACCATTAAAATTATAGACTGATCATTTATTTGTCAGTCGGCAAACGTACAAAATCAGCAGGGGATTAAATGCTTTTTTCCCTCACTGTACATGATTCCATGTGTTATTTCATAGTTTTGATGTCTTCACTATTATTCTACAATGTAAAAATAAAGAAAAAATGTTGAATGAGTAGGTGTGTCCAAGCTTTTGACTGGTACTGTATGTAAATAAGGTATTTCAGTTGTTATTTTTTAAACCAGTTTTCGCTTTGTCATTATGGGGTATTGGGTGTAGATTGAATAGGAAAATGTTTTACTGAATCTATTTTAGAATAAGGCTGTAACGTAACAAAATGTGGATAAACTCAAGCGGTCTGAATACTTTCCGAATGCACTGTACATCTGACATGAAGCAGAGCAATCCAAGCCTCGGTGGAGGTTGCACAGAGATGAGGAAGATTGTGTAACCTTGTGGTCACTGGTTATCTGCTTTCATTATGTAGTGTACATTGATAATATGCTCAGACAACATGTTGATTTGGGAATGGTGTGAAGTAGTGTCCCTTTATTCAGTAGAACTGCTCTCACAGTTTGTGACCTGACATACGCATCAGTGCCCACTAGCTTGTTCTCTGGCTCTCCCCAAACTCCTCTGGTCTGGTTTAGGCCTTTTTAGAATAGATGACACATACAGTGGGGGAAAAAAGTATTTAGTCAGCCACCAATTGTGCAAGTTCTCCCACTTAAAAAGATGAGAGAGGCCTGTAATTTTCATCATAGGTACACGTCAACTATGACAGACAAATTGAGAATTTTTTTCCCAGAAAATCACATTGTAGGATTTTTAATGAATTTATTTGCAAATTATGGTGGAAAATAAGTATTTGGTCACCTACAAACAAGCAAGATTTCTGGCTCTCACAGACATGTAACTTCTTCTTTAAGAGGCTCCTCTGTCCTCCACTCGTTACCTGTATTAATGGCACCTGTTTGAACTTTTTATCAGTATAAAAGACACCTGTCCACAACCTCAAACAGTCACACTCCAAACTCCACTATGGCAAAGACCAAAGAGCTGTCAAAGGACACCAGAAACAAAATTGTAGACCTGCACCAGGCTGGGAAGACTGAATCTGCAATAGGTAAGCAGCTTGGTTTGAAGAAATCAACTGTGGGAGCAATTATTAGGAAATGGAAGACATACAAGACCACTGATAATCTCCCTCGATCTGGGGCTCCACGCAAGATCTCACCCCGTGGGGTCAAAATGATCACAAGAACGGTGAGCATAAATCCCAGAACCACACGGGGGGACCTAGTGAATGACCTGCAGAGAGCTGGGACCAAAGTAACAAAGCCTACCATCAGTAACACACTACGCCGCCAGGGACTCAAATCCTGCAGTGCCAGACGTGTCCCCCTGCTTAAGCCAGTACATGTCCAGGCCCGTCTGAAGTTTGCTAGAGTGCATTTGGAGGATTCAGAAGAGGATTGGGAGAATGTCATATGGTCAGATGAAACCAAAATAGAACTTTTTGGTAAAAACTCAACTCGTCGTGTTTGGAGGACAAAGAATGCTGAGTTGCATCCAAAGAACACCATACCTACTGTGAAGCATGGGGGTGGAAACATCATGCTTTGGGGCTGTTTTTCTGCAAAGGGACCAGGACGACTGATCCGTGTAAAGGAAAGAATGAATGGGGCCATGTATCGTGAGATTTTGAGTGAAAACCTCCTTCCATCAGCAAGGGCATTGAAGATGAAACGTGGCTGGGTCTTTCACCATGACAATGATCCCAAACACACCGCCCGGGCAACGAAGGAGTGGCTTCGTAAGATGCATTTCAAGGTCTTGGAGTGGCCTAGCCAGTCTCCAGATCTCAACCCCATAGAAAATCTTTGGAGGGAGTTGAAAGTCTGTGTTGCCCAGCGACAGCCCCAAAACATCACTGCTCTAGAGGAGATCTGCATGGAGGAATGGGCCAAAATACCAGCAACAGTGTGTGAAAACCTTGTGAAGACTTACAGAAAACGTTTGACCTGTGTCATTGCCAACAAAGGGTATATAACAAAGTATTGAGAAACTTTTGTTATTGACCAAATACTTATTTTCCACCATAATTTGCAAATAAATTCATAAAAAATCATACAATGTGATTTTCTGGAAAAAAAAATCTCATTTTGTCTGTCATAGTTGACGTGTACCTACGATTAAAATTACAGGCCTCTCTCATCTTTTTAAGTGGGAGAACTTGCACAATTGGTGGCTGACTAAATACTTTTTTTCCCCACTGTAAGCCCTATTCGGGCGGGATTAGTTTTACTGGGGGAGGTCAGGTAATGTAATTAAGTGCACAGCACAAAACACCACATCCGTGCGAATATGCCATGTCAATAATTTTCACATGACTGGAGAGTAATAATTCCAGCCAGAATAACCTACTGTTTTTTGCCATGCAGTCGCCAAGGCCCTCTGATAATACTTAGGGGTATTACTGTGTTTAACAGGTGCTGCTTGCAGTTTGGATTAGAACATGGGAACAAATTGATGCTTAAAACAAAATGCTATGCACGTAGCCTACAGATGAATGATCTGTTTTGTCATATATCAGCTTTTTACTCTTTTAAAGCGGATGTTATTGTACCAATTAATTGATAAATTGCCAAATACGTCAGTTAATTAAATGTCTGCATACAGTTCATGGTTCTTATTGATATTATTTTGACATTCTCCCAACTGAAAGCCAATATTAGGCTATCCCTAGACAAGTTGAAATATCTTCACGCCTAGGACAGCCTCCAGGCTTCAGTCATAACGGGAAAAATGAATTACAGGGAGCAATTTGGTAAAACTAATCCCGTCCGAATCATCCTCTGGAAAAACAGACATGCTGGGGTAATAATTACATAACCTACGTTCTATAGTAATGCAAGTCCATTGCGAATAGGGCTATAGTGAACCTCTCTCCGAGCGACTCTCATGCCTCCACACAGGTAAGGGAAGTGCTAGAGGAGAGGTTTTGATTGGTGGTCAGTGTCTGCTGTTTTGATTACGAGGTCCGGCAGGTGGTCTTTTTTTAGGCGGACTGAAAATAAGCTGCTGCATTTTCTTGCATGTGGTGGTGTGGCAGAAGGCCAAGGTGTCCGATCACAGGATGGCTCTCATGGCTACGCTGGGGACCAACGCTGGGGACCACCTGCTTTCCGTCCACCATCAAAAAGAACAACCAGAGGTCAGTCAAACACCAGCATCACTCAGTCATGGCCCTGGCAAAGCTGTCATCAAGGCAAAGGGTGGCTATTTGAAGAATCTCCAATATAAAATATATTTTGATTTTTTTAACACTTATTTGGTTACTACATGATTCCATATGTGTTATTTCATAGTTTTGATGTCTTCACTATTATTCTACAATGTAAAAAATTGTAAAAATTAAGAAAAACCCTTGAATGAGTAGGTGTGTCCAAACTTTTGACTGGTAGTGTGTATATTTACCAAAAATATATATGGGGATTGGAAATGATGCAGACAATTACATTGATGGCAGCTGTTCTTGAAGGTGTCCACACAAAGCTTGACTTAAATATTGCTGGTTTTGCAGTACTGTCCTCTCCTGCAGTGCTCAATGACACCAATTACTATTTTATTGATTCAATTCTCCCAAAAGTACATATCACAGTCATATTGTTTTGTTTTACAATAAGTGGCCTGAGATTGGCAATTTCCCCTAACCAAGAGTACAATTAGTGATGCAAAACTGGGCATCATTAAAGATAGGGCGTGTCTAATGTGTGGCCCGTGGTGCATGTGGATGGCCCAGCGTCATAGAGAGACAGCACGGCTGCACTGGCACCCAGCCACTCGTCCTCCCACTGCCCTCCAGTCTTGGTCAACACCAGGGGTCCCAGAGACCTTCTCCCCATACCCTGGGTGTGTTCCACAGTCTGTATGAACCTTTCTCTGGATGGTGGTGGTTGAGCTGCAGAACCAACGGGTCCACCACTGTCTGTGTGACTGACTGCAAGTGAAAAACCCAAGAGAAATACTAGACCGCAGGCTTGTAAAATGGCTGCATCAAGAACTCTTGATTTCAAGCCAGTGTATGATGTTGGCTGGCTGTTGGGCAGCTATGTCCATGCCCTTTTCTCCTTCTGTGTGAGAGAGATTTGCTTTGCTGCTGGTAATTGAGTTGGCTGTGGAGCGTTAAGTTTCTGCTTGGTCACGGTAGGCGTTGTGTGGCTGCTACCTGCCGTGCATCTCCCGGCTAATGTGGCCTGACAGATATGGAGCACAAGTCCCTTTTCCCCCATTTCCTTTGTTGTTATTTTGCAGCAGGACTCTGGAGCCCAGTTATGACAAGGACCTTTGACCTTTGTCCTCTACTCCCTGTAGCAATGAAAGAACACTTATTGCCTCCCCCTTCTCTGGCCGAAGCTTAGCGATCACGGAATCCAGTTCAAAGATTCCACACACAACTCTGGCAAGTTGATGTAGGAGCCATGCCCCTTGTGGAACAAAATGTTACACTTATTTTGGCAACGTGACAACACACAACCATGCCCTTTTGGGCAAAGGTGCCATTGGTGCTCTCATAACCTGACATAATGAGTAGATAATGAGCTCAACGAGAGGAAACCACATGTACCCACAAAACCTCAAACAGTGTTGCATCAATGAAATGGCTTTTCATTTACTATGTGTTTAGAAGTTATGAGAAGTTTTGTATTGCTCATTAAAATGAGCAGTGTGCCAATCTAAAACAAAACAATGTGTCCCTGGAACTACTTCTTCGCAGTTGGTTCCTCTATTGCCTTTTATATAATATTAGCCATAGGTCTGGCTCATGAACATCATTTGCCAGATAAGGAAATGTTTTTGTGTACCAGTTTATTGTATTTTTCTCTCAACAATTCTTAGAATGTCCCACCCTGTTAATTTGTGCGGTGAGAGATCTGCTTGAATAATCAGTTATTAGCCAGGGAAAGATGATCACTCATCAGGTAGGACACCAAGCCAAGATGTGTTCCAGTTCCGGGCTCATGGGTGTGACACGTGAAGATGTGTGCAGACAGACTTGGGAACACAGCCCAGGCCTATTGCTCATGTCAACTGAGAAAGGTTTGCATCAATCCTAGGACATTGTGTCAATCCTAGGACCTCTGTTTTGCAGATTTATCTAGGTCTTCTTGCAGATTTCACAAACCTCAGAGAGAGTTCTCACTTGGTTTGTTTTGTTATTTTCCTTGATCTCTGGTGCCTATTATCTTTCTCAAGTATTTCATCACTTTAGGCAAGACAGAATTGTTTAACAAATTTTGTATACAAAATCGTTTTTTATAAAGAAGTCCATACTCCTTGATTGAGTGGACAAATCGAGAGTTTTCAAGAGGCTTAGCTTTAAATGTGTCAAAGGGTCACTTTTGCTGTTCTGCTTTTCTAATTACCAGAGCAGGGTCCTGTGGCAGTGAACACTGCTGCCAATGAGGCCCAGATGCCTCTACACGACTCAGCCTGGAATAATAGGGCTCATTCATGGCCAGGCAGTCAGCAGGCAGGATCAACTGTATCACAGTAATTGACAAATGTTGTAATGGCAAAGTATATGTCATGTACACAGCTATTGTCAAGGTCTCAATGCCAGTAATTAGAGAGTTTGTTAAACTCCAGTTGATGCTCGTTAACTGCAAAGCTTGTTCATTTAGAATTCTTTTCCCGAGTCATGCAGTACATGGTGGCTAATTGAGTAATTTGGGGCTGTTTCTCTTTTCGCCAACACTTCTGTCTACACTTCTGTCTATCGCATGCCGCCAACAAACTGTTTTCTTAGAATTTATAAGGCAACAGCAGTTAGACATCATTGGTTGTTCAAACATTTTCCAAGTGTCAACAGCGTGTGATGTGTTTCTGTAAAAAAAAAAAATAGTGAATACTTTAAGATTTAAAACCCTTGAGGATCCGACATGAATCGATTTCATAGTGTACTTTTTAAAATCTCAAAGTCCATGAGATTATATTGCTCAATGACTTGGTTTTAAGTTATTTTAGCATGATTTGGGCATGACATTTTAAACATGTTAATATTGGGTGTCTGGTTTCTGGTAAGAAAAGGTTGAAGTTAGCGGTTGGTGACAGTGCCATGCCTAGGTAAACAGCGAAAGCACAGAGAACTGTCTCTCCTTGGCCATAGAAGGGAACAAATAAGTCATTTAGACATTTGGGTGAACTATCCCTTTGGCACGTCTGTATTTTTTACATGGTATTTAAATGACAGATACGTTGCTGACACCCTGTTTAAATCTGCCGTATGTGCCTAAAGCTGAGAGCTTGTTCTTTCTGTATCTTTGTATTAAACCTTTTTTACCTTCCATGTACATACGAATTTAAATTAGTTTGATGTCAATATTTTTCCTGTTTCTGAGTCGGACTACTGCTTTTCTTACTACTGCTTAACATATTGTTACAAATTATGCAAAAAGCATGTTTGCAACTACAGTAGCTATGTAAAAAGGTCTACATGACATTCTGCCTTCCTGTGTAATATGCATGTTAATAGGCAGAGCCACTTGGTATGAAGTGGGACCAAAATACAAATATAGAAAATATAATTTTGTTTTGCACTGAAATTGTTCCTCAGTTATTATGTTGGTTTTATTTATTTTAACAGATTGTGATAGATGGATTCTTCCCCAAACCTGGTATGGATTGCTCTTTAGCAAGCTCCAGTAACCCCAGCAAAACATTTATCTTTGTGAATGATCGACCTGTACATGTGTTTCAGATGTTTGTTGTGGTTTGGGTAAAGAAAATCTGAAGCCGATGTGATAGAGGTGTTCTATAAACAATAGCTTCTCAAATTGCTTGGACACAAAGTATTTTAGATGTGGATCTCACACTTCAGTCAAAAATATTTGTTCTCTTCCTTTAGTTGTGCAGTGAGTATTCACATGTTACATTCACTCTTCATTTACCCTACATTCACAGAAGTCATCCAAGGAAGTCATAGACCACATTCATAATTTGAAATGTTTTTAGAAGCACACCCAGTAGTATTTTATTTTATTTAGCCGAAGATTAAAAATACATATGTAAAGCCACTCCAGCTGAAGACAGCAATGCATACACAATAAAACCTGAAGGCTTATTTCCATTGTGGTCCTCTCAAGTATCACTTTGTCATCACATAGGCCTGTCTGTTATCCCAAATGTAGCTCTCTCTGTCATTGATAAAGTCACTTTGTTATGTAAATGCTACAACACTGTCACTGTGAAGCATTGCTCATAGTATCACTGCAGTTCTGATACGTTCTCTCTGTTTGACCATCAGGTGGTCCGGCAACACTACTTGGCTCAGTACCCGGCAGACTCTGCCCGCAGCCATTATCCCACTATGATGCTCAACATCACTGTTCCCACATCCACTGTAGACGTCAACCTGACCCCCGACAAGACCCAGATTCTACTCCAAAACAAGGTTCCGTATTTGAAACCGGTTTGGTTGAAAGAATACAGAACTAAGGGGAAACAAAGTATGATTGGGGGATGTTGTTCAAAAGATGTACAAAAACGGGCAGGAGCTGCAGAACCAGTTACCAGTCAATTTAGCCCTTTCAGCTTTCTCACCGTTTCAACTGCAAATATGCGATGCAAGATCCATTTAGCAAATTCATGATATCCCTACATGTAGCCTCTACTGTACAGCAAGGAATAAATTTACTTGCTTTGGCTAGTCCCTTTGTCCATCTGGTCAACTATCTAATTTATGTCCTCAAAACAACTTGATTGATTTTATTTGATAAAAATAGAAAGTGCTGACAGTAAACAGTAAGTTGCCAATCAGTTCCTTAGCAAAAACCATTTGAAATAGGAGGAGCTGACCAGTGCTGTAATTAACTGCATAAACTAAATGAACAGTTACCTGGTTGCACAGCCACTGCCTGTAAAAAAGAAAGGGAAAGTGAACAGCATGGGCATTAGTGTGTTGTTATTTCTCACTGAGACTGTGACTGTCAGGAGGCTGTGCTGGCTGCAGTGGAGACGCTCTTGGTTTCCTTGTATGGCCCTGGGTCTGGGTCTCCTGCTGAGGCTCCACCAGTCACTGGAGAAGATGATGGAGGCAGCTCCTCCTCTTCCTCTGAAGACTGGATAGTCAACCAAATGACCGGACTTTTCCTCTATTGGAAGATGACATTGCTTTGACCTGCACCGAGATAACAAATCCAGGACCGGCCAAAGGCCTGGAGAGGCTCAACAACCATGACCAAGATTCTAACAAAGGCAAAGACGTTGAGCAGTTATCAGCAGTGAGTTGGAGCCGAGGCACGGCTCTAACAGACCCCTCCACAGGGGTCAAGGTCCACCTGCCCACCTGATGCAGCAGTGACCTGGGCCTGGTCGAGTTCAAGGGTCAGAGCAGCCCTGGCAAAAAGGTGTTCAACACTATAACAGAGAAACGTGTGGCACTGATGGCCTACAACCTGATCAGTAGCCGTGCCGTGAGGACCCCCCTGTCCCCTGCCGCCCTGTTTGAGAGGGAGACCCGGGCAGAGGTTCTCCAGGAGAAGCCCGCAGCAAGCCTCCAGGACATCACCACTGCCGTGCAGGAGAGATGGAAAAACCTGGGGGAGGAGGACCGAAAGAAGTGAGTTTCCAGACTTTACCTTCGAAGCAGTTTCCATTTGTTATTATTAGCAAGGCAAAAAAAAGAATGATTGACCTGTCACTTGCATGTGTAAATTATGGCCCTGGAAATTTTGCTTGGCTTATTCATGTTGCTACCCAGACAGAGAATTGTTAATATGAGCTATGTTTATATTTTCCAGACTGCATCTGATTACTAGGTTACATGGTCAATATTTTCCACTGTAAAACAGGTATTCTGCATGAAATATCTCCCCTTTTTCCAAAGTATGCCATGCATCTTGAGCACTCAAAGGTTTTTTGCTTGTCAGACGGTTAATACATTGAACTTAATATGCTGTATGTGGACACACACTAACCCTGTCCTCTGTCTCGCCCGTCTGGTGCGGCTTGTTCGTAATCAAGATGTCAGGAAAATCTTAAGCAGCAAGTGCATAAGATGGGCCACATTTCAGATGTATCAAACATTTCTTGAATTATACGGAACAAAAATATAAACGCAACATGCAACAATTTCAACGATTTTACTGAGTTACAGTTCATATAAGGAAATCAGTCAATTGAAATAAATTCATTAGGCCCAAGTCTATGGATTTCACATGACAGAAATACTCCTCAGTGTCATCAGCTGTCCGGGTGGTTGGTCTCAGACGATCCCGCAGGTGAAGAAGCTGGATGTGGAGGGCTGGCGTGGTTACACGTGGTCTGCGTTTGTGAGGTTTGACGTACTGGCAAATTCTCTAAAACGATGTTGGAAGCGGCTTATGGTAGAGAAATTAACTATACATTCTCTGGCAACAGCTCTTGTGGACATTCCTGCAGTCAGCTTGCCAATTGCACCCCCCTCAAAACTTGAGACATCTGTGGCATTGTGTTGTTTGACCAAACTGCACATTTTAGAGTCTCCTTTTATTGCCCCCAGCACAAGGTGCACCTGTGTAATGATCATGCTGTTTAATCAGCTTCTTGATATGCCACACCTGTCAGGTGGATGGATTATCTTGGCAAAGGAGAAATGCTTACTAACAGGGATGTAAACAAATGTGTGCACAAAATATGAGAGAAATAAGCTTTTTGTGCGTATGGTATCTTTTATTTCAGCTCAGGAAACATGGGACCAACACTTTACATGTTGCATTTATATTTTTGTTCAGTATATAAATTATTAACATGTTCTAGTATGTCGTTTTGTTGTGGTTTCGACTAAGAATAAATAAGATGTAGGAGAACGAAACAGATATATGAATACAATTCAGAAAATGCAATAGAACATCTTATAAGAAAAGTTACACAAATCTTACATTTTGTGACCCTGCTTTAATTGCCTTTCCACGGTTGAGAGGACATGATTTTCGGTGGTATCTGTATAGCACAGTACACTGTAATAGGGTCTGCGTGACTCATGATTCAGAGAGAGGTCATTCACCTTTGTGCTTTCCTAATAGTGTAGAATTGTTTTAATCTGAAAAAAATCTAAGATAAGCAATGCACGTCGTACTGCCATTAGGGACTTTCGAAAAAATCTAATCCCCGAGCTGACAAGGTACAAATCTGTCGTTCTGCCCCTGAGCAAGGCAGTTAACCCACTGTTCCCCGGGCGCCGAAGACATGGATGTCGATTAAGGCAGCCCCCCGCACCTCTCTGATTCAGAGGGGTTGGATTAAATGCGGAAGACACGTTTCAGTTGAATGCATTCAGTTGTACAACTGACTAGGTATCCCCCTTTCCTTTTTCTTTATTTTCTAACAACATCCAGATGCACGTTCACATGCCAGTAAAACAAATCATAAATGGCATTATCTTCTGATCTCCATCCACTGAGACTGAACAACTCAACCAGCATCATGGAATAACATCATTACCCTCTACTGAAAGCACTCCACCCAATTATCGTAGATTACTGCATACCAATTTAAAGTAATTGAAAGGACGGAAAATGTGTATCAGCATTAGCCTACGTGTGGAACTTATGTAAGGTATGGACGAGTGTATGGAAAAAGACATCTGTTTAGAATCCCGCCTTGTGTTACTGCTGTCTTAAACATGAAATAAGACGAGGCAAATATTTGGCTCCTTTCGACGCCACTGTTAAGTGGCACGCCACTTCTAGGAAACGTATCGCTCACACGTGAACTCTAGTAACACAGGTCAGTTGCATGTGTGGATGCAGTGCCATAAGCCAAAATAATTATTTACATGGAAGCGAATGGGAGTGCAAGTTAACAGATAAATTGCCTTACCCCCTTACCCCAATACAGGCTTTTTACAAGTGTAATTTAGTTATCCTTACCTCTAGGATATAGCAGCAGTGGCACACCTGGGATTTTATCGCATTGCCCTCTGATGAAAGGTCCAGAGGTATTAGCAGCAATATTACGTTGTTATTGTAGTGTTACAACCTTTTGGGTTTAATCGATTGACAATCTACATTATACCTACTTACTCCTCTTCATCCCCTATGGGACATAGGGCTACAATGAGTTCCTTCCACCACTCTCTGTCCTTGGCCACGTGTTGCGCCTCACCCCACGAGAGGTTCATCTTGGCCAGCTCGTCCGTCACAGTTCTGCGCCAGGTAGTTTTAGGTCTCCCAGGTTTTCTTTTCCCTGGTGGTCCACCTTAGGGCAATTTTTGGGATGCTATCCTGCTCCATCCGGAAAACATGGACAAGCTACCGCATTCTTCTTATCTTGATTTGGTATGTGATGCTGGCTTTTGGTCTTCCTGTAGAGTTTGTCGTTGGTGATTTGTATTTTGCCAAAAAATTCCGCAGATTCTTCTGAGGCATCCATTATGGAATGCCTCAACTTTCTATGTGGTGGGCCAAAAGCCGAAAAACGTGAAGTTGATTGATCTCCTTCTAGGGAGCAGATTTGTTTGTACATCACAGTGAAACATTGTTATAATGACTATTTAAAAAATTGCACCTTCAAGTCTTGCACATTTTCATAAAAAGTATATTTCAACACTGTCTGCACAGGCAAATTTGCCAAACGGATAAACTTGGAACCAATCAGAACTCCCATACTTACCCCTCGTGATGAAGGCAGCCAATGGCCTGCTTCTATCTAAGATGTAAACACAGATATACAGTCATTGAAACACAGCCTCACGTGAGAACTCAAGCTGCTGTCTGTTATGACTGAAATAAGATAAATATCTGTTTTAGAGTGCACTTGAAAAATACAGCTTGCAATTAGAATTGTCTTGACCATATGAAGGGTTAACTCCGTTGACCACTTAGCCAATTTATTGAAAGCTAGCTAATGTTAATTTGACTAGCCTAGCCAGCTACTGTAAATGTCAATTTGCCAGCTCAGGAAGCCAGTGTTTAATGAGTTATCTCTCTGTTGGTGAATTAAATGTTTGAATCATGTGTTGGCATGGTTATATTTCATTTCAAGTAACTAGCTTAAAGAAACATTCAGTCATATAATTTGCATAGAAACCCAAATAAAAGCATGTAGATAGAAAGATGTGTGTGTGTCATGAATGCTAGAATGGAGGTTTAAAAACGAACATTACAGCTGCATATGCATATTGGCCAACACGGCATATCCTACACATATACCTTGCAATACAATATTCTCTAAAAACAGCTGGGCAAAATGTATACATTGTGCTCTGAAATATGACCAGAGTTTGATTTCTAAACCAGATCTCAATTGTCAGAAGCTGCCCAATACCATGGTGGGCATGCATAATGTTTGATGCATTGGAATATAAGGTATGGAGAATGATAGTCTGCAGGATTATAGAAAAAGCAGTTGGGAAATGAATGTTTGATTTTCAAATACTAAATGTTAAGTGAATGTGAATATATTTAGGTGGTTTAAATGATTAGGCTAACTTTCCCAACTAGCTCTCACAGTCTCATGTCAGAATTAGACGTTCATCCATGTTTCTCAAATGTCAAATTTCAAAGTTGTTCCAAATGTCAAATTTCAAAGTGTTTAAGGTTAAATTTAGGCATCAACTCCGAATGGTTAAGGTTTGGGATAGGCTTAAAACAAAAATATTGCTGGATTCAAACTTGCAACCTTTGGAATCAGAGGCAGATGCTTACACCCATCCGCCATCCCTGTCCACAACGTCCTAGCAAAACAGAAATCTTCTTGAAGGTAACAGCTCTCACTGTTGCCCCTAGTGTCCGGTTTCCACGTCATCTCCCGACGTCCTTAGACATGGATGGGTGTCGAGTACTGACTTGTATCATGGGAGACCTGGCTGAACTTTCTTAGTAACCTTCTTAAAGTTGACGGTGCCAAATTCTTGCCAATACATTATTCTACTACTAACTATGACTTAGTGTGAGGCATGTTTTCCATAATGTACGTTTCATGCATATACATTCGAACAAAGAACAACATCACATTTAGTGTTTCACCATTTATTGAGTATGGAAACAAATAGGTTTTAGGTTTTTAGGTTTTATTTATTCGCACTAAAGAAAGTAAGTGAAAGACAAAACGGTACAGATAAAAAAAACTGGTAATAACGGTGTGCAGGTGAGGTTGGAAGCCCAAAAGGGCTTATGAAAACCACACCACAAATATATGTACAAAAACCTTTGTTCAGTCAGTTAAACAAAGCATATTAATTATAATTGTACATGATATACTCAGTATACAAGAAAAAATGTTTGATTGTGTGTGTGTGTGTGTGTGTGTGTGTGTGTGTGTGTGTGAGAGTAAGGCTACATGGAGGGGAATATTGGGTAGTTTGGTTCATCAGGCTGACCCCCAGTCTTCGCTTGAAGTTATTGACGGATGATGAGGTTTTGGCAATGTGAAGATAAGAATTCCGGAGTATGGTACCTCTGTATCTGATAGAGAATTGACTATGTGAGGTGTGGCAGTGGGGAGGGGGAAGGTTATTGCAGTGTCTTGTGTTTATAGGGCGGCAGGTAGCTTAGTGGTTAAGAGCATTGTGCCAGTAACCGAAAGGTCGCTGGTTCTAATCCCCGAGCCGACTAGGTGAAAAATCTGTCGATGTGCCCTTGAGCAAGGCACTTAACCCTAATTGCTCATGTAAGTCACTCTGGATAAGAGCGTCTGCTAAAAAATAAAATAAATAAATAAATATATAGATGGTTTTCAGAATTAACCTGGAATAGTCCATTGAAGGGTTTAGGGAAACTGTCTGGGAGGTATGAGTATTTGTAGATGAAAGTACATAATTGGCGTACATTAACGTCATAAATAGACAAGATAGAACTTCGCAAATTAGCCTAAGTTAGTTTACAACCTTTAAAGGGATAGTTAACTTTTTGTATATAAAAAAATATATATAAACTTACTTTCCCCAGAAAGGGAGCTGTGCCCCTCTGACAACAGTGATTTGCACATTCTGACTTAGGTCCAATTTCTTTTAAAATTTTGCCACCCTGGACTAGACCATGTTTCCTGTTGCAATTGTGACTGTTTTCCTTTCAATTAGTACATTTAAACTGGGTGCTTTTCAGGGCATAAATCACTCGGGCAGATGGACACTAAAACCGGAAGGGTTTCTTTATTTGCCAATACATTAACTAAAAACTTGTGAAAGGAAGTGCCAAACAGATGCCATAGAGAATACCGAAAAATATGTGTGTGTTTTGTGAATGAATGGGGTTTATGGAGCTAAACTGTTATTTTAGTGGATTAAACCACTAGAATTATCCTATTAATAACATGTTTCAATGGTCAACAGATTAGCGACCACCAAGGCCATTGGCCAGGGCACCAAGGCCATTAACCAAAATAGTAAATAAGGTTGATAGGAACACAGAAAAACAAGGTTCTGTTAAGAAAGACTGGTAAGGATAGAGGGAACAATTAATGGAGCCTAATACAGGCAAATTCTTGATGAAAACCTGCTTCAAAGTGCAAATGACCTTAGACTGGGGGCAAACATTTACATTCCAACAGGACAATGACCCTAAGCATACAGCCAAAGCAATGCTGTAATGCTTCAGAACATAATGTGAAAGTCCTTGAGTGGCCCAGCCAAAGCCAAGACTTGAATCTTATTGAAAATCTGTGGAAAGACTTGAAGATTGCTGTTCGCCGCTCCCCATTTTAATTTAACAGAGCTTGAGAAAAGAATGGGAGAAAATCCCAAAATCCAGATGTGCAAAGCTGATACAGACATACCCAAGACAACTCAAAGCAGTATTCGCCGCCAAAGGTGCTTCTACAAAGTATTGACTCAGGGCTGTGAATACTTGATGTAAATGAGATAAATGTACAAACAAGTTTTCACTTTGTAATTATGGGGTATTGTGTGTAGATGGTTGAGGAAAAAAATAGATTGAATCCATTTTGAATTCAGGCTGTTACACAACAAAATGTGGAATAAGTCAAGGGGTATGAATACTGTCTGAAGGCACTGTAAGTCATAGGCTACTTTGTAGCTAGTTAACATTTAATTGGGAAGTTTTTGAGAAAGCCTTTCCATCTAACAGAAGACGGTTATCATTACAACGCTATATTTTTTCCTGTTTCATATTTTTGGTGTGCGCCGCTGCTAAATTAATACAGGAGAAACACTGTACGACACGCTTCCCACGGTTAGTTTTTTAAAACTAAAGCATGCCATATACTCCGACTATAAAATGTAAAACCCTTTAATTTTCTCAATATTAGCCTATGAGTTGAGAAATTTTTAGCGATAAATCAGATCAAGCCCGAACTGTGTGATGTAGTAGGGGGTTGTAGTATCCAACAGGCCAATATTCTACATAGTTTAGCAGAAAACATGGTAATTAACTACAAGGACCATAATCCATTTTTGAGCGGAGTACTCCTTTTAACCTGTTAAAGATGGTTTAAAACCCAGTGCATCTTTATGCTGCTTCTAGTGCCTAACGTAGCAGGCGTAGAAAGATGCCTGAGTCCCCACCTTTGTTTTTCAGGGGAAACAGAAGTTACGTTGAAAATACTGTATCCCTGAAAACCAGAAACATACGCTTAATGTCAACTCCGCGGAGAATGCTAGTGAAGTAACGTAGAAGAAATCCTGAATATGATTGCTGAGTTCTTACGGAAACCTTGAGTGAAATACCTTTTGTGAGATCATGTTGGAGATGATAATACAATGAATTTGAAAAACAAGCCACCACTTTATGTGATTGGTTTGCCTCCAAGGGTTATGATAAGAAGTTGTTGGATAATTGTGTTTCCAAAGTACGTAATGTTACACGGGAAAGCTTTTTGACCCCTAAACCTGCCCCACCTAATGATCAACCAACTGTATGTGTGTGTACTTATTAGGGCTGACCCCAATTATTCGACTGGTCGATTGTTTGGTCGATAGGCTGTTGGTCGACCAATATATATATTTTTTCAAACAGTAGTAAATATATATATATATATATCGGCAGTGTATCAAATACTTGTTCTCCCCACTGTGTATATATATATATATATACAGTGGGGAAAAAAAGTATTTAGTCAGCCACCAATTGTGCAAGTTCTCCCACTTAAAAAGATGAGAGAGGCCTGTAATTTTCATCATAGGTACACGTCAACTATGACAGACAAAATTAGAAAAAAAAATCCAGAAAATCACATTGTAGGATTTTTTATGAATTTATTTGCAAATTATGGTGGAAAATAAGTATTTGGTCAATAACAAAAGTTTCTCAATACTTTGTTATATACCCTTTGTTGGCAATGACACAGGTCAAACGTTTTCTGTAAGTCTTCACAAGGTTTTCACACACTGTTGCTGGTATTTTGGCCCATTCCTCCATGCAGATCTCCTCTAGAGCAGTGATGTTTTGGGGCTGTCGCTGGGCAACACAGACTTTCAACTTCCTCCAAAGATTTTCTATGGGGTTGACATCTGGAGACTGGCTAGGCCACTCCAGGACCTTGAAATGCTTCTTACGAAGCCACTCCTTCGTTGCCCGGGCGGTGTGTTTGGGATCATTGTCACGCTGAAAGACCCAGCCACGTTTCATCTTCAATGCCCTTGCTGATGGAAGGAGGTTTTCACTCAAAATCTCACGATACATGGCCCCATTCATTCTTTCCTTTACACGGATCAGTCGTCCTGGTCCCTTTGCAGAAAAACAGCCCCAAAGCATGATGTTTCCACCCCCATGCTTCACAGTAGGTATGGTGTTCTTTGGATGCAACTCAGCATTTTTTGTCCTCCAAACACGACGAGTTGAGTTTTTACCAAAAAGTTATATTTTGGTTTCATCTGACCATATGACATTCTCCCAATCCTCTTCTGGATCATCCAAATGCACTCTAGCAAATTTCAGACGGGCCTGGACATGTACTGGCTTAAGCAGGGGGACACGTCTGGCACTGCAGGATTTGAGTCCCTGGCGGCGTAGTGTGTTACTGATGGTAGGCTTTGTTACTTTGGTCCCAGCTCTCTGCAGGTCATTCACTAGGTCCCCCCGTGTGGTTCTGGGATTTTTGCTCACCGTTCTTGTGATCATTTTGACCCCAAGGGGTGAGATCTTGCGTGGAGCCCCAGATCGAGGGAGATTATCAGTGGTCTTGTATGTCTTCCATTTCCTAATAATTGCTCCCACAGTTGATTTCTTCAAACCAAGCTGCTTACCTATTGCAGATTCAGTCTTCCCAGCCTGGTGCAGGTCTACAATTTTGTTTTTGGTGTCCTTTGACAGCTCTTTGGTCTTGGCCATAGTGGAGTTTGGAGTGTGACTGTTTGAGGTTGTGGACAGGTGTCTTTTATACTGATAACACGTTCAAACAGGTGCCATTAATACAGGTAACGAGTGGAGGACAGAGGAGCCTCTTAAAGAAGAAGTTACAGGTCTGTGAGAGCCAGAAATCTTGCTTGTTTGTAGGTGACCAAATACTTATTTTCCACCATAATTTGCAAATAAATTCATTAAAAATCCTACAATGTGATTTTCTGGAATTTTTTCCTCATTTTATCTGTCATAGTTGACGTGTATCTATGATGAAAATTACAGGCCTCTCTCATCTTTTTAGTGGGAGAACTTGCACAATTGGTGGCTGACTAAATACTTTTTTTCCCCACTGTATATATATATATATACACAGTGGGGAGAACAAATATACACAGTGGGGAGAACAAGTATTTGATACACTGCCGATTTTGAAGGTTTTCCTACTTACAAAGCATGTAGAGGTCTGTAATTTTTATCATAGGTACACTTCAACTGTGAGAAAAATCCAGAAAATCACATTGTATGATTTTAAAGTAATTAATTTGCATTTTATTCAGACCCTTTGCTATGAGACTCAAAATTGAGCTCAGGTGCATCCTGTTCCCATTTATCATCCTTGAGCTGTTTCTACAACTTGATTGGAGTCCACCTGTGGTAAATCCAATTGATTGGACATACTTTGGAAAGGCACACACCTGTCTATATAAGGTCCCACAGTTGACAGTGCATGTCAGAGAAAAAACTAAGCCATGAGGTCGAAGGAATTGTCCGTAGAGCTCCGAGACGACAGGATTGTGTCGAGGCACAGATCTGGGGAAGGGTACCAAAAAATATCTGCAGCATTGAAGGTTCCCAAGAACACAGTGGCCTCCATCATTCTTAAATGGAAGAAGTTTGGAACCACCAAGACTCTTCCTAGAGCTGGCCTTCCGGCCAAACTGAGCAATCGGGGGAGAAGGGCCTTGGTCAGGGAGGTGACCAAGAACCCGATGGTCACTCTGACAGAGCTCCAGAGTTCCTCTGTGGAGATGGGAGAACCTTCCAGAAGGACAATCATCTCTGCAGCACTCCACCAATCAGGCCTTTATGGTAGAGTGGTCAGATGGAAGCCACTCCTCAGTAAAACACACATGAGAGCCCGCTTGGAGTTTGCCAAAAGGCACCTAAAGGACTCTGACCATGAGAAACAAGATTCTCTGGTCTGATGAAACCAAGATTGAACTTTTTGGCCTGAATGCCAAGCGTCACGTCTGGAGGAAAGCTGGCACCATCCCTATGGTGAAGCATTGTGATGGCAGCATCATGCTGTGGGGATGTTTTTCAGCGGCAGGGACTGGGAGAGTATTTTTTTTATTTATTTAACCTTGATTTAACTAGGAAAGTCAGTTAAGAACAAATTATTAATTACAATGACGGTCTACCGAGGGAAAGATGAACTGAGCAAAGTACAGAGAGATCCTTGATGAAAACCTGCTCTAGAGCGCTCAGGACCTCCGACTGGGGCTAAGGCTCCCCTTCCAACAGGACAACGACCCTAAGCGCACAGCGAAGACAACGCAGGAGTGGCTTCGGGAGAAGTCTCTGAATGTCCTTGAGTGGCCCAGCCAGAGCCCAATCGAACATCTCTGGAGAGACCTGAAAATAGCTGTGTAGTGACGCTCCACATCCAACCTGACAGCGCTTGAGAGGATCTGCAGAGAAGAATGGGAGAAATGCGCGGTCTCCCGCCAATTTCTGCATTCATTGTTTCATAACTTCATTGTGTGAATTGTTTGCGTTTTGATTGTTAGTGTCTATTAATTCCCCATTACATATATCACCAGTAGGACGTTTACTGTTAATTCCTATAATTTCTAATCTACAATGTTTGTTTGGTTACGGTAATGTTTATTAATGCATTCAATATAATATTATTCCAGTCTTTTACCGTTCTTATTGTCGGAGTGGACACATTGTTTGCAGCGCGCACAACCTATGCTACACTTGTGAGAAACCAGTTGTGGTTTATTTCATTCCATTTACTAGTTTTGTCAATTTAGTAATTGTCTTTTGTTTGGAGCGCTCCTGTCAATGTTGAGTAAGGACGTGCACCTGATTACTCATAGAAGTAGGCCTTTCGGTTACCTGGCCTGCAGGCGAATGTAGGCATATAAATGTGCCCATTTGAGTATCAGATAGTATTTCAGATTGGCTTAATGCACCACCACTAATGAGCTGTGGAGCTTCTCAAAGTAATGTTTTCTTCACCTCAAACAGCAAGCAAACAAAGTCTGTTTTTACATCCATTGAGAATGACAATAATTCCTCAATGTATTTGAAAAGTCTTTCCAGCTCTCCCTTTCGATAACCACTCAGTGTGAAAGGGAAAAATTTCATGATCTGATCCAGTGGAAACGTCATAAAATAGGCCTACCTGGTTACTTTTATATCCCTTGCGCAAATAGCCTACAGCTCTGTCTGTCCGGAGCTCACTGGTGCAGGAAACATGGGACCCAGAATATTTTATACAATGTTGCAAGGAGCTTCGGGCCGGACCCAAGTTAATAGTTCATACAATTTTTCAAGTTCGTTGCAGACAGGCAATGAGTAGACAATGTGATTTATAGAATATTTATTTTTATCAGGATATTTTCTGCCTGCAGGTTGCAATGTTTTTATTTGTTGGCTTTATAGGCTATGTTTACATACAGTAGTTGGCAATGGCAATACAAGTTACTTTTTAGATTTGGATAGAATTTTGATTTGGATAGAATTTTTATTAACCACATGACAATGATTTTGAGATACAAAGACGTTATTATAAATTAAATGAAACTGTTCCATATGAAAACCATAACTGGCACGCCAGATCGGTATAAATTGTAAGATAAATTGGCATTCCACATGAGAAAGTTTGCAGACTCCTCGTGTAGCCTATTACCGGCAACTTCAGGAAAGTAATGGCAGATTCTGTGAAAGCTATTAGGAGTGGGAGGAGGATGTTCGGGACAGGTTAAGTTTTTTTTTAATTCTCATTTATCTTGATCTCTGGCTCCCTCTTGAGTCATTAGTGTCTTAATTCATCTAACAGTGAGCTTAAAGCATCAGACAGGCTCAATGCATATATAGTTGATTTTATTAAAACACATATATGGAAAAATACACGTTTAAAAATTTCGACCGATCGATTAGTCGAATAAACAAACTTTCGCTCGACCAATGTTTTTTTTTAGTTGGGGACAGCCCTAGTACTTATTCCCCTATGTCTCTGGCCGTTAAATCTTCCATTAAAAAGCAGTGGCATGTTCTGTCTACGGACCCCTCTGTGGGCCGGGCTTTTCAGAATATCCCTCGATTCGCTTTTAAACATGCTGGAAACCTAAAGGACAGCCTGGTAAGAGCAGATTAATATGTACCCCTTCAGCATTTTCTGTCTACCCTCCCCTCAGGCAATTTTCGATGTCATAATTTTGTGAACTGCTATGTCATAATTGTGTGAACTGTAATGCAATGATCAAGGGTGATTTCTTTCTTCACCCTCATATGGGAATGAAAACAACATTTGTGGTCCATTTACTGTGAAGTGCCCACGTGGCTATTATTATGTTGGAAAGTCTAAGAGTGAATTGAAAGTTCGTATTACAGAGTACAAGCGCAACATCAGAACTGGTGATGAGGAGTCCCCTGTAGCCAGACTCTTTAATGCGGTCAGACGTGTGCCAACTGAGGTTCCAGGGCTTAGAGGTTGTACTGCCACAGAAGAGAGGAGGTAATACAGAGAGAGGCATATTATATCCATGTCTTACAAAACAGAGAGCCCTATAGGCCTTAATGAAGAACTCCTGCTAGGTTGCTTCCTGTGAGCAATGTGCGCTTTTCTTTGTTTATTTTTTTATTTTGAAGTAGAAAATGTATGTAAATAATGTATGTAAATAATGATTGTGAAAAAGAAGCAGTACGACAATGTGACGTCAGCTATAAATATGGGTGGATGTCTATTGTTCTCCAAACGCTGACGAAGGCTGCCTCGGAAACATTTGTTTTGACCTCTGCTGCAAAACAATAAGACATTAAAACTTAAAGAATATTTCAGTGAGTACTTGTTTTTCTTTTCTTTCAGGAGATGATAATACACAATTTCTTAATTGGCTAAAGGGTTTCTGGTCCTTGCAGGTATGAAGATAAGGCAAAGAAACACCTGGAACGCTAAGACCTCGAGACCAAGCTGGCCTCAGGTTGAGGTGTGAGAGAGCCAGAGAGGGGTCTCAGTCTGGAATCCCCGCTGAGTCGGCCCCAGGGCCAGAAACACAAGTTCCTGCCTTCTAACCAGCCGGTCCTGGACCAGCTCCTCTCCTCCCAACTCCAGAAGAAGAGAAGCCCCAGGCCCAAGCCCTCAAAACCCCTACCGTTCAGTGTGGTTGCCCTCAGGCAGGGGCTTCATCGCCTCTCGTCCCAGAGTGGCCCAAGACCTCGGGGCCTCAGGCTTGTAAATGGCTTGGCCTCTCAAAGTGTCTGGGTCGTTTTATTTGGTAGAAAGCTCATGTTGTTAAATCCGTTTCGGGTGGAGGAGGCCTTGCTGTTTAGTAGACTTCTGCAGAATAATATACTTCCCGCAGCGATCCTGCAAAACCCTATACAGTTAACAGATGGGTAACATATCACTCCAATTTCTCACCTAACTTTAAAAAGGGGAACATTGACACGATCTTGTTCTCAGCTCATAAGTTCAGAGCGATTTCATGGCGCATTCTATAATCTGGTCAATCAGTATGAAAAATGTATGCACTCACTAACTGTAAGTCGCTCTGGATAAGAGCGTCTGCTAAATGACTAAAATGTCAATGTAAATTATGTAACACCCCTTATGTATCTAGTTACATTTCATTTTACAGTTTGCTATTTACCTGATATACAGTGGGGGAAAAAAAGTATTTAGTCAGCCACCAATTGTGCATGTTCTCCCACTTAAACAGATGAGAGAGGCCTGTAATTTTCATCATAGGTACACGTCAACTATGACAGACAAATTGAGAGAAAAAAATTCCAGAAAATCACATTGTAGGATTTTTAATGAATTTATTTGCAAATTATGGTGGAAAATAAGTATTTGGTCACCTACAAACAAGCAAGATTTCTGGCTCTCACATACCTGTAACTTCTTCTTTAAGAGGCTCCTCTGTCCTCCACTCGTTACCTGTATTAATGGCACCTGTTTGAACTTGTTATCAGTATAAAAGACACCTGTCCACAACCTCAAACAGTCACACTCCAAACTCCACTATGGCCAAGACCAAAGAGCTGTCAAAGGACACCAGAAACAAAATTGTAGACCTGCACCAGGCTGGGAAGACTGAATCTGCAATAGGTAAGCAGCTTGGTTTGAAGAAATCAACTGTGGGAGCAATTATTAGGAAATGGAAGACATACAAGACCACTGAAAATCTCCCTCGATCTGGGGCTCCACGCAAGATCTCACCCCGTGGGATCAAAATGATCACAAGAACAGTGAGCAAAAATCCCAGAACCACACGGGGGGACCTAGTGAATGACCTGCAGAGAGCTGGGACCAAAGTAACAAAGCCTACCATCAGTAACACACTACGCCGCCAGGGACTCAAATCCTGCAGTGCAAGAAGTGTCCCCCTGCTTAAGCCAGTACATGTCCAGGCCCGTCTGAAGTTTGCTAGAGTGCATTTGGATGATCCAGAAGAGGATTGGGAGAATGTCATATGGTCAGATGAAACCAAAATATAACTTTTTGGTAAAAACTCAACTCGTCGTGTTTGGAGGACAAAGAATGCTGAGTTGCATCCAAAGAACACCATACCTACTGTGAAGCATGGGGGTGGAAACATCATGCTTTGGGGCTGTTTTTCTGCAAAGGGACCAGGACGACTGATCCGTGTAAAGGAAAGAATGAATGGGGCCATGTATCGTGAGATTTTGAGTGAAAACCTCCTTCCATCAGCAAGGGCATTGAAGATGAAACGTGGCTGGGTCTTTCAGCATGACAATGATCCCAAACACACCGCCCGGGCAACGAAGGAGTGGCTTCGTAAGAAGCATTTCAAGGTCCTGGAGTGGCCTAGCCAGTCTCCAGATCTCAACCCCATAGAATATTTTGTTGAAAGTCCGTGTTGCCCAGCGACAGCCCCAAAACATCACTGCTCTAGAGGAGATCTGCATGGAGGAATGGGCCAAAATACCAGCAACAGTGTTTGAAAACCTTGTGAAGACTTACAGAAAACGTTTGACCTGTGTCATTGCCAACAAAGGGTATATAACAAAGTATTGAGAAACTTTTGTTATTGACCAAATACTTATTTTCCACCATAATTTGCAAATAAATTCATTAAAAATCCTACAATGTGATCTTCTGGAAAAAAAATTCTCATTTTGTCTGTCATAGTTGACGTGTACCTATGATGAAAATTACAGGCCTCTCTCATCTTTTTAAGTGGGAGAACTTGCACAATTGGTGGCTGACTAAATACTTTTTTCCCCCACTGTACTTATAAATACAACTGTGTAGAATGGTAATTTTATAATTTCGTGATCATTCCTGTGAGATTCATTGAAATAAGTACCCCAATGTCCCATTTGGTACCCGGTACAGATTTGGTGTCCTTGATTAATATGTACTTGTATTTCTCTAGTATCCTAGCTGAGTATACTCAGGCTCTCTGGAACATGGAGAAGGGAAGTCCTGAGCTGAGTGGAGTGGCCGCCTTCTCTGATCCCAGGCTTTTGGCCAATGGGTTTCAAATCCGACTCACTCCAGGTAGTGTAGAATATTAAATTAATAGATTTTTCATTGTGGTAGGTAAATTGACAAATTTAATCTTGAGTTGAAAAAGACAAATGTAAAACCTTCACAACATTAGCGGACCCAGCACTGAGCCCTGAGGGACACCTGTTGCTTGGCTGTTTGGTGAGGAGATCGACCCTCTCCATGTTACCTGGCTTAAGCGATAGACTAGATCGGATGCAAATCATTCGTTTTGCAAAACAAACTGAGTCTGAACCTTTCAGGGTTTCCAGACAATAAAATGATTAGCTTGAAGAAACATGACTTTTCTTTGCACAAGCTGACATTTTTAGCAGAGCCCCTTATTAACACTTATGATGACATCATTGCGAGGATAAATTGCTTAAGAGGAAAGAAAAATGTCAGCATTTCCCTGGTCCTGGTGTTGCAGTTGAACATGCAGTGAAAGTTCATTGGCTTGTTAAAAAGGATTTAAGCACTAGAATGTTTCTCGCTCCCTTTCTCGCTCATTCTCCTGGTATAGTACTTTCATCCAACTAGCTGGTAAATAAGATGCTACAGTTTACAGCCCACCCTTTCCTTCTGAGAGAAAATAGGCCTTTTATTATTGTTTGATTCAAGCTGTTTAAAGGTCTCAAGGATTGTCCAATTCGATTTAACAAAGGTTGGCCCATTGGATCATTAATGTCATAGTTCACAAATAATTTAGGAATGTCAAACATAAGAGCTGGAGTAACAAGATTATAGTCAATTATTTCTGACAGAGTTGCTGTGTCAGTATTGGATTAGCAGTAGATGAGACAGAAAATATAAAGTTTCCCCCCCAAAATGCTTCCACCATGTTAGAGTTAATGAAGGTTCCACATGACTTCGTATGAAGTGGGATTTCTGTATTCTCACAAGAATCTTGTTTAGGTGCTGACTTGGGACCAAATTCTCCTGGTGGAAAGCGTTAAATAAATCCAACCCATTATTGTGAGTCGTAGTTGTAATCCCTTGCCATCAATTATGGAGGGGGAAAATTCCATTTAAAATTCAAAGACCACAGATTTACTATTTGTATTTGCTTTTTGATAGCTTTCCAATGTTTCTCTTTTTGGTCAATATGTGTTTACCTGTATGCTTTTATCAGTGCTTTATTTGTAAATCGGGAGGTGTCGGAACAAAATTGATCGCGAGGTTTCAAACACAATATAGCAGCAGATAGATCAAACAGCCAGGTAGCCTACTATATATTGGTGCTGAAATGGACAGCGCTCTCCGGTGCTGATTAAAAGCCAATTTATACTTGATCCGTTATTGTGGTCGGAGGCTCCGTATGGAGGGTGTGACGCAATTGCGGAGCCTCCAGAGGCATGCAGATTCCAAATTGAGATCTGTACTGCATCGCCGTGCGCCTCCCAAATTGTGTAACAATGCAGAGGGCTCCATATAGCTTCGCATTGACATGATTGGTTGATGGTAGGTGGGGGTGGGAGGTCCTATGTAAACATAAACTCACTTCCTTGACAACTTCCTTCACAACAGCTCTGCGCTGCTCCGCGAAGCGCATGAAGTATGAATGCCCTGACTTCTGCAGAGGCTGTATCGCCGTAAATGCTGTACGGCCAAAGCAGATGTAGGATTGACCATGCAGCGGCTCCTTTTATTCAAAGCCTTTTATAATGAACAAAAATTTCAACGCAACATGTAAAGTGTTGGTCCCATGTTTCATGAGCTGAAATAAAAGAGCCCAGACATGTTCCATAGGCACAAAAAGCTTATTTATCTCAAATGTTTTGCACAAATTTGTTTACATCCCTGTTAGTGAGCATTTGTCCTTTGCCAAGATAATCTATCCACCTGACAGATGTGGCATATCAAGAAGCTGATTAAACAGAATAAACATTACACAGGTGTACCTTGTGCTGGGGACAATAAAAGGCCACTCTAAAATGTAACACAACATAATGCCACAGATGTCTCAAGTTTTGAGGGAGCGTACAATTGGCATGCTGACTGCAGGAATGTCTACCAGAGCTGATGCTAGAGAATTTAATGTTCATTTCTCTAACATAAGCCGCCTCCAACGTCGTTTTAGAGAATTTGGCAGTACGTCCAATCGGCCTCACAACTGCAATCCACGTGTAACCACGCCAACATAGCACCTCCACATCCGGCTTCTTCAGATGCGGAATCGTCTGAGACCAGCCACCCGGACAGCTGATGAAACTGTGGGTTTGCATAACCGAAGAATTTCTGTACAAAATGTCAGAAACCGTCTCAGGGAAGCTCATCTGCGTGCTTGTTGTCCTCACCAGGGTCTTGACCTGACTGCAGTTTGGCGTCGTAACCGACTACAGTGGGCAAATGCTCACCTTCGATGGCCACTGGCACACTGGAGAAGTGTGCACTTCATGGATGAATCCCAGTTTCGACTGTACCGGGCAAATGGCAGACAGCATGTATGTCGTTGTGTGGGCGAGATGTTTGCTGATGTCAACGTTGTAAACAGAGTGCCCCATGGTGGTGGTGGGGTTATGGTATCGGCAGGCATAAGCTACGGACAACGAACATTTTATCAATGGCAATTTGAATGCACAGAGATACAGTGACGAAATCCTGAGGCCCATTGTCGTGCCTTTCATCTGCGGCCATCACCTCATGTTTCAGCATGATAATGCACAGCCCCATGTCGCAAGGATCTGTAAACAATTCCTGGAAGCTGAAAATGTCCCAGTTCTTCCATGGCCTGCACACTCACCAGACATGTCACACATTGAGCATGTTTGGGATGCTCTGCATCGACGTGTACGACAGCGTGTTCCAGTTCCCACCAATATCTAGCAACTTCGAACTTCGCCATTTGAAGAGGAATGGGACAACATTCCACAGGCCACAATAAACAGCCTGATAAACTCTATGCTAAGGAGATGTGTCCTGCTGCATGAGGCAAATGGTGGTCAACACCAGATACTGACTGATTTTCTGATCCACGCCCCTACTTTTTTTTAAGGTAACTGTGATCAACAGATGCATATATCTATTCCCAGTCATGTGAAATCCATAGATTAGGGCCTAATGAATTTATTTCAATTGACTGATTTCCTTATATGAACTGTAACTCAGGAAAATCTTTAAAATTGTTGCGTTTTGCGTTTATATTTTTGTTCAGTGTAGATGTCACTGCAGAAACTTGCCATATACAGTGGGGGGAAAAAGTATTTAGTCAGCCACCAATTGTGCAAGTTCTCCCACTTAAAAAGATTAGAGAGGCCTGTAATTTTCATCATAGGTACACGTCAACTATGACAGACAAATTGAGATTTTTTTTTCCAGAAAATCACATTGTAGGATTTTTAATGAATTTATTTGCAAATTATGGTGGAAAATAAGTATTTGGTCACCTACAAACAAGCAAGATTTCTGGCTCTCACAGACCTGTAACTTCTTCTTTAAGAGGCTCCTCTGTCCTCCACTCGTTACCTGTATTAATGGCACCTGTTTGAACTTGTTATCAGTATAAAATACACCTGTCCACAGCCTCAAACAGTCACACTCCAAACTCCACTATGGCCAAGACCAAAGAGCTGTCAAAGGACACCAGAAACAAAATTGTAGACCTGCACCAGGCTGGGAAGACTGAATCTGCAATAGGTAAGCAGCTTGGTTTGAAGAAATCAACTGTGGGAGCAATTATTAGGAAATGGAAGACATACAAGACCACTGATAATCTCCTTCGATCTGGGGCTCCACGCAAGATCTCACCCCGTGGGGTCAAAATGATCACAAGAACGGTGAGCAAAAATCCCAGAACCACACAGGGGGACCTAGTGAATGACCTGCAGAGAGCTGGGACCAAAGTAACAAAGCCTACCATCAGTAACACACTACGCCACCAGGGACTCAAATCCTGCAGTGCCTGACGTGTCCCCCTGCTTAAGCCAGTACATGTCCAGGCCCATCTGAAGTTTGCTAGAGTGCATTTGGATGATCCAGAAGAGGATTGGGAGAATGTCATATGGTCAGATGAAACCAAAATATAACTTTTTGGTAAAAACTCAACTCGTCGTGTTTGGAGGACAAAGAATGCTGAGTTGCATCCAAAGAACACCATACCTACTGTGAAGCATGGGGGTGGAAACATCATGCTTTGGGGCTGTTTTTCTGCAAAGGGACCAGGACGACTGATCCGCGTAAAGGAAAGAATGAATGGGGCCATGTATCGTGAGATTTTGAGTGAAAACCTCCTTCCATCAGCAAGGGCATTGAAGATGAAACGTGGCTGGGTCTTTCAGCATGACAATGATCCCAAACACACCGCCCGGGCAACGAAGGAGTGGCTTCGTAAGAAGCATTTCAAGGTCCTGGAGTGGCCTAGCCAGTCTCCAGATCTCAACCCCATAGACAATCTTTGGAGGGAGTTGAAAGTCCGTGTTGCCCAGCGACAGCCCCAAAACATCACTGCTCTAAAGGAGATCTGCATGGAGGAATGGGCCAAAATACCAGCAACAGTGTGTGAAAACCTTGTGAAGACTTACAGAAAACGTTTGACCTGTGTCATTGCCAACAAAGGGTATATAACAAAGTATTGAGAAACTTTTGTTATTGACCAAATACTTATTTTCCACCATAATTTGCAAATAAATTCATTAAATATCCTACAATGTGATTTTCTGGATTTTTTTTCTCTCAATTTGTCTGTCATAGTTGACGTGTACCTATGATGAAAATTACAGGCCTCTCTCATCTTTTTAAGTGGGAGAACTTGCACAATTGGTGGCTGACTAAATACTTTTTCCCCCACTGTACATACAGTGCTATGAAAAAGTATTTGCCCCCTTTCAAATTTTCTCTACTTTTGCATATTTGTGATACTGAATGTTATCAGATCTTCAACCAAAACCTAATATTAGATAAAGGGAACATAAGTGAACAAATAACACAACAATTACATATTTATTTCATTTATTTCATAAACAAAGTTATGCAACACCCAATTCCCCTGGAAGAGTGGGCCAAAATTCCTCCACAGCGACATGAGAGACTGATCAACAACTACAGGAAGCATTTGGTCGGAGTCATTGCAGCTAAAGGTGGCACAACCAGTTATTGAGTGTAAGGGGGCAATTACTTTTTCACACAGGGGAATTGGGTGTTGCATAACATTGTTTATGAAATAAATATGTAATTGTTGTGTTATTTGTTCATTTATGTTCCCTTTATCTAATATTAGGTTGAAGATCTGATAACATTCAGTATCACAAATATGCAAAAGTAGCGAAAATTAGAAAGGGGGCAAATACTTTTTCATAGCACTGTATGCCCATACTCAGCTGTGGGGCTTGCAGGGCCGAATATCATATAGCAACAGAATACCGGAACATATGAGAAAGAAAGTGCCAAACAACGTCACAGCGCAGCAGATAGATTAAACAGCCAGGTAGCCTACTACACACTGAGTGTACAAAACATTAAGGACACCTTCCTAATATTGAGTTGCCCCCCCCCGACTTTTGCCCTCAAAACAGCCTCAATTCGTCGGGGCATAGACTCTACAAGGTGTCGAAAGCATTCCACAGGGATGCTGGCCCATGTTGACGCCAATGCTTTCCACAGTTGTGTCAAGTTGGCTGATTGGCCTTTGGGTGTTGGACCATTCTTGATACACACGGGAAACTGTTAAGTGTGAAAAACCCAGCAGCGTTGCAGTTCTTGACACAAACCGGTGTGCCTTGCACCTACTACCATACACCGTTCAAAGGCACTTAAATATTTTGTCTTGCCCATTCACCCTCTGAATGGCACACATACACAATCCATGTCTCAATTTTCTGAAGACTTAAAAATCCTTCTTTAACCTGTCTCCTCCCCTTCATTTACACTGATTGAAGTGGATTTAACAAGTTACATCAATAAGGGATCCTAGCTTTTACCTGGATTCACCTGGTCAGTCAATGTAATGATTTGTACACTCAGTACAATGGTGCTGAAATGGACAGCGCTCTCCAAGGTGCTGATTAATTCCAAGCAGGTTAGACGTCACTGCAGAACCCTCGCCATACGCATATGCCCACATACTCAGCTCTGGGCTTTACATGCCCAAACTTCATATAATTAAGCAATAAGTCCCTAGGGGGTGTGGTATATGGCCAATAGACCACGGCTAAGGGCTGTTCTTAAGCACAACGCAACGCGGAGTGCCTGGATACAGTCCTTAGCCGTGGTATATTGGCCATATACCACAAACCCCTGAGGTGCCTTATTGCTATTAAAAACTAGTTACCAACATAATGAGCAGTAAAAATAAATGTTTTTTCATGCCCGTGGTATACGGTCTGATATACCGCGGCTGTCAGCCAATTAGCATTCAGGGTTCGAACCACCCAGTTTATAATTTCTAATAAAATACATCAATGTAGAGTACAGCAGAATACACATATCAGAATATATAGGCCTGCCGCCTGCCTATGTGATGATATGAAGCGCATATTCAAATGAACTTCACAGTACAGAACAAGTTTGTCAAAAACAACAAATATGTGCCTACCTTAGTTTTCCAAAACCTTCCACAAGACAGCCATTCACTCGTGTGTGTTCTCCCTATTTCGTGTTTTGCGCCTGGTGTCTGTGCCACATCTGTGTCATTAGCAATCCATGACCTCACATAGGGGACTGGGTTGAATTTGGTCAGTGGTAGGCCAACAAGGTTCAGAAAAAGTAGTCCTGATATTGTGGTGTGCAGTGAGGCGTGGGTTGAGGTGCAAATCAGGTTAATTAGAAAAAATCCCCACTCGCATTCTGCCCTGGAGATGGGGATGGTGCTAACTGTCACAAACAGCTCTTTCAGTCCATCTGGATTTCTCCTTTACCTTTGGTGTCCCTGGACTGTCTGTAGGCTCGCATGACAGTGCTTGGACTGTCAATGCCAAACCGTTGGCAGAGAGATTATATCTCTGTTTACCTTCAGCTCCTCGATTAACTGGCTGTGTCCTGTGTCATCCACTGAGAATATTCTAGCATCCAAGTTCCTCGCCAATGTCTCAAAAAACTCCCTCTGATCAAGGACTCTTCTGCTGGGTCTTCCGCCGTTCAGTTTGACGCCTTGGAAAGAGTTCTCCTGAATCCCTCTCTGGTTGAGTTGTGTGTGTCAGCCTGGCTGCTGTGCCATTGCACTGAACATCCTTGCTTCTCTGAAGACAGCCCTGTGTGCATTTATAATTGTGCAGTCTCTCTTTTGCAGCTCGAGTGACAACTCAGTTCTTGAAGTACATTACACATAAGGCCTAGATTGTTAACAAACACATGCAAGGATATGCGCATAGCAAGGCCACTATAGCTCTGACGGGACACACTGTCGCGGGAGGCATCCTCAGCTGCTAGTGTCCAAAATCCTGCCAAGTTGCACAGCTGAATGTTTAAACTCTCTGTGCACTCCCTAAGCTCCATTTGGTTTTTGTTAGATACGCTATAAAGTGCATATAGTTTGTCCATTAGTATTTTAAAGTGATTTATTGCTCCCATCTCTTTTACCACATTGCCTACTGCAAGCTCAATCCTGTGTGCCGAGCAGTGTCAAACAGTCATATTAGGGAAGAGAGCCTGGTTGCTACTCTGCTCTTGCGTCCCAGCATGACAGGCACACCATCACACATTATTCCAATGAGCGTTTTGGATCGAAAGTTCTCAGTCAACTTCACACCCTCTAATGCAGATAACAGATTACAGACAAATCCCTCTGCAGATAAATCATCCAGTTCCACAAGATCAACATTTTTTTTCTTCAGGTATGTCCATATCTGCCAGTTGAAGTCTAATATATACAATCAAGGCACTATTTTTATTCAAACTAGTAGCCTCATCCAGCATTAAGCTGATTTTGGGAACGCACTGTACTATTCTTGCAAATAGTTTTCGCTTCATTTCGGATTAAATACACTACCGGTCAAAAGATTCTTCAAATAGCCACCCTTTGCCTTGATGACAACTTTGCAATCTCTCAACCAGCTTCACCTGGAATGCTTTTCCAACAGTCTTGAAGGAGTTCCCACATATGGTGAGCACTTGTTGACTGCTTTTCCTTCACTCTGCTGTCCGACTCATCCCAAACCATCTCAATTTGGTTGAGTTCGGGTGATTGTGGAGGCCAGGTCATCTGATGCAGCACTCCATCACTCAACTTCTTGGTCAAATAGCCCTTAATAATAATAATAATAATAATATGCCATTTAGCAGACGCTTTTATCCAAAGCGACTTACAGTCATGCGTGCATACATTTTTGTGTATGGGTGGTCCCGGGGAACGAACCCACTACCTTGGCGTTACAAGCGCCGTGCTCTACCAGCTGAGCTACAGAGGACCACAAGAGTTGTGTTGGGTCATTGTCCTGTTGATAAACAAATGATAGTCCCACTAAGCCCAAACCAGATGGGATGGCGTATCGCTGCAGAATGCTGTGGTAGCCATGCTGGTTAAGTGTGCCTTGAATTCTAAATAAATCATAAACAGTGTCACCAGCAAAGGACCCCCACACCATAACACCTCCTCCTCCATGCTTTACGGTGGGAACTACACATGCAGAGATCATCCGTTCACCCACACCGCGTCTCACAAAGACATGGCGGTTGGAACCAAAAATCTCCAATTTGGACTCCAGACCAAATGATACATTTCCACCGGTCTAATGTCCATTGCTCGTGTTTCTTGGCCCAAGCAGGTCTCTCCTTCTTATTAGTGTCCTTTATTAGTGGTTTCTTTGTAGCAATTCGACCATGAAGGCCTGATTCACACAGTCTCCTCTGAACAGTTGATGTTGAGATGTGTCCGTGACTTGAACTCTGTGAAGCATTTACTTGGACTGCAATTTCTGAGGCTGGTAACTCTAATGAACTTATCCTCTGCAGCAGAGGTAACTCTGGGTCTTCCATTCCTGTGGTGGTCCTCATGAGAGCCAGTTTCATCATAGCGCTTGATGGTTTTTGCGACTGCACTTGAAGAAACGTTCAAAGTTCTTGAAATGTTCCGTATTGACTGACCTTCATGTCTTAAAGTAATGATGGACTGTCGTTTCTCTTTGCTTATTTGAGCTGTTCTTGACATAATATGGACTTGGTCTTTTACCAAATAGGGCTATCTTCTGTATACCACCCCTACCTTGTCACAACACAACTGATTGGCTCAAACGCATTAAGAAGGACAAATTCTACAAATTAACATTTAAGAAGGCACACCTGTTAATTGAAATGCATTCCAGGTGACTACCTCATGAAGCTGGTTGAGAGGATGCCAAGAGTGTGCAAAGCTGTCATCAAGGCAAAGGATGGCTATTTGAAGAATCTCAAATATAAAATATATTTTGATTTGTTTAACACTTTTTTGGTTACTACATGATTCCATATGTGTTATTTCATAGTTTTGATGTCTTCACTATTATTCTACAATGTAGAAAATATTAAAAATAAAGAAAAACCCTTAAATGAGTAGGTGTTCTATAACTTTTGACCAGTAGTGTATGTTGCTGTATGTTGGAGCAAGCATTATTGGAATGGAGAATTCTCCCCATGTCAAGTCCATTTAACTCCTGACAGTTGATTTCTTGCTTAAAGCCATGTGACTGTGACTTTTAGCCTCCTTTGTAAGCTGTTCATCAAACTCTTGCTGTAGTGAGATTTGTTTTATTTTGAGTGTTAAGTATGACTTCTGTTAAAGGGCAACTCAACCACTTTTCAACCTCATTTTAATTATCTCCAGCTCAATGCCAGTGTCTACACATGTGAAAAGTGGCGGATTTCTACGTTTTGTAGAAAAAATATTAAGTTAAAAAGTTATACCTGACGATATCATCAAAAGTTTAAACATTTTAAAAACAGTGATTTTCAAAGACTATGAGATTCTCAGTGACGTGGGGAGCAAGACAATACCCTCCCTCTGGCTAGAAACTCAATGCAGGTTTTGAAAATCACAGTTTTACTTTTAAACCTACCCTGTGATGTCACAGAGAAGCATTTTTTTAGGACCTTTTTAACCACAAATCATTGAAACGCGCCGTTTTCACATATGTAGACCCTGCTATGGTGCTGGAGTTAATGTATATGAGGTTGAAAAGAAGGGGGATTGCCCTTTAAAGTGTCCTCTTTAGCCTTGTACAATGCTTGCTACCGCTAAATGGGCCTTAGTTCGGGCATGTTCAACTTTCTTTCTGAGGGCTCTTTGTTTTTTTGTAATGTCGGAGGTTACTATACATTCCGACATTACAAAAGTTTCATCCCTCTAGTCTTTTCCTGAACCAAGCTCCCTACCTTTTTGCATGTTGTACAGCCCAGCCTCGAATTTTGCATGACAAGCCAGGGGTTATAGTTTTGCTTGTTCTTGAACTGAGCCTCTGTCCAAATTGCACCGGGTCCGGGGACTTCGTTGGTGGATGCACTGTCCTCCTCCCCGCTCCCGCCAAGTCTGACTCGCTAGTAGGCCTACCGAGTCTGACTCGCTAGTAGGCCTACCGAGTCTGACTTGCTAGCAGGCCTAATAGCAAGTGGAGATGCCGTGGTGATGCTGAACTGGCAGCATTAGAAGCGCTGTTAGCTAAGGCATCTCCATCAGGAGCAGTTTCACTCTCGCTCCTCTCCTCTGGATCTGGCAGTTCTCTGGCTTGTTTCAGGTTAGATGTTTCATCATCTTTCTGTGGATTTTTGGACTTGAAAAAGGTCATCAAACTAGATTGCATTTTCATATTAATTTTTTTAAAGGAGGCTATCCCACCTTTCAAATTCAGAATTAACAGTAGACAAGGGCAACGGCTAGCTAGCCGAGGCTACGTGACGTGATTACCTAGGGACCTCTTCACTAGGGCTTTAGTCAGCGTCTTGGTATGCTACACCTGTTAGGTGGATGGATTATCTTGGCAAAGGAGAAATGCTCACTAACAGGGATGTAAACAAATTTGTTCACAAAATTTGAGATAAATATGCTTTTTGTGCGTATGGAAAATTTCTGGGATCTTTTATTTCAGCTTATGAAACATGGCACCAACACTTTACATGTTGCCTTTATATTTTTGTTCAGTGTAAATCATGCCGCGAGAGGTCAAATCTGAGAAGTGCCAGATCTGGTTCCGGCAGATTCCGACTCCAATAAAGCACTGGTTTTAGTGTTTTTCATATGACGTCTGCACATTTTATCTGCACTATAATGTGTATATTTGTAAAATGGTGTTTTGTGTCAGTATAGAATAGTCTCAAATACCATGAATGGCTGCGAAAGCTCAAACTACTCCCCTCCCCTTGTCCTCAGTTAGTGTGACCTTATTTCTCCTTGCGATTGAAAAATCTCCAAATCCAAATCCTGCTTGTGTTGTATGGGTCACCTCAGTTGATGTTGGCATTTTGCCAGGCACTGTGCCCTCACAGTGGGTTTGTACCACAGTGTGCAGGTGAACAGAATGGCTGCCCTTTAGAGAGGGAAGAATTTCTGCCAATCACAGCAGGTGGGTGTGAATGTTAGTTGAGGTAGCCAGGGTGTAAAGTGCCAACGGTAGCTATATCAGATAGATATATTCTGGAAACAGTAATGTAATGTTGCTTGCATGTTTGGTCATATGAAAATATGAATACTGGTTTTATAATGACCATAGTGGATGTGGTCTCACAGGTCTCTAAGCACAAGTTCTATGTTCCATCTTACAAAATTGCTGAGTGGTGGGTTGTTGCTTGTTGACCCAAATTTGATCTCTTGCCAGTGCGACCCCTATTACATTTGCTTTCCTTTGGCCATGTTTTTCCTCATTGTTGAGTGATTAACACTTAAAATCATGCAGTGCACAGACCTTTCAGGGGACAGGTGCACAAAATGAAAAAAGGGCCAAAGAACTCTACTTTCATGTCATCCAACAAATGTAGCCTGGAGTTCGCTAAACAGCATTGGCAGTTGGATTGGAACCGGTGCTATGGTCAGATGGTATGAAAATAGAGCTCTTTGACCACACACACCAGTGGTGTTTTTGTCTAAATGAGATGCATAAGTAGACAATAACCTCATACTGTAAAATATGGTGGTGGATCTTTGATGTTACAGTGCATTCTAAAAGTATTCAGACCCCTTCACTTTTTCCACATTTTGTTTACGATACAGCCTTATTCTAAAATTGATTAAATCGTTTTTTCTTCTTCTCATCAATCTACAAACAATACCCCTTAATAACAAAGCAAAAGCAGGTTTTTATAATTTTTTGCACGTGTATAGAAAAACAACCTGATATCACATTTACATAAGTATTCAGACCCTTTACTCAGTACTTTGTTGAAGCACCTTTGGCAGCGATTACATCCTTGAGTCTTCTTGGGTATGACGCTACAAGCTTGGCACACCCATTTGGTGAGTTTCTCCCATTCTCCTCTGCAGATCCTCTCAAGCTCTGTCAGGTTGGATGGGGAGCGTTGCTGCACAGCTATTTTCAGGTCTCTACAGAGATGACCGATCAGGTTCAAGTCCGGACTCTGGCTGGGCCACTCAAGGACATTCAGAGACATGTCCCGAAGCCACTCCTGCGTTGTCTTGGCTGTGTGCTTAGGGTCGTTGTCCTGTTGGACGGTGGACCTTCGACCCAGTCTGAGGTCCTGAGCGCTGAGGTTTTCATCAAGGATCTCTCTGTACTTTGCTCCGTTCATCTTTGCCTTGATCCTGACTAGTCTCCCAGTCCCTGCCGCTGAATAACATCCTCACAGCATGACGCTGCCACCACCATGCTTCACCGTAGGGATGGTGCCAGGTTTCCTCCAGACGTGACGCTTGGTATTCAAGCAAAATAGTTCAATCTTGGTTTCATCAGACCAGAGAATCTTATTTCTCATGGTCTGAGAGTCTTTAGGTGCCTTTTGGCAAACTCCAAGCGGGCTGTCATGTGCCTTTTACTGAGGAGTGGCTTCCGCCTGGCCACTCTACCATAAAGGCCTGATTGGTGGAGTGCTGGAGAGATGGTTGTCCTTCTGGAAGGTTCTCCCATCTCCATAGAGGAACTCTAGAGCTCTGTCAGAGTGACCATTGGGTTCTTGGTCACCTCCCTGACCAAGGCCCTTTTCCCCTGATTACTGAGTTTGGACGGGCGGCCAGCTCTAGGAAGAGTCTTGGTGGTTCCAAACTTCTTCCATTTAAGAATGATGGAGGCCACTGTGTTCTTGGGGACCTTCAATGCTGCAGAAATATCTTGGCAACCTTCCCCAGATCTGTGCCTCGACACAATCCTGTCTCGGAGCTCTACGGACAATTCCTTCGACCTCATGGCTTGGTTTTTGCTCTGACATGCACTGTCATCTGTGGGACCTTATATAGACAGGTGTGTGCCTTTCCAAATCATGTCCAATCAATTTAATTTACTACAGGTGGACTCCAATCAAGTTGTAAAAACATCTCAAGGATGATCAATGGAAACAGGATGCACCTGAGCTCAATTTCAAGTTTCATAGCAAAGGGTCTGAATACCTTTGTAAATAAGGTATTTCTGTTTTGTATATTTAATAAATATGCAAACATTTCTAAAAACCTGTTTTCACTTTTTCATTATGGGATATTGTGTGTAGATTGCTGAGAACAATAAAATATTGAATTCATTTTAGAATAAGGCTGTAATGTAAATTATTTTGGAAAAAGTCAAGGGGTCTGAATACTTTCCGAAGGCACTGTACTGTACTTTCCTGTGGGTAAATGTATGCCGGTTCAATTTATGTGAAGGGCTTGAAAGCCCTTTGTTATCATGTGATGAAAGTAGAGATAGTCAAGACCGGAACTCTCCAGACCCAAACCCCTTGAGACCCAGACCAAGATCCTGTGTATTGATGCCATGATGAGACATTGACCAATTAATTGTGATAAAACAAGACCCAGAGAGTCTGAGAAGTAATTAATTATATCTCTAAACATTAGCCACCCAGATTCTATGTTTAAAAAGCAAGTAAGAGTAGCCATGTCCAAGCCAGAATGGCAGGAGCCTATCCCCTGTTTATGTATCATGAGGCAGCTTGATGTATAAGTACACACACCCTGGACAGGATGCTAGTCTATCGCAGGGCCTTACCCCCAATCCATCTCCTTAATGACTCGACCTGGGGTCGAACCCCCAACCTTCCATTCTCAGGGCAGACACTAACCACAAGGCCACTGAGTTGGCCAGAAAGCAAGGTGCCCTGTCACGATACTCAGTGGTTTATTTCAACCACATGAGTTTAGAGACTACAAAAACGATGGTCCTTTCCGATACCATGAGTCGAGATCAGGACCAATGACTGTATATATGAATGGACAAAGCCATCGATCACGTGACACCATTCATTCCTATGTGAAGACTCAATAGCGCATTGAAGCCAAATTAAGTCAGTTAAAATGGCGTCACATGGAGACATAACATGCTCAGTTTGAGCTACTCCAGGAAGTGACGTTGCCGGCTAGCTCAGTGCAGCCCCCTCTCATTGAGTAACTCAAGTTGAAGGCCGACCGGGGTACTGCAGGCTGCCATTATCAACTAAATTATCCTTAACTTCTTCTGTGTGCGATTATAAAATAATCGGTTCAAGGACATACATCTGGTGTATTAAAAGCAATTATTGGTACCATGATTGTCTTCTAAACCTTTTTTATGTACACGACGATTGGCCACTAAGATTGCTGTTTTTCCATTCACTATAATGGGGGATCCTGTTTTCTGCTAACAATGCCTGCAGTGCTGCGGTCGGCCTTGAACTTCGGTGGCTTCAATGAGAGGGGGCAGTCGTTCTCCACTGACCAAGACCTAGTGTCGAGATCAAGACCACTAGATCAAGACTCCACCAATGGGTGAAAGCCAAGTATAGTGATTATGTTGGCTATAATGCATGACGGTGTGTCCCACGTAAAGGGAGAAGCTGCTCGACTGGCCCGTCAGCTGCCTGTGACCCTTGCCAAAGAGGTTGTGGAGGACACACTTTCGCAGATGCAACAGCAGCTGGAGGAGACCAGCCAAGCCTGCATCCATGGACAAGCCTTTTCCCCCCACCTTTCTGACGTTCCTGACACAGAACAAGAGGCGCTAAAGATCATGTCCAATGTTTTGTAGTGTTGTTACCTTTTCCATGGAAGTATAGAGCTAGTTAAAACAAACCCTGGATATACTTTATTTGAAGATCTGCTGATAATTTAGCCCAAAGGCCGGCAGATGGCTATATTGATCTGGGTTTGATGGTTTCATCTTACCGTCCAAACGCATTGTATGCAGCCGGCAATACGCTCGTATCCACCATGGACCATCGTACCTAAAACATTCTCCATTCAGGCTGCATAGGAGTCTATTTCCTCCTTAAATAGATTTAATGGCAAGAAGGTGGAATAACACTGGGAAAATATGCATATTTTCTTTATGAAACACCATTTTCCACCACCATGCTATAGTGGCTAATGCTACTTCCTGATGTTGCGCCCTGTTCAGCCAGGGGTAAACAACAGACTGCTGCAACCTGATTGGCTGAACGTGAAATGCAACATCAGAGACTAGCATTCCTAGGCATTAGCTTCATAATAAATGGTTTATGTATTTACTAAAGTTAATAAAAGTTAATAAATATATTGTAATAAATTATATTATATTTTACAAATATTTCACTAATAGTTAAACTATTTAATAATGGTTTATAAGCAGTTTATAAGCAGGTCTTCAAATAAGGTTATGAGAAATGTATATCTTAAGCTTAACGACTATCTTAACATAATAAATTCATTATTTTTTTATTTTAGACACTTCATATAAATGTTTCAAAGTATCAAAAAATATGCTGAATAAATTTGATTTGTTAATTTATAGAATGTTTGCTGGGAAAGACTGCTGGATTGCAAATGCATTCCTTTCCATTTGAATGCTTCAGTAAATGTCATGAGATTATACTGTAAATGTTGTAAAATATGATACTTTACATTGATAATATCTGCAGCTAAGGCAAATGTTGAAAGCCATGGGTTGAATAACATGTCTGTCAGCATGGGTTTAGTACTTTTGCTTATCTGCAGAGCTGTTCAGAATTATTTTTGGAGAAAACAAACACCCTTAGGAATTTTATTATGTTGGCCTCAATGTAGAGAACAATATCCATTACACGTACCCAAACTCTACCCAACAGGAACTCGCAGTCTTGTACTGTGTGCTAGCCTAAAGTACTTCTAAGAAACGTGGGTCAGCCTGAATCGCTGGGCTGTAACCATCCAGCATGATCATACTCCTGCTGATAGCTGTGATTACTTGATTGGGAGCCAACTATACCTACATCTTCTCCATGGAATGCGCCTTACTTGGCCCTGTGCTGGGTTTGTTGTGTTTGAGTGTGAAACAATTCCTTCATGAGCAAGAAACGCACAGCCTTGTCCTGTGTTACATGTAGGCACCTACAGTACCAGTCAAAAGTTTGGACACACCTACTCATTCAAGGGTTTTTCTTTATTTTTACTATTTTCTACGTGGTATGAAATAACTATGAAATAACACACATGGAATCATGTCGTAACCAAAAAAGTGTTAAACAAAATAATATATTTTGTATTTGAGATTCTTCAAAGTAGCCACCCTTTGCCTTAATGACAGCTTTGCACACTCTTGGCATTCTCTCAACCAGCTTCATGAGGTAGTCACCTGGAATGCATTTAAATTAACAGGTGTGCCTTGTTAAAAGTTAATTTGTGGAATTGCTTTCCTTCTTAATGCGTTTGAGCCAATCAGTTGTGTTGTGACAAGGAAGGGGTGGTATACAGAAGATAGCCCTATTTGGTAAAAGACCAAGTCCGTATTATGGCAAGAACAGCTCAAATAAGCAAAGAGAAACAACAGTCCATCATTACTTTAAGACATAAAGGTCAGTCAATACGGAACATTTCAAGAACTTTGAAAGTTTCTTCAAGTGCAGTCGCAAAAACCATCAAGCGCTATGATGAAACTGGCTCTCATGAGGACTGCCACAGGAATGGAAGACCCAGAGTTACCTCTGCTGCAGAGGATAAGTTCATTAGAGTTACCAGCCTCAGAAATTGCAGCCCAAATAAATGCTTCACAGAGGTCAAGTAACAGACACATCTCAACATCAACTGTTCAGAGGAGACTGCGTGAATCAGGCCTTCATGGTCGAATTGCTGCAAAGAAACCACTACTAAAGGACACCAATAAGAAGAAGAGACTTGCTTGGGCCAAGAAACACGAGCAATCAACATTAGACCAGTGGAAATCTGTCCTTTGGTCTGGAGTCCAAATTTGAGATTTTTGGTTCCAACCGCTGTGTCTTTCTGAGACGCAGAGTAGGTGAACGGATGACCTCCGCATGTGTGGTTCCCACCATGAAGCATGGAGGAGGAGGTGTGATGGTGTGGGGGTGCTTTGCTGTTGACACTGTCTGTGATTTATTTAGAATTCAAGGCACACTTAACCAGCATGGCTACCACAGCATTCTGCAGCGATACGCCATCCCATCTGGTTTGTGCTTAGTGGGACTATAATTTGTTTTTCAATCCAAGACAATGACCCAACACACCTCCAGGCTGTGTAAGGGCTATTTGACCAAGAAGGAGAGTGATGGAGTGCTGCATCAGATGACCTGGCCTCCAAAATCACCCGACCTCAACCCAATTGAGATGGTTTGGGATGAGTCAGACCGCAGAGGGAAGGAAAAGCAGCCAACAAGTGCTCAGCATATGTGGGAACTCCTTCAAGACTGTTGGAAAAGCATTTCAGGTGAAGCTAGTTGAGAGAATGCCAAGAGTGTGCAAAGCTGTCATCAAGGCAAAGGGTGGATACTTTGAAGAATCTAAAATCAAAAATATATTTTGATTTGTTTAATACTTTTTGGGCTACTACATGATTCCACGTGTTATTTCATAGTTTTGATGTCTTCACTATTATTCTACAATGTAGAAAATAGTAACAGTAAAGAAAAACCCTTGAATGAGTAGGTGTTCTAAAACTTTTGACTGGTACTGTATGTGACTATTTCTTTAAATGAAATTAAGTGAATACAGAATCAGATTGTATGCCAGGCACGTACAGCTGACTTTATGACCTTCCACAGGTGGATTGCTAGGCCATCCCTAATCCAGAACATGTGGAAGTTCATGGAGCATGAAAAGAAAAGGCTTTTTTCTAGGGCAAAGAAGTGCAGGCCATCAAAAAGCAATGTTCTTTTAAAAAGGGAACACATTTTAAATAAGGAAAGAACACAGTTTCCTAGAAGAAGAACAATATAATGGCCTAGCTTGACTAGTACCCAATGGGCAAAACTGATTACAATTAATTCATTGTCAGGTTGTACACTGGTTGTAGTTACTTCTCTTAACGTCATTTTAGCAACCAGAAAATGTATGTCTTTACCTGGTCTGTTACCTGGTTGTGACAGACCAGTTTTTTGTTATAGTTAGTACCATCCCAGTTCGGAATTTGGAAGGTAGCCTGACCGGGAATCTGCTATTATCAGTCCATCACCTTAAACAGCCAAGAGGTCAGAACTATAAGGATGCACTGATTAGGAAATTCTGGGCCGATACCGATATCCAAATTCTGGGCCGATACCGATATATTTTCACTATACAGGTAACCGCCAAAATAAAGGAAACACTTGAGTAAATGAGGGATACAAAGTATATTGAAAGCAGGTGCTTCCACACAGGTGTGGTTCCTGAGTTCATTAAGCAATTAAAACATCCCAACATATTTAGGGTCATGTATTAAAATACCCAGTTGCCCATTATTTTGGCTACCCATTAAGAGTTCTCACCATCTTTGAAAGAGGGTTCTCAAAGGAGCATAGGGGGTTTAAAGGGTGTGTATGTATCCTGTACATGCGACTAATAAAACATGAAACCTGAAACTACACTGAACAAAACATTTAAAATAAAATGTTATATAGACCTTTAACTCAGGTACTTTGTTGAAGCGCTTTTAGCAGCGATTACAGCCTCGGGTCTTCTTGGGTATGACGCTACAAGCTTGGCACACCTGTATTTGAGGAGTTTCTCCCATTCCTCTCTGCAGATCCTCTCAAGCTCTGTCAGGTTGGATGGGGAGTGTTGCTGCACAGCTATTTTCAGGTCTCTCCAAAGATATTCGATCGGGTTCAAGTCCATGCTCTGGCTGGGCCACTCAAGGACATTCAGAGACTTGTCCCGAAGCCACTCCTGCGTTGTCTTGGCTGTGTGCTTAGGGTCGTTGTGCGACCCTAAGCACACCGTAGGGATGGTGCCAGGTTTCCTCCAAAGAGTTCAATCTTGGTTTCATCAGACCAGAGAATCTTGTTTCTCATAGTCTGAGAGTCTTTAGGTGCCTTTTGGCTCCAAGCGGGCTGTCAACTCCAAGCGGGCTGTCATGTGTCTTCCATCTGGCCACTCTACCATAAAGGCCTGATTGGTGGAGTGCTGCAGAGATGGTTGTCCTTCTGGAAGGTTCTCCAATTTCCACAGAGGAACTCTAGACCTCTCTCAGAGTGATCATCGGGTTCTTGGTCTCCTCCCTGACCAAGGCCCTTCTCCCACGATTGCTCAGTTTGGCCGGGCGGCCAGCTCTAGGAAGAGTCTTGGTGGTTCCATACTTCTTCCATTTAAGAATGATGGAGGCCACTGTGTTCTTGGGGACCTTCAATGTTGCAAAAAAATTTTTACCCTTCCCCAGATCTGTGCCTCGACACAATCCTGTCTCGGATCTCTACGGACAATTCCTTCGACCTCATGGCTTGGTTTTTGCTCTGACATGCACTGTCAACTGTGGGACCTTATATAAACAGGTGTGTGCCTTTCAAGATCATGTCTAATCAATTGAATTTACCACACGTGGACTCCAATCAAGTTGTAGAAACATCTCAAGGATGATCAATGGAACAGGATGCATCTGAGCTGAATTTCGAGTCTCATAGCAAAGGGTCTGAATACATTTACGTTTACATTTTAGTCATTTAGCAGACGCTCTTATCCAGAGCGACTTACAGTTAGTGAGTGCATACATTATTTTTTATATATTTTTTTCTTTTTCATACTGGCCCCCCATGGGAATACTTATGTAAATAAATAAATATGAAAAATCTAAAAACCTGTTTTCACTTTGTCATTATGGGGATTTTGTGTGTAGATTGATGAAGAAATGTTTTTATTTACTCCATTTTAGAATAATACATTTAGAAAAAGTGAATGCACTGTATATGACCTTTTTAAACATTCTAGCACAGATGCAAACTGCAACCAAGTTTCAATGGGAAAGTTTTTATTTGCATCACAAAAAGTGGCTGAAATGCATCAGAAAGGTATTGGAAAGTTCAGGAAAACATAAGGGAAGATCATCAGGCAATACTTGTGTGCTTTCAACTGTAGTTTTGGCACAGTCCCTTCTGACATGTCATGCACGGCTTGTGCATCTTAAAGGGAAACAGAAGACACATACATGTTCCTGAGAGTCTTAGCTTCCAGGAATGGGGATATTTAGCTTGAGCCAAAACCGTAGGAAGAAAACAGAAACCGCTCTGTTTGTCCCAACTGCTAATTGCAGATATCAAAGGTTACTCATGTAACTACGGTTCTATGAACTAAGCAGCACATTCAGTTGACTACAGAACACTCAGTTTGTCTCTGCTGCTAATAGCAGATGTATTTCAGCTCCCAACATCAGCTTTTGTCTCCACGTCGGACTGATGCAGATATAATATTTTTAAGTTATTATCTGCCGATACCGATATGGTCACCAATTAATTGTGTATCCCTAGTCCAAACCTCTTGAAGAGATCACTAGGTGTACTATGTTCGTGACAATACTCAGGAACATATTAGTCATATAGCTCTGTAGAAAACACTTAATTTATTGTGCTGAAAATTACCTTATCCCAAAATGGGACCTCAGCATATTTATGTTATTTTGTATTGTATTTCTGCATTTGTTTCTTACAGTTAGTGACAATTACTGGTAAACGTGGGATGTGATCATCCAGTATTTTAGTTGTGATGGTAATTTTGAACACATTAAACAATGGGCTGAAAAAGAGCTTACTATTAGTGAGATGCTCACTATTCAGAGATAATCACTGAGTTGGACACTTTTTACTATGGGCCTCGTTGACATATAATTTAGAAATCAAAAACAGAAGAATCAATGACCCCACAGAAGATGCCATTGACCCATGAAATTGAATGTGGTGTGGCTGTAAAAATTCTCCCACTCCTACAAACCAGTGCCTTTAACGCCCATCACAGTGTGCGCTTGATGCTCATAAAATGTGCAGTCACAGCGAGACACCTCCAATTACCTTGCTGAAAATAAAGCTCAGTTGCAATAAGAATTTAACAGTAGGTGCCCTGTGGACATATGGTTTGTGGCTTTAAAATGTTTTGATCAACTCCACATGAGCAAGGTGGTGGTGGTTATCATGGGGTTTGGCACCGGAAACCTTAGGGTTATCTCTCCACACTTACTTAATATAGAACATTGTGTAACTGTTTCCATTTACAACAATTTACACACCTCTTTCTTATGTGCAGCAATGCTTTATATCTTTATTCCTGTAGTACTTTTCTATAGATGGGACATTATTTTCTTGGGGATACTATTATTTAGCCCTGTTACCCATAAGTCATGACCCCAAGTGGTGAGTTTATGAGAGAAGTGGAGCAAGAAGTAACTGACAGATCCACAGTGGATTAGATTTAGCCCTCTAATGCAATGTTTCCAAGCAGACTAAATCCTAATGGATCCTCACCACTACACTTTGATGCCCCAAAGACCTGTGCTCTGTGTTTATTGTCATTGGTGTGAAAACATGGTTGACAAAGTACTTGGCAGTTGTCTCATGAGCATTTAAGAGCATTTTCAACTATACTGAACCAAAATATAAATGCAACATGTAAAGTGTTGGTCCTGTGTTTCATGAGCTGAAATCAAAGATCCCCGAAATGTTCCATATGCACAAAAAGCTTATTTCTCAAATTTGTTTACATCCCTGTTAGTGAGCATTTATCCTTTGCCAAGATAATCCATCCACCTGACAGGTGTGGCACATCAAGAAGCTGATTAAACAGCATGATCATTACACAGGTGCACCTTGTGCTGGGGACAATAAAAGGCCACTCTAAAATGTGTAGTTTTATTGGGGTTAAAGTATAGGCAGGCATAAGGTACGGACAACGAACACAATTACATTTTATCGATGGCAATTTGAATGCACAGCGATACCGTGATGAGATCCTGAGGCCCATTGTCGTGCCATTCAACCGCTGCCATCACCTTATGTTTCAGCATGATAATGCACGGCCCAATGTTGAAAGGATCTGTACACAATTCCTGGAAGCTGAAATGTCCCAGTTCTTCCATGGCCTGCATACTCACCAGACATGTCACCCATTGAGCATGTTTGGGATGCTCTGGATTGACGTGTACGACAGCGTGTTCCAGTTCCCATCAATATCCAGCAACTTCGCACAGCCATTGAAGAGGAATGGGACAACATTCCACAGGCCACAATCAATAGCCTGATCAACTCTATGCTAAGAAGATGTGTCGCGCTGCATGAGGCAAATGGTGGTCACACCAGATACTGACAGATTTTCTGATCCACACCCACTTTTTTTAAGGTATCTGTGACCAACAGATGCATATCTGTATTCCCAGTCATGTGAAATACATAGATTAAGATTAATGAATGTATTTCAATTGACTGATTTCCTTATATGAACTGTAACTCAGTAGAATCTTTGAAATTGTTGCATGTTGCGTTTATATTTTTGTTCAGTGTAATAGCATCAGTCCTCTCAAATGAAACAGATGCTAAGGAACAATACTGAGATTTTGAGTATTGTCGTAGTTGGGTATATAAATATACAATCTACATACAATACTAATATTCAGACCCTTTACTCAGTACTTTGTTGAAGTAACTGGCAGCAATTACAGCCTCGAGTCTTCTTGGGTATGACGCTACAAGCTTGGCACACCTGTATTTGGGGAGTTTCTCCCATTCTTCTCTGCAGATCCTCTCAAGCTCTGTCAGGTTGGATGGGGAGCGTCGCTGCACAGCTATTTACAGGTCTCTCCAGAGATGTTCGATCGGATTCAAGTCATTATGTCATTTTGTTTATTTATCCAACACCACTGATCCATATTCAATTGTTAGAAGAATCATTGTGGAACCGCTATGCAAACGTAGGGTTTGTATATATGAAATGCAGCCATAAGTAAATAATTACAACCATAACAGAAAGTCGTAACAGAAATTATCTAGCAGGCTGGCATGTTTGAGTTTTCTAACCCTATAACCCTAACCCTCACTAGCTTGCATGCCTAAACGTAACCTTACCCTAACCACTTGCATGCTTAATCTTACCCTAATGTTAACCACTCGCTAGCATGCTTAAACTTAACCTTACACTATCCTTAACCACTCGCTAGCATGTCTTAACTTAACCTTATGAATATAAGTACAACCGCTTGCACGAATTGCCCTATTATTTTAAGGACTATATTTGATCTTTTGACATTAGCCAAGTGTTCTCTCTAATGTAAGTAATACTTAGTGAGATGGCGCCGTACTGGATGGCTGTCATTTTACGAGCTCAATTTTGTGATCCTTTTGGCATTTATATTTACTTTATTTTGTATCCGCTATCATTTCTTATAACCGACAATAACTTTTGAACATCAGATCGGCAGTTACTTACCCCAATTCCGGCTTCAACTTCATCTTCGACTCATCTCCCCTGTGCTCTTTCTGTAATTCCAACCTAATTTTCGGGGGATGCAAGAGGAAACGCCAGCGTTACAGAGGCAGGAGAGGGGGAGTCCTGCCGAAATTAAGGTGAGGGCAAAACCGGCCACCTCTTCCCTCCATTCTATTGGTAATCAATCACTTGATAATAAGATGACTTCCGATCACGGATTTGCTACAAACGGGTATTTCATAACTGCAATATTCTCTACTTTTCTGAAACATGGCTTTGGACAAGGTACCCCCACATGGCTATCCAACTCGATGGATTCTCCATTGACCGAGCGAACAGGACAGTAGAGTCAGGAATTCGAGAGGGGGAGGGCTTTGCCTATTCATCAACAACAAATGGTGTGCTGACTCGAGCGCAGTGGTAGTCTCGACCCATTGTTCAACCGTCTTGCAATACTTGATGGTCAAATGCCGGACCCTTCTACCTCCCAAGGCAGTTTTCAGCTGTTATCGTAACTGTTCATAACTACATTCCACTTCAGGAGAAGAAATATAACAAGCTGGCACGTAGCGAACTGTACAAGGCTATAAACAAGCAGGAAAACTTACATCCGGAGGCTGGCTGCCTTTCTTGTCGCTGGTGATTTTAATTCTGCGTCATTAAAACACATGATGCCCAACTTCCAACAACACATCTCCTTCGCCACTAGGGACGATAAAGTCCTAGACCACTGTTAATCTTCCCACAAGCATACAAGGCCCTCCCTCGTCCGCCATTCACCAAAATCAGATCATGACTCTGTACTCCTGCTTCACGTTTACAGGAGGTACCTGTGACTCCCTCCGTTGAGAAATGGTAATCAGAATCAGAGATTATGCTACAGGACTGCTTGGCTAGCGCTGATTGGAATATGTTCTGAGACTCCGTAGTTCATTGATTACAGCTCAGTGTTCAACACCATTGTCCCCTCCAAATTCGTCACCAAGCTTAGGACCCTGGGACTGAACACCTCCCTCTGCAACTGGATCCTGGACTTCCTGACGCTCCGACCCCAGGTGGTGAGGGTAGGCAACATCATCACCTCCGCCACATTGACCCTCAACACCGGGGCCCCAAAGGGGTGTGTGCTTAGTCCCCTCCTGTACTACCTGTTCACCCACGACGGTGTGGCCACGCACAACTCCAACACCATCATGAAGTTTGCTGACGACAAAACGGTGGTAGGCCTGATCACCGGTGACGATGAGACCACCTACAGGAATGAGGTCAATGACCTGGCAGTGTGGTGCTGGGACAACAACCTCTCCCTCAACGTCAGTAAGTCCAAGGAGCTGATCGTGGACTACAGGAAACGGAGGGACGAGCACGCCCCATCCACATCGACAGGGCTGCAGTGGAACAGGTCGAGAGCTTCAAGTTCATCGGTGTCCAAATCACTAAGGACTTTCAATGGTGCACTCACACGCGCACAGTTGTGAAGAAGGCGCGACAGCGCCTCTTCCCCCTCAGGAAGTTGAAAAGGTTTGGCACCATTGAGCATCTTGACTGGCTGCATCACTGCTTGGTATGGCAACAGCACTGCCCTCGATCGCGTGGCGCTACAGATGGTGCGGACAGCCCAGTACATCACTGGGGCCGAGCTCCCTGCCATCCAGGACCTCTATATCAGGCGGTGTGAAAACTCCAGCCACCCAAGCCATAGATTGTTCTCTCTGTTCCGCATGGCAAGCGGTATCAGTGCATCAAGTGTGTCACCAACAGGCTCCTGAATAGCTTCTATCCCCAAGCCATAACATTGCTAAATAGCTAACAGAATGGCTACACGGACTATCTGAGTTGACCCTTATATTTTATTTTTATTTTTGCATTGTCTCTATGCACACTCGCAGGACTCTACACACTCATAAACACTGACACACCAACACACATAACGTGCACACACATTTACAGTATGCTGACTACACAAACACGCACACTCACATACTATCATAATTTATGCTGCTGCTACTCTGTTTATCATATATCCTGATGCCTAGTCACCTTACCCCTATACATATCTACCTTTACCACTCCAGTATCCCTGCACAATGTAAATATGGTATTGGAACTGACCCTGTGTATAGCTTCTTACTTTCTCGTGTTCTTATTTCTATTTCTCGTGTGTTTTTGTTCTACCTATTTTATTATTTTTAGTGCTACATTGATATTGATTACTGCATTGTTGGGTTTGGAACTTGCAAGAAAGGCATTTCACTGTATTTGTGCACGTGACGTTAAAACTTGAAACTTATCAGTGCCAAAAGTGCACTTTATACATTTCTACTTGGAAATCAAAACTCCTTCTCATTCCCTACATCCAGTTTCCTATTCCTAAACAGAAACAGATGGTGCCTCTAACCTCTTTCTGTGCTGCTATGTATGGATTTCTCAATGCCGATCCAAACATAGAGTGGGAAGGTGGGTAAATATAGCACATCATTTATTTTGGATTGGATGACTTTGTTAAAGGAGTTAGGTTACCGTGCTGCAAAATAGGTGTACAGTTGCCCCAGTTTCCGAATACAACCTGAGAAGTTGAGGCCTCGCACATTGGCACAGTGATGTGAGATTATATAACTTGTGATAATGTTCCATCTGGACAGTCCACTGAGTATAATGAGGAGCTAGAATGCTGTATGTACACTGAACAAAAATATAAACGCAACATGTAAAGTGTTGGTCCCATGTTTCATGAGCTGAAATCAAAGATCCCCAAAATGTTCCATATGCACAAAAAGCTTATTTCTCAAATTTGTTTACATCCCTGTTAGTGAGCATTTCTCCTTTGCCAAGATAATCCATCCACCTGACAGGTGTGGCACATCAAGAAGCTGATTAAACAGCATGATCATTACACAGGTGCACCTTGTGCTGGGGACAATAAAAGGCCACTCTAAAATGTGCAGTGTTGTCACACAACACAATACCAGAGATGTCTCAGGTTTTGTGGGACAACATTCCACAGGCCACAATCAACAGCCTGATCAACTCTATGCAAAGGAGATGTGTCACGCTGCATGAGGCAAATGGTGGTCACACCAGATACTGACAGATTTTCTGATCCACGCCCACTTTTTTTAAAGGTATCTGTGACCAACAGATGCATATCTGTATTCCCAATCATGTGAAATCCATACGTTTAGGCCCAATTTATTTATTTCAATCTTTGAAATTGTTGCATGTTGCGTTTATATTTTTGTTCAGTATAATACGTTATTGGCTGTCTGTGACTATTAGTAAGAAACTATAGGCTTAGGAAAACAACACGCAACATGTCAGGTGGTTTGAATGACAGCTGGTAAAATAAATCATGACTGACCTTTTTAACTGACTGGTCACATGTTCAAAAGATGATCATCAGTTAATCCCCACTAATCAGCCTGATATGCCCCCCATGTGCCAAAGGCAGCACATATGGGGCAGATTCTGCTGCTGCGGCAGTTCTGGACACGAGCGCCTCAGGAAAACACATACCCACGGCTCTAATCGAAGTTTCAAACAAGGGTAAGGCAGGGTCCAGTGCCAAGATGATGGCACCTTGGGAAGGCTGCCAGCCCTCCTCCTGCACCCCATAGGCTCTTAAGAGTATCTTTGCCCTGCAGCAATGCTGAAGCCATCTGTGGAGTCACAGCGGAGGCCATGAAAACTAACACGTGTGCTGCGGTTTGACCTTTCCCTGTGGCAACAATAATATTATCATAGGATGAGCTATTGGGTGGCACTCCCCACGTGTTTGTATTGAGCATCAAATCAAAATCAAATTTTATTCATCACATGCGCCAAATGCAACAGGTGTAGACTTTACCGTGAAATGCTTGCTTACGAGCCTTCCCTTCCCTAAAAATAAAATATGAAAAATAAATAGATATGAATGGGGGGTCTCCCCCCCCCCCGATCAATGACAGATGGGTATCTGCAAAATAAAGGAAAGACCAACATAAAGTGTCTTAATAGGGTGTTGGGCCACCACGAGCCGCCAGAACAGCTTCAACACGCCTTGGCATAGATTATACAATGGTGTGGAACTCTATTGGAGGGATGCGACACCATTCTTCCAAAATAAATTCCATCATTTGGTGTTTTGTTGATGGTGGTGGAAAACGCTGTCTCAGCCACCGCTCCAGAATCTCCCATAAGTGTTCAATTGGGTTGAGATCTGGTGACTGAGACACACACACACACACACACACACACACATACACACAAACTCACCCTTTAAACCCCCTATGCTCCTTTGAGACCCCTCTTTCAAAGTCACTGAGATCTCTTCTTCTAGCCATGGTAGCCAAAATAATGAGCAACTGGGCATTTTTATACATGACCCTAAGCATAATAGAATGTTAATTGCTTAATGAACCGAGGAACTACACCTGTGTGGTAGCACTTGCTTTCAATATACTTTGTATTCCTAATTTTTATTTTGGCAGTTACCTCTAGTTGTGCGTAGTTTCTGGATGCAAAAGGCGTTAATACTGTACTGTCATTTTAGCCAGTGCTAATTTGTGTTGGTTCTTTCTTATAAAATATATTTGACAAGCAGGTCATACTGTTAATATAAATAGCCTAGTTACAACTTTAACTAATTTGAACTATATGTTGAATTGTAATGGTAAAGTGCTTAGCTATTCTGTGTCCACAACAGGTAGCAACGCCAGAAGTGTCAGGGCTAAACTTAACTTTGCGGTCACAATCACAGTGTGCAAATCTCTGAGCCATCTTGTGCATCCAGGGACTATACACAACTATCTGTCATTAATAAAGACCCCAGCAGCTGTCACTAATTGAGGGAAGGGGGTTGTGGGAGCAGCTGGCACCCAGTGGGCCACTGCACGTCCGAGTGGAGAAGCTTGCCAAATAAGACTCATTCCAACAGTGCCACAATGAGGCTCAGGGGTGGCAGGCTTCTGGAGCTGTTTGGATGTGTCAAGAGTCAGACTGTGTGTCAGATGTTGCTCTCTGCTACTCAGAGACCCAAGAGTATTTCAAAGAGCAGCATTGGTGGAAGAATCCAATTATGTTCATTGGACTGAAATGACTTCCTAACATTTAATGTAGGTAAGCACAGTGATTGTTAAAGATCACATTGTGGAAAAATCACCCTGATTAACTCTTTAGTATTATCCCAGTTTACCTATTTGCTTATGGTCTTGCCCATGCCTAGCGAACAGTTTTTTAAATTATATGAGAAAAAAATATTCAATTTTATTTGGAAAGGCAAGCCAGACAAAATTAAACGGGCCTATTTATATAATGAATATGAATTCGGAGGACAGAAATGATGAAATATTAAAGCATTAGACCTATCACTAAAAGCTTCAGTCATACAAAAGTTGTACTTAAATCCGAACTGGTTCTCTAGCAAATTAATAAGATTTTCTCACCCAATGTTCAAGAATGGCCTTTTTCCCTTTATTCAGATTACAACCACTCACTTTCAGTTATTTGAAAAGGAAATAATCTCCCAAATATCACTATTTCTAAAACAAGCCATAGAAAGTTGGTTGCAATTTCAATTTAATCCTCCAGAAACGACAGAACAAATAATGCAACAAATATTGTGGTTAAACTCAAATATACTAATTGATAAAAAACCTTATTTTTTTGACCCAAAAAAAAAAAAAAAGTTTAATTTTCGTAAATGATATTATCGGTAGGACTGGTGGAGTTATGTCGCACATGCAGCTAACAAAAACATATGGAAATGTCTGCTCTACCCAAAATTACAACCAAATAATTGCAGCATTACCGCAAAAATGGAAAAGTTACAGTGGGGGAAAAAAGTATTTAGTCAGCCACCAATTGTGCAAGTTCTCCCACTTAAAAAGATGAGAGAGGCCTGTAATTTTCATCATAGGTACACGTCAACTATGACAGACAAAATGAGAAAAAAAAATCCTGAAAATCACATTGTAGGATTTTTAATGAATTTATTTGCAAATTATGGTGGAAAATAAGTATTTGGTCAATAACAAAAGTTTCTCAATACTTTGTTATATACCCTTTGTTGGCAATGACACAGGTCAAACGTTTTCTGTAAGTCTTCACAAGGTTTTCACACACTGTTGCTGTTATTTTGGCCCATTCCTCCATGCAGATCTCCTCTAGAGCAGTGATGTTTTGGGGCTGTCGCTGGGCAACACGGACTTTCAACTCCCTCCAAAGATTTTCTATGGGGTTGAGATCTGGAGACTGGCTAGGCCACTCCAGGACCTTGAAATGCTTCTTACGAAGCCACTTCTTCGTTGCCCGGGCGGTGTGTTTGGGATCATTGTCATGCTGAAAGACCCAGCCACGTTTCACCTTGCTGATGGAAGGAGGTTTTCACTCAAAATCTCACGATACATGGCCCCATTCATTCTTTCCTTTACACGGATCAGTCGTCCTGGTCCCTTTGCAGAAAAACAGCCCCAAAGCATGATGTTTCCACCCCCATGCTTCTCAGTAGGTATGGTGGTCTTTGGATGCAACTCAGCATTCTTTGTCCTCCAAACACAACGAGTTGAGTTTTTACCAAAAAGTTCTATTTTGGTTTCATCTGACCATATGACATTCTCCCAATCCTCTTCTGGATCATCCAAATGCACTCTAGCAAACTTCAGACGGGCCTGGACATGTATTGGCTTAAGCAGGGGGACACGTCTGGCACTGCAGGATTTGAGTCCCTGGCGGCGTAGTGTGTTACTGATGGTAGGCTTTGTTACTTTGGTCCCAGCTCTCTGCAGGTCATTCACTAGGTCCCCCCGTGTGGTTCTGGGATTTTTGCTCACCGTTCTTGTGATCATTTTGACCCCACGGGGTGAGATCTTGCGTGGAGCCCCAGATCGAGGGAGATTATCAGTGGTCTTATATGTCTTCCATTTCCTAATAATTGCTCCCACAGTTGATTTCTTCAAACCAAGCTGCTTACCTATTGCAGATTCAGTCTTCCCAGCCTGGTGCAGGTCTACAATTTTGTTTCTGGTGTCCTTTGACAGCTCTTTGGTCTTGGCCATAGTGGAGTTTGGAGTGTGACTCTTTGAGGTTGTGGACAGGTATCTTTTATACTGATAACAAGTTCAAACAGGTGCCATTAATACAGGTAACGAGTGGAGGACAGAGGAGCCTCTTAAAGAAGAAGTTACAGGTCTGTGAGAGCCAGAAATCTTGCTTATTTGTAGGTGACCAAATACTTATTTTCCACCATAATTTGCAAATAAATTCATTAAAAATCCTACAATGTGATTTTCTGGATTTTTTTTTCTTAATTTGTCTGTCATAGTTGACGTGTACCTATGATGAAAATTACAGGCCTCTCTCATCTTTTTAAGTGGGAGAACTTGCACAATTGGTGGCTGACTAAATACTTTTTTTCCCCACTGTAAGTGGAAGGGGGAAAAAGTAAGGAACTTGTCTGTCGGCTTTGCATTAAAGAATATAATTGGTTAAAGAAAATTGTGATAAATAAGAAAGTATACCAGTTTCATTTAAGGACCAAAGGATTGACAGCCGTCCCATATAGATTGCAAAATAGTTGGGAAGAGATTTTTGACGTACCGATTCCATGGCATAGTGTTTATGAATTGATATGCAAAATGATTTAAATTATTATATAAAATTCTTGCTACCAATAGAATGTTATTTATATGGGGGATACAATCTTCCCAGCTCTGCAGATTTTGCTGCGAAGAGACAGAATT